>NC_092744.1:144238850-144543990 GCF_047496795.1 Chiloscyllium punctatum | reverse complement strand
GCTTGTGTGACTGGAGGCCAGTGTCCAATGGTAGACCACAGGGATCAGTGCTGTATCTCTTATTGTTTGTGATTCGGAGGTGCTGGTGTTGGACTGGGTGGACAATGCTGTAAATCTCATAACACCAGGTTAAATCCAACAGGTTTATTCAGCGGCACTAGCTTTCGAAGTGCTGCTTCTTCATCAAAGCGCACAATCACCTGATGAAGAAGTAGTGCTTCAAAAGCTAGTGCCTCTGAATAAACCTGTTGGACTGTAACCTGATGTTGTGTGATGTTCAACTTGAATATTTGTGGTAATCATAAATGATGAAGCTGTGAATATGGATGAGAGGTGGGGAGTGTGAGAAGTAAGTTTGTGTTTGATACACAGATTGGCTGTTGGCTGGCATTGAGGAGGACGGCCTTAAGTTACGGAAAGATACAGATGGAATGGTCATCTGGGAAGATCAATGACAGATGGAATGTAACCCTGATAAATAGGAGGGGATACACTTTGGAAGAAGGAACCAGACAGGAGAGGACTCAATGAATGGTAGCACACTAGGAAGGTCAGAGGGTGCTTCTCCACACATCCCTGAATGTGAGTGGACAGGTTCATACACAATTTGGGAAAGTATAAGGGACTGTAAACATTGAGGCACAGATTATAAGAGCTGTGCGGAACTTTGGTGAGGCCAAGATGGAATACTGTGTATAGTTCCGGGGAACATATTACAGGAAGGATGTGACTGCATGGGAGGGTTTGCAGAGGGGATTCACCAGAATGTTCCCTGGGATTGAGCATATCAGCTATGGAGAGAGGCTGGATAAGCTTGAGTTGTTTAGTTTGGAGGAGAGGAGGCTGAGGGGGACGTGATTCTGAAGGATAGGATTACGAGGAGCATGGACAGGGTGGATGGGCAGCAGTTGTTCCTTTTAGTCAAGGGGGCACACTTTTAAAGTGAAGGGTTTATGGTTTAGTGAGGATTTGAGGATTGCTTTTCAGCCAGTGTGTATTGGGGTCTGAAGTACACTTCTTGAGAGGGGAGATATCATGGCAAATTCAAAACTATTAAAAGATACGCGGTTGTGCACTTGAAATGCCTTAAGATTCACAGCTAGGCGTATTGTGTCGGAAAGTGGGCCTTATGTAGACCATGCTGTATTTCTGATAGTACAGAGTCTTTGCTTCTGTGGTTGTATGACTGTAGAAGGTCAATCAGTGAGTACCTTAAAATTGGAATTGATAGGATTCTGAAGAATGTCTTAACAAAGTTTATAAGAGAGAACTTGTGATATTTTCGGAAAATATGTTAATGGCAAAATTAAGAGAAAGAAATGTGCAGCTTTCTTACAGTTTGATGTCAGATAATTGAGGACCGGGTAATGGTAGAACTATGGAACAAAAGTTTCAGTTATGCCTTCACAGAGGAAAACAAAATAAAAAAGAAAACTTCCTAGCAATACTAGGGATCTTTAGTCTGGTGAGAAAAATGGAATAGAATGAAATTAGCAACTAAACAGTTTAGAGAAAGTATCGGAATGAAATTAATGGACATAGACAAAGTCAACAGAGATTTATGAAATGGGAATCATATTTGTTAAAGTCGCTTTTAGCAACATTATGGCGAAGGTAGCAATGTAATACGAGGGGAATCTCAGAAAGATTTTTGATAAAGCCCCAAGCATATTGTGCGAATTCGAATCCTGAGGGACTTGGTCTAACGTATGGTCATGGTTTTAGAATGGGAGAGCTGGCAGGAAACAGAGCGCAGGAATAAAACAACATATTTTTTCAAAATGGAAGTCGAGGAGGATATAGCAAGGATCGTGTCTTGGGCCCCAGCTATTCCCAATACCCATCATATATTTGGTTGACGGGCTCAAATGCAATATTCCCAAGTCTGCTGACAGGACTAAACGATATCAGCATGTGAGTTGTGAGAAAGATGTAAAAAAAGCTTCAAATTGACTGAGACAAGTGAAATTCCTGGGAAAATACGTGGCAGATGAAGAGTAATGGCAGAGATGAGATGTTGTGTACTTTGATAGGAACAATTGATTTGGCAGCCTATAATTTGAAAAGGGAATGTTTGAAACAAGTTGTTCTATAAAAGAACTTAAGCTGCATTTTCGTTTATTTCTGTGCAGCCCTCTGAGTACATGTGACAGTGAATCTGAAGCCAGAAGTCAATGCTGGGAATGGCATTGACACGCTGACCAGTGTATATAGACCCAGCAAGTGGGGAGCTGTAACATTGAAAAGAATCACGATCACCTTGTACACCAGTCACTAAAGCAATATTGTAGGAGCAGAAAGCAGGTAGACAGATAAATGATGTATTCACCTTCATTTCAGGGGAATTGAGTGCAGGAGTAAGAGTATCCTACTGCAGCTGTACAGGGCCTTGGTGAGACCCCATCCCGAACATTGTACAGTATTGTGTGCAGTTTTGGTCTCCTTACCCAGGAAAGGACAAACCTGACATTGAGGGAGAGCAGGGAAGGATGACCAGACTGATCTCTGGGATGACAGGCTTGTTGTGAGAGCAGAGTTTTGGGCGGCTGGACCTGTATTCCATGGGATTTAGGAAAATGAGTGGTGATCAGGGTGAAATATATAAAACTCTGACAGGGCGAGACAGATTGGAAGTTGGCTTGGACGCCTGAAACAAGGGGCCACAGCATTAAGTACAGAGAGGTCACTTTGCATTGAGATGAGAATATATGTCTTCACTCAGAGACTGGCGAACCAGGAGTACTATCTCCCAGCTCGGGCTGTGGAAACCTAGTCACTGAATATAACTAAGGATTTCTGGAAATTAAAAGGATAGGGAGAGCGCGGAGTATCGTGTGAAGATAGAAGATCAGCTATCAATGAGGTTGTTCTCCAATAACTCAGTCGCTGTGTTCCTGTGCAACACCATGTTGTGCAAAATCGTGCAATATTAATAATGGGGTCTATGGAAAAAAGAGGGTAAGGGGCGAACCCCCAAAAATATTAGTAAAGCCAAAAATTTAATTTAGGCTAACACACATACTAGCACAGTCCAAATAAATCTTTAAGTCCCATATTGTAATAAAACAGTGCTGTAAATGTAACACTTTCAAAACTGACTACAGCAGTGTACCTTTCACCACACTCTTCACCAGAAAGTGCGTGGGGCTGACTGACCACGTCATGTCGATGAGGAGATTCCAGTTCTCCTCAAGAATCTCCCCACAGTTTGAAATAAAGTTCTTTCTAAATGGATACTACAATTCCCCGTTTCAGGCTCATTTTCAAGGCTTCCGAGCGGATTACATTCCTGTTTTAGCTGAACACATTGTTGTACATTTTGCAGACAGAGGATCCTGAGGCTGGGTTTCGCTGTTCACTTAGTTCCCGGCAAGGAATTGCGTCACAATGAACGGGAGTTCACTTTATGGAAAAAGGTTCATGAATCACATTGCAACCAAATTGTATTTAATCAACACGCGTTATCTGAGAACTGCCTGTATATTGAATAGAGGAGCAAAATTGATGGGCTGAAGGGACTACAGCAGTTCTCACTTTATATTTCACAATGTTTAAACATATTAAGGGATATGAAAATTGTATGGGTAAAACTGCATTAAGGAGATGTTCGACCATTAACTTGCACAGAGAAAGCTCGATGTGTTGTGTGACGTACTCATTTCCCGAAGTTCCTGTACAGTTTGTGGGAAAGCTCAGTAAGTGTTGTCACAAACCGTCAGACATTAGGAAGGAGGTCTCTGCAGGGTCAACAGGACTATGTTTCCCGTTCCCTTTCCCGACACCAAAGTTGGAGCCAGATGTTCTCTCCGGGTATATTCTTTAAGAGTTCGGAGCAGTTGATACAATTGAGTGTCTTGCTTGGCTGTTTCAGGGACTATTGAAGAGTTTATCACATGGCTGTGTGTCTGGAGTCACTTTTAGGCCAGACCAGGAAAACACGGGAGATTCACTTCCTGAAAGTACATTGGGGAAGGAAATCGATGTTTACAATCAACATTGGACACAAGATCACTATTACTGACACCAGATTTTAGATCTTGATATGTTAATAATTGTTTTTTTCTTCCACCAGCTGCCCAAGCATGAGCCTGGTCTGTATTAGTAATCCAATGACAATTCCAAGACCGCATCATCTCCACATGGAGACCTATCTGAAACCACACTGAGCTGGTTATTTCTGTGCTACTTGACAGCTCTGTCAAATAGAAGTCCCACCAATTTGACTGTCGTGATGGGACTGATGGGGTGGTAATTGGTCAGATTGTATTTATTCCCCTCTTAGGAAACTGGACATAGCTGAGTAATTTTCCACGTTGCCAGGGAGATGTCAGAGTTGGAGCTGGAATGAAACAGCTTCCCCAGTGACACGGCTTATTGTACCGCACAAGTCTTCAGTCCCATTGCAGGAATGGGGTCAGGGCCCATTGCCTTTGTTGTATCTACTGTGTTCAGCGGTTTCTTCATGTCACGTGCAGCGGATCGAATTGGTTGAAGACTGCCATCTGTGATTCTGTGGGCATCATGATAGGGTAAGTTGGATCATCCACTCAACACGTCTGGCTGAGGATAGTGCAGACACCACATACTTGACTTTTACACTGATGTACAGGACTGTTCCATTATTTAGGATGGGGATATTTGTGGAGTCCTCTCCCCCAGTAAGTTGTTTAATGGTCCATCGACATTTATGCTTGGATTTGGCAGGATGACAGTGCTTCGATCTGATTTGTTACTCGTGGTATAATTTCTGCCTCTGTACCAGATGTTAGTTCTGCTGCTTTGAGAGAAACCAGCCAATTGCGGTAGCTTTAATGGGTTTTCATCATATAAAGGTACACATGGTACTGACCCTGGCATGTTCACCCACACTCGTCACTGAACTATAGATCGGCTTGAGGGTAATGGTGGACTGAGACATTATCCTGGGGGAAAGGTTACAGATTGTCATTGAATACAATTCTGCTTCTGCTGTTGCTGCTGTGACCTACAGCATCAGATGATAACCCAGTTTTAGCTGCAATATCTACAATTCAATTCTACTGACTGTCCCCCAGTTCACACCGAGACCCATTCACCCATCAGCCCTGTATTCAGTGACCTACTCTGGTTTCTGATGCGGCAACCCTTCCATTTTCTAATTCTCATTCTGCTGAAATTCTTTCCTTGGTGTCACGCCTCCAATTTGTTACTTTAACTCAATCAATTTTAGGTACTAATCTAAATCTTTTCCTTTCAGAAATGCCATCTTCTGTATTTGAAGTGAATGTGTTTCCTTCTGTTTTTCTCCCTGACCATAATTCAGAACACTGCAGTGTCAGTGATGCCAGCCTTATGCAGTTCCAGAGTTAAGGAACTTGTCACCATGTGTTATCGTTCAGTTCCCAGTGTACGGCGCTCCATGTTGGACAGGATGTTTGAGCATCTTTGACAATATGTCGTTGGAAATTGTTCAAAAACAGAAATTGCTGAAGAAATTGCTGAAGATGTTGCAGCATTTTATGAAGTGAATGCAGATATAAACTTTCAGGTCCAGTGAACCTTCTACAAAGCTGCCGGTTTCTCTAGCAATTTTTGATATTTTTATTTCCAGTATCGATCATTATTTTGTAATTGAAAATATGTTCTGTGCTGCTATTCATTTCTGGAGAAACTCAGCAGGTCTGTCAGCATCTGCAGGGACAGAGAAACAGGATTAGTGTTTCAAGTCTAGTGTGACACTTCTTCAGAACTCAAAATGATTGGAAAATGTGCTTTTAATCCCTAGCCAGAGTTGGGGATTGGGTGACAGGGGAAAGAGGGTGTGGCAAAAGATAAAAGAAGATTCTGTGAAATGAGTTTAAATTAAGATGCGATGGGGAAAGGGGTTATCTCTATTGAGTGCAAGATAAGGAAGACACAAGCACACAAGGTCTTTGGGAGGCCAGGAGGGGGAATGTTGACTATGTTTTATTATATCGATCTGGCCATAGATACGTTTTCATTGTCGAGATCATCACCCCCGTTAGACAAATAAATTCAGGTGCGTGACTTGTTATTGGCACTAAATAAGCGTTTCATGCTGCCTCAGTATTGTAATAAGGAGAAAAACAAATAATAGTATGAAGTTTTGACTGAGTATTATTTTACTGTCATGTTTAATATAGTTTCAAATTTGCAGCGCTTATCTTTAAATGCTTGTTCTTGAAGTTAGTATCAGATGGAGTGTAGAAGGTTGTGGGCTGACATTATAGAAGTTTATGAAATCAAGAGAGGTACGCATCGGGTGAATAGCCAAGGGCTTTTCCACAGGAGGGGAGAGTTCAACCATAGAAGGCATAGGTTTAAGGTGAAAGGGGGAAGATTTAAAAGGGACGCAGAGGCAGTGTTTTTATACAGAGTGGTACGGGTATAGAATGAGCTTTCAGAGGAAGAGTGGTCGATGCCAGTACAGCTATAAGATTTAAAACTCATTTGGACAAACATACAAATGGGAAACATTTAGAGGCCTATGGGCCAAATGAAAGCAGATGGGGCTAGTTTAGATTGGAAAACCTGGCCAGCATGGACATTAAGAAAAGCTTCACGCAGTGTAAATGTGGGTTTGTGAAAAGGAAATTATATTTTGCCCTGTAAGATCATGCAAAGATTTATGGAGATGCCTGAAAATATAACAAGCGGACTTGATAAAGGGGATCTAGTAGAAAGAGGCTTTTCAGAGATTTTCCGCAGGGTATTACAAAATAAAAGATCTTACTCAAGCCAGAAGCTTGTAGGATGACAGATAATGTATTAACATACGATGATGACTGGTTAACACATAGAAATCGGAGAGTCAGGATTAATGGATCTTTATGATAAAGGTGTATCTGCTGGAGCACCACACATATCAGTCCGATGGCATCAGTTATTGCAATCTATACTGACAGCCTGAAGTCGGGAGCTGAGTGCAATATACATCCGAGTTAGCTGCAATATCTAAAGTTCAATTCTACTGACTGTCCCCCAGTTCACACCGAGACCCATTCACCCATCAGCCCTGTATTCAGTGACCTACTCTGGTTTCTGTTGCGGCAACCCTTCCATTCAGCCCATTGACACTACTCCACCAGTAAGACACTGAGAACCAAAAGGCTGGCTGTTATTTAATGGAGAGGACTTCCAGAAAAGGAGGAGTACAAAGTGATTGGAGTCTTCCTGAGTATGAAACATAACGTCAGCATGCTGATGCAGCAAGTAACTAGGTTGGATCATTAACCGGCTTCCAGAGATGAAAGGGTTGAGTAATTCAGAATCTCTATAATGGTGAGTTGATTATTCATTGGGGTTTAAATGAATGAAGAGGGATACTGTTGAAATATACAAGATACAAAGCGGGCTTGAGAAGGTAGATGTTGAGAAGTTGCTCCCATTCCTGGGCAGAATGTCGAACTCGAGGATACAGATACCGAATAAGGAACATCGATTTCAATCTGAGATGCAAAGTGATGCCTTCTCTCAGAAGATAGTGAATATCTGGAATTCCCTAAGCCAGAGAAATGTCGAGAGATACAGGAGTCAGCATGAAAGTGGAGTTGGGCCCTGGAGTAGATCAGCCACGTTATTATTTTATGACAGGGCTAGCTTGAGGGGGCGAATGACCTACTTCTGTTCCTATTTATTAATTTCACATGTTACGCTATTGGAAACTAACAGGTTATTTTCCTGGAAGTCATGTAGCAGGTCCGAAGGGTTGAACGTAACATCAGAACATGGCACTGAGGGACCTGAGTGGTTCATCTCATTGTGTTCCCAGCTGCACTTTGCTCCCGATGCACCACTATCCCTGATGCACCTGTTTGCGGAAAATCATTTTATATTATATCGAAGCCAGCCTCGATATAGTATAAAGATTCAGCCATCCCAAACTTCGGGGAAAGAGAATTTCCACTGGAATAAATTCCCACTTGGTGAATTTCACCGAATTCCTGCTCTGACTGAGGTTGGAGGGTGTCACTGTTTCATTTTTATCCCACTCCTCCACTGCTCCCAACAAATTTAAAATTTAGCTTTAAAATGTGTTGCTGGAAAAGCGCAGCAGGTCAGGCAGCATCAAAGGAGCAGGAGAATGAACATTTCGAGCATATGCCCTGCTTCAGCAATGAGGAGGGTGTGCCAAGCAGGCTACGATAAAAGGTCGGGAGGAGGGACTTGTGGGGAGGGGCGTTGGGAATACGATAGGTGGTAGGAAGTCAAAGTGAAGGTGAGAGGCCGGAGAGGGGTGGGGTGGAGAGGTCGGGAAGATGATTGTAGCTCAAGAAGGCGGTGCTGAGTCTGAGGGACTGGGAAAAGGTGGGGAGAGAGGAAATGAAGAAGCTGGAGAAATCTGCATTCATCCCTTGTGGTTGGAAGGTACCTAGGCGGAAGATGAGGTGCTCTTCCTCCAGGCGTCGTGTTGCCACCGTCTTGTGATGGAGGACGCCAAGGACCTGCATGTCTTTGGCAGAGTGAAAGGGGTATTTAAAGTGTTCAGCCACACTGCGGTTGAGTTGGTTGGTGCAGGTGTCCCAGAAGTTTTCTCTGAAACGTTCTGCAAGTTGGCGGCCTGTCTCCCCAATTTAGAGGAGGCCATATTGGGTGCAGCGGATGCAGTAAATGATGTGTGTGGAGGTGCAGGTGAATTTCTGACGGATATGGAAGGATCCCTTCGGGCCTTGGAGGGAAGTGAGGGGGGAGGTGTGTGCGCATGTTTTGCATTTCTTGCAGTTACACGGGAAGGTGCCGGGAGTGGTGGTTGGGTTGGTGGGGGGTGTGGATCTGACGAGGGAGTCGCGGAGGGAGTGGTCTTTCCAGAACACTGATAGGAGTGGGGAAGGAAATATATCCTTGGTGGTGGGGTTTGTTTGGAGGTGGCGGAAATGACGAAGGATGATACGTTGGACAGGGAGGTTGGTGGGGTGGTAGGTGAGGACCAGTGGGGTTCTGTCCTTTTGGTGATTGGAGGGACGGGGTTCATGGGCGGAGGAGCGGGATGTGGAGGAGATGCGGTGGAGAGCATCGCCAACCACGTCTGAGGAGAAATTGCGGTCTTTGAAGAAGGAGGCCATCTGGGTTATTCAGTATTGGAATTGGTCTCCCTGGGAGCAGATGCAGCGGAGGCAAAGGAATTAGGAACATGCGATGGCATTTTTACAGGGGGCAGGTTGGGAGGAGGTGTAATCTAGGTAGCTGTGGGTGTCATTCGGTTTATAGTAAACATTCATGTTTAGTCGGTCATCTGAGATAGAAATGGAGAGGTCTAGGAAGGGGAGAGAGGTGTCTGAGACTGTCCAGGTAAATTTGAGGTCGGGTGGAAGGTGTTAGCAAAGTTGATGAACTATTCTCCTAGTAAACTTTAAATGTAACCAGGTTGGTGATATGGCCAATCATAAAGTTCTCAGACTGCATCAGGTTCAGTGACAGGAACAAGTCAGGCAGATTTCTTTAGTCAGCCACAAATAACTAATAGAACTGACGGATGTGCATGGTGGATATCTGGTTAGCACTGCTCCCTCCCATCATCAAGGAGCTGCGTTCAATATAACCTCAGGCGACGCTATGTGTGGAGTTTGAGCATTCTCTCTGCAGATTTCTGTGTGGGTTTCCTCCCAATGCTCCAACAGTCCAAAGATCCGCAGCTTAGAGTGGATTGGCCATGCTAAATTGCCCTGCATGCCCAGGGATGTGTAGGTTAGGTAGGTTAGTCATGGGAAATGCAGGATTACTTGGATGGGGTAGGGGGGCAGGTCCGGTGGATGCTGTTTGGAGGGTCAGTGTGGAGTTGATGAATGGGATGCCCTGCTTCCACACTGTAGAGATTCTGTGAAAATGGCAAGAAATTTGGTCTATACCCAGTGGGTATCTATCTGATCCACTTTCATCTAGGTCTTGCACGTTTCAATAAGATCATCTCTCTTTTCAAGTGTGACCTGTTAAATCCTTCATAATATAAGGTACTCATTCCTGGAATGCGTGAAGTGAAACATCGCCGAACTGCTTCTAACGTAATTATATTCTTTCTCAGAGAAGGAGACAAAGAAAAAATAATCTCACACTCAGATCTTGAGTTTTATTTTTTTTCTCTCAGTGCTGTGGTTCTTTGTAACTCTTTTCCCCACAGAGCATTGGAGGCAGAGATATTGAATAATTTTGAGGAACAGACAGAAGGTTCATAAATAACAACGGTGTCGAGGATTATCAGGGATTGGCAGTAATATGCGGTATGGGGGTAAATGTAGACAGTGGTACCAAATGACACTGCTCTAGAACATCCAGGAATATAATTCAAAACCAAATGGTAATATCGATAAAATGTTAAGGGGGAAGCCCAGATGGTGGCGATCTGGAAGGTCTGTTTTAATGGGGTCTGCATCAGAGCACAGGCAAAGTGGTTCTCTAACCCACCCCATACAAGCCAGTTACTTAACATTCAACACTAAAAAGAGCAATAGAATCTTTACTAATCCCGTTTCGTCAAGTGGAAATGACAAAACATGGGAAAGGATCGATCAAGTCACAACATGCAGTGCGCCCGTCAGAAGCATTGAGCAGGCCTGAGGCTGTAGCTGCAACTCACTCTGCTCGTTCCATGGACCCAGTTACTCACCAGGCCTTGGTCACTGAGTTCACCAACTTAAGTGAAATGATTGAAGGCATGACTGAACAGAAGTCCAGCTGTGGCTAGAACCGCTCTCAGACGTGCTCCAAAAACATGAGCAGCAACTCGACAGCCTTGGAAACAGAACATACAATGTCAAGTGCCGAACTGCATTGACAGAGACTGCGATCAATTCCTCTCGGGAGCTGATCCTCCTCCTTGAAATACAGGTCCATTCCTTAACTGAACAAGATGACCACCTCGAGAACAGGGAGAGGACGAAGAATGTTCACATCGTCGATCAGCTGGGCCAGACGGCAGGTGGTCAGCTTTGATCTGGCTGCTGTGATTCCTTCACTTCGAAGCTGAAGTTCATTGGGTTACGGCACGGTGGTTATACTCAGACCAACACCTTTGCCCTGTCCTTGTGCGACTACATAGTTACAGGGATAAACAAAGACTGATGGAAGCTCAGTGTGGTTTCCGATGGCTTTAATCCACGAGAGCTCCAGGATTATGTTCTTTTATGACTTTTCAGCATCGGTGATTCAGGAAAGAAAATCTTTTGATGATATCAAGAGAAGAGTAAGGGAACTCGGGATTCAGTATCCCTTAAGGTTTCCAGCGGTGCTCTGTATTGCTTTGAATGGGTCAATTAACTCGTCTGATTCTCCAGAGAAAGCGAAAACTTTGTGGATAATTTAAAGAAAGCTGGATGTTTAGATAATCATGTTTCTCCCTTAAAGAAATGTTGTTGGATTTTTCTGGTATTAACCAGTGTTAAATTATAGTCAGAGATGGGTAGAGTTCACACTTTTAACTTCTTCATTAGTATTACTACTTGTTTTCTCTTTCTTTGCTTGTGTCGGAGGTGTGGCTCAAGTTGGAGGGAGTTACAAAGGTAGTTGTGATGACAACTGCCGACCTAAGGACAGTTGAAGCCTGGTTTTTGTTATTATTTGCCCTGAATGCCATATTGGTAGCGGGGAGAAGATAAAGTTTTGGGATATGTAAGCACCCCCAATGGGCAGGGTAAATTTCCATATAAAGTATCATTGGCAGTTCGGATTTTGTTTCGTTCATTTTTTTTATGTGATTAGCTTGTTAGTTGTAGTAGTAATAGTTTGTATCGTTTTTAGGGTCGCTGAGTGTTTTATCATTAATGCTCAGCGATGTGTAATTCGATGTGAAACTCTCTCGAATTCAAATGTTGCTGCAATGTGTTATGGATTATTATGTGGTTAAATGGTGTACCTGAAACATTAAGGGCAGTGAATTGCCAGTCAAGAGTAAAAATGTAATTTCTCGTCTTAAAATCAAAGAGGGTGGATGTTGCCTATTGCAGGAGATGCACCGTGATGACAAGGAACATATGATGTTACAGCAGGGCGGCTTTGATCGGGTTTATTTCGCGTCTTTTAATACTGTGAGTAGGGGAAAAGTCAGAATGGATAGTAAGAATCTTCCATTTAAATCACTAGATTGTATTAAACACTCATGGAAGGATCATAATCCTCAAAGCCTTGAACTATGGGAATTAATACAGTGTTTTGAATTGCCACCCAGTGCACCCGCTTAAAATCCTGGTAGATGCATTTCCCAAATTAAGTTATCTTGCATCGTGGCACATTATTGTAGAGGATATTTCAACGGTGGACAGAATGTCCAAAGGTCCCCAATACCCTCGTTATAATGTACGTAATTAGTGGATTTGTGTGCAGAATCAGAGCTGGTGGATGTCTGGAGGCAGTTCTACTTCACAAGTAGAGATTTCATTTTCTTCTTGAACCCGCATATATAGCACAAGAGGGTTGATCTCTTCCCCATCCCTGAACCAATCTTAGGTTCGCTGGCATCCTGCACAATTGGGAATATTACCCCAACATACTTGCCCCAGATTTGGGATAGAAGTCACATAAGATTATGTTGTTTGTAGATGAAGGTCTTACATTTTTGTCAAATCCCGCAATTTCGGCAGCTCACGTGATCCAATGCATTAAATCGCTCCTCGCCTTTTTGGGCTTTAAGATTAATTTTGCAAAGTTGGAGGCCATGCCTATGGGAGTTCTTAGGGAAATACCAGATTTTGAGGGTAATTCCTGTTTTCCTTTTTAAATGGATGGGGGTGGGTGGGGGGAGGGAGGTTTCTCTATTTCAGAATATTCATTACATCCGTTTTTGATCATTAATTTAACATGAACTATGTCCATTTGTTTGAAAAATTAAACAAGACCTTCAAAGAAGGGAGGCACCTCCAATATCCTGGCTAGGTCGGATAGCTATGCTTAAAATGAATGTTCTTCCTCATTTATTGTAACCCGTGTGAAAGCTTCCTTTGATGTTTCCCAGACAGACATTTAGGAAATTTTATGGCTGGTTAACTCTTTCATTTGGCACCATAAGCGACTCTCTATCAAGCTAACCAAATTTTAACTACCCCACATTGTGGGGAGTAGATCTCCCAGATTAAAAGTTATGAATTCAGGTCTTTTTTATCCTATGTTAGTGCCTGGGCCGCTGAGGACTCGGCGTCAATAGAATTAGATATTGAACCCTCTCGGACAAAGTGGACCCTTATTGGTCTGCTGGTCTTAGACAAAATTAGAATATTTATGGAGTATTGTCATAACCCAATAATTATCAATACTGTTAAAGCATGAATGACAATGCGTCACATTGAGGGCAATACAGTCAAAACCATGTTTCTTACCCCTATAATTGGTATACCGGGTTGTCATCCTGGGATAATGGTTTCCAGGTTTAAACTGTGGGCAGCAAAGGGTGTGTCTTACTTGAGTGATTTAGAATTAGTCGAATCCTTACAGTGTGATTAAAAGCCCTTGGGCCCATCAAGGGTAAAAACATTCTCTGCTCGAAATTGTATTTTATAACAAGACGTGTTTAGAAGTTGTTTTTGTTGTAATATCATTATGGTGAGTCAACTGAAATAACCAGAATTACATAGTGTGATTGGATATCTATAACCATAAAATAAGAGTATATTTTTGTTTGGTTTGTGTAAAGCATGCTGACTGTTGCATGAAAGTATACAGTTGATGGAATATACTGTTAGGAGAGTGCGTTTCATCGGAAATGCCCTCAAACAGGCGCTTGAAGAAAATTGGGGTAAAAGTGCCTGAGTGCCGTCTGGACAGTGACAGGAACGCAGAGGGTTGAATGACTGAAAGCTCCTGTATCTGAGAAAAGCATCAGATCAGCTGGGAACTTATTAAATGCTAGAGCACATTTGAAGGGCTTATGGCCTCAACATGGTTTGAAATATATGTGATTTCGAAAACGTGCATCTCTACTCCTTCCTCTTTTGTGGTTAAACACTGGGGCACTGCCATTTTCCTGAAACTGGGCATTATTTGGAACACTATCTGGAACATTCTATATTCGGTGTTCTCCAGAATATTCTCTAACTGTGTTGGGGGGTATTGCAAAGGCGAGAGAGAGAGAGAGCGAAGCTGTTGCATGCGGCAGTGAGAGTGGTGGAGCATGAGCCTTGGTCGTGCTATAACAGATATACAGTGAGTGTGAGGGAGTAGAGAGACCAATTACCCTGACAGACCGGAGAAGGTTATTGATGCTTGTCCTGTTTTGCTGGACATTTCTTCAGGCCGCAGATGCTAAACTGAATTTGGTGGTGAGCACAGACCATGCTCGGTGGGTCTGGTGGTATGGCCCCCTCTGGGAAGGCAATGGCCCTGCTCTGCACTAGCCCATCCACTATGCAGACCATGCACCGTCAACAAACTATCTGCCATGATCGGGGTAAACTGTACACGGCAGCTCCAAACTGAGAAAGCTCAGCCGTGTGCCCCTTGGCCTTTTAAAGATGGCACCAGTGCCAGGGAACACGGAATATCTAGGGAAATCCTGGCGACTGTGAGTACCTCCAATCATGATGGGTGGGAGAATAGGGCTGGCATTCAATGAGAGGTGGGTGGGGTGGGGGTGGTATTTAATGAGGTGAGTTCGATAGGATAGCATCAGGAAACTAGCTCAGCTTCATACAGACAATCTTTCTGTCACACTCAATGAAAATGACACTGAGACAAATTACTGTTTTATACAGTTCAATGAGCCGAAGACTCTGCTGTCCTCACTCCCAGTTACAAAGTTGCAGAACAAATGCTCATTCAATACTTCCCATCGCCTGAACTCACAGCATTATTCCATTCACTCATAATTCTTCATAATACTGACCCGTGTTGCATGATACTATCGAAATGTATTCATATCAGCATTCTAAAACCTGTGAACATATCTTTCCATGACATTTTTTCTCAGTCTGTCCCTCTCTGTCTCTATCCTGAAACACACATGTTTACAGTCATATGATTCTACTGCATGGAAACAGGTCCTTCGGCCCAACTGGTAGATGCCGACCAAAATGTGCATCCACACTCACCCCAATTCCCTGCCCTTGCTCCTTTCCTATCCATGTATTTATCCAAATACCTTTTTAATGTTGTTATTGTACCCACCTCAACCACTTCCACTGGCAGCTCAGTCCAAAGGCAAAACACAGTCTGTGTAAAAACGTTGACCCTCAGGTTCCTTTTTATTTTTGTCCTCTCCAAATATTAACAGATGTCCTCTAGTCCTTGGTTTCCCAACCTTGCAAAAAAATTGAAATATTCACCCTATGCATGGTTCTCATGATTTGATAAGAGGTACACTTCTATATAATCCCCCTCAGTTTTCTACGCTGTGAAGAAATATGTTCTAACCTGTCCAACTTCTCCCTATAATGCAGACCCTTTAGCCCAGGAAACATCTTTGTAAATTTCTTGTACATTCTTTCTCGTTCAATAATATCCTTTCTAGGGCAAGGTGAACAAAACTGAGCACAATACTCCAACTGCAGCCTTACCAACATCCTGTACAACGGCAACAGAACGTCCCAACTTCTATACTCAATGCCCTGATTGAGGCCAGTGTGCCAACAGCCTTCTTCACTGTCCTGTATATCTGCGAATCAAATTCAGACAACCATGCACCTGATTTCCAACATCCTTTTGTTCCACTACACTCCTTAAGGCCCTCTCATTCACCATTAAACTCCAACCTGAATTTGACTTTCCACAATGAAAGATGTTGCATTTATATATATTAAACTCCACTTGCTATTTCTCAGCCCACTTGCCCAGCTGATCAAGGTAGTGCTGCAATTTCTGATAATGTTCCTCACTGTAAACAATACCTCCTATTTTAGTGCCATCTGCAAACTTCCTAACCTGCATTGTGCACTCTCGTCTATATCATTGATCTAGATAACAGACAGCAATGGAGACAGTACAGACCCCTGAGGCACTCCACTAGTCACAGGCCTCCAGTCCGACAAGCATACCTCCACCATAGCCATTTGCTTTATAATGTCAAAGCAATTGCATCGCCAAATTGCCAGCTTACCTTAGAGTCTGTGCGATGTAACCTTCTAAAGCGGCCTTTGATGTGGAATCTTAGTAAAGGCCTTACTGAAATCCATATAGATTATGTTGACCGCCCTGTCCTCGACAACTTTCCTGGTCACTTCCTTAAAAAACCCTAATAAAATTTGTAAGGCATGATCTGCCATGCACAAAGCTATGCTGACTGCTCCAAGTCAAACACTGTCTTTCCAAATGCATGCATATCTTGTATCTCAGAACCTTCTCAAGTAGTTTACCGCAAACAGATGTGAAGCTTACTGGTCTGTATTTCCCAGGCATTTATTTGCAGCCCTTCTTGAAGAAGGGCACGAGATATTTGTTACTGCCCAGTCTTCCAGGACTTTGGCGTCTGTCTTCTCTCACCTCTTGCAGTGCTCTTGGATATATCTGGTCAGGACAAAGAGATTTATCTGACTTTGTGCATTCTAATATGTCCAGCAGCACCTCTACTGTGATTTCGACAGTACCAAGATATGACAATTAACCTCCCAAAGGTCACAAGTCTTCATGTCTTTCTTCATGGTAAACACAGAGGGGAAATTGAGGACCTCAACCATCTCTTGTAGTTTTACACATGCGTGCCTATTTTGGTTTTTAAGGCATCCTATTCTCTCTCTAGTTGTTCTTTTTCTTTACTATAGTGAACTTGGTTTCACCCTAATCTTCTCAGCCAAGGCTATCTCATGCTCCCTTTTTGCCTTCCTGATTTCCGCTTCAGTAAACTCCTGTATCCCCTGTGTACCTCCAGAGATTCCCTTGATCCCAGCTGCCTGTACCTGAACCACGCCTCCTTTTTGTTGGTCAGAGCCTCAATATCTCTTGTCATCCAGGGTTTTCTCTTCCACCCTCACTTTCCCTTCACCCTCACAGGAATATATAAACCTTGAACTCGAGCTATCTCACTTTTACAACCCTCCCTCGTGCCCAATATCCTTTTCCCTGAAAACAAACTACTCCAATTAACCCCTGCAATCCTCTATGGAATTCCAACAAAATACGCCTTGCCCCAATTTAGAACTTGAATCTGTGGATCAATTTTGTCCCTCCCATAACTATTTTAAAATTAATACAACGCCAGTCACTTTTCCCAAAAATCTCCCCCACTTTACCACCGTCACCTATTCATCCCTATTTCCCAACAGTAGGTCGAGTGTGTCCATTCCCGTGTAGGACCCTTTATATACTGCTTGGGGAAACTTTCTTGAACAAACTTAAGAAACTACGTTCCATCGAAGTTCTTAACCATCTGCATGTCCCCGTCTATGTTAGAAAAATTTAAATCACCTATTATAACAATCCTAATGCTCCTGCTACTCTCACCAGCTTCCCTGCATATTTGTTCCTCTAATTCCCATTGATGATTTGGAGGCTTATAGTGCAACCACTAGAACATCACTAACCCCCTCTTCCTTCCTTGTACCATTCACAGAACCTCATCGGATAATATCTCAGTTATTTCATCTTTAAATACTTGTGGGATACTCGCCTTAATCAGAACTATTGGTGTTTCAACTGTTTCCATTTACATCTCTCCCTTGCAATGATTTTCACATCTGCATCAAAACTTGTCAAGGTACAGTGGAGATATGGTGCTGTAACTGGATGGGAGCTGCACATCCTGTCACTTCCAGCAAGTTTCCCCACACTGATCTAACACAGTGTTTCCGAAAACTGGAACAACCTGTGTTTATATATGAATAAACCAGTGAGGTCTGCACATCTCCCCACGCTGGACATTTATCTACCTGTCTACCTGTGATGGCACTTTCAAGGAACAGAGAACCTGCACCACAAGGTGACACAGTAGCTCAGTGACTAGCATTGC
The DNA here is from genome assembly GCF_047496795.1 of Chiloscyllium punctatum. Taxonomy (NCBI): domain Eukaryota; kingdom Metazoa; phylum Chordata; class Chondrichthyes; order Orectolobiformes; family Hemiscylliidae; genus Chiloscyllium; species Chiloscyllium punctatum. Next base: position 144,526,133 of record NC_092744.1, on the reverse strand, counting down.
TGCTTCAGAGCGCAACGATCTGGGTTTAACTCCATCCTTGAATGACTGCCTGTGTGGAGTTTGCACATTCTCCCCGTGTCTGTATGAGTTTCCTACAGATGTTATGTTTTCCTCCGACAGTATAAAGATATATAGATAAGGGTAGATCGGCCATGCTAAATTGCGTAAAGTACCCAGGGATGTGCAGGCGAGGTGGATTAGCTATGGAAAATGCAGTCTCAGAGGGATAGGGTAGGGGTTTGTCTAGTGGGATACTGTTTAGAGGGTCGGTGTGGCCTCGATGGGCCGAAACGTTTGTTTCCTCACTGTAGGGATTCGATAAGTTCTATGGAATTCTCCTTGATTGGCAGCTTTCCACAGGACCCTACCTACATGTCTTGCCTTGATATGTCTTGCCAAAATGCTACACCTCACATTTAACTAAAATAAACTCTATCTGCCACTCCTCGGTTCACCTAAACAAAGTCCCATTATAGTCTGAGAGATCATTCATCACTGTCGACGACACCACCAAATCTGGTATTATCTACAAACTTACTGACCATACTTCATATACTCGAATGTAAATGATTTGTATCAGTGACAAAAGGCAGTGGACCCACTATTGATCTTTGCGGCACGCCACTGGTCACAGGTCTCCAAGTTTAATGAACAAATGTCACTGTCACGCCCTGTCTCCAATATTCAAGAAAAGTTTGGACCTAAATGGCGAGTTCTCCCTGGATCCCAGGCAGTCTGACCTTGCTAACCAGTCTACCATGTAGAACATTTTGGTTTTCTTACTGAATTCCATAAAGACAACATCCACTCTCCTGCCTTCATCAATCATCTTCATCACTTCTTCAAAAAATTTCACCGAGACAGTGAGACGTAATTTCAATTGTACAAAGCCCTCTTCAGTCCTTGTCTTTCCAAATACATATCGATCTTTTTCCTCGAAATCTCCTCCAACAATTTAGTCACCATTGACGTCATGCTCACCAATCTAGAGTTACCTGTTTTTTCTTTACTTTCTTAAATAATTGCGCTATGTTAGCAGCCCTCCACTCTTTTGACACCTCACCTGTGAAAATCAATGTTACAAATATATCAGCAAAATGCATAAGCAATCTATTTCCTAGCTTCCCGCAAACATCTGGGATACAACTGATCAGGTCCCAGGGATTAGTTCACCTTTATGTGTTTTAAAATGTCCAACACCTCCTTGTAATATAGACACTTTCCAAGGTATCATTGCATATTTCTTCATTCTGTCGTTCTTGTAACCTCCTCCACATTAAATACTGAGGAGAAATACTTGTTTCGTATCCCTCAAATTTGTTGTGTTTCCATAAATAGGTCGCCTTCCTGATCTTTAAGGGGCCCTATTGTCTCCCTAGTTAATCTTTTGCCATTGAAGGATGTGTAGAATTTGTTCAATGCCACATTAACCCAATTTCTAAAGCAATCTCTTGTCCACATTTTTCTGGCCCGATTTCCCGATTGATGATACACTTGCTGCCCTTATGCACCTCTCGGGATTCACTTGATCTCAGCTCTGTTTACCGGACATATGCCTCCTTCCTTACCTTGACCATAACATCAATATATCTAGGCATCCAGCACTCCCTGCACCCACCAGCCTTGCCCCTCTCACTAATAGGAACACATTTGCTCTGGACTCTCTGAAACCAAGTTTTGATGGCCTCGCATTTTCCAACCATCCCTTTACCTGTGAATAGGGTATTCCAATCAGCCTTTCACAGGGCTCGCCTAACACTTTCAAAATTGGCCTTGTTCAAAGTTAGAACTTTAATGTTGACATCAAGTATTTCCGATTCCATAATTAATTTAAAACTAATATTTATGCATAACAAACTTGAAAGTTAAATAAACACTTCCTGTGCCTCTATAACGGTCTCGAGAGACTGAATAGGCTCCTCCTGTCCCTCTATATTACACTGGAAATGGTGACCCTCTGTAATAGACCCAAGAGGTTTAATGGCCTCCTCCAGTTCTTCTAAACACACTCGAGAGGCTGCATGGCCTCCTCCTGTCCCTGTGTAACAGATCCGAGACGCAGCAACCTGCGGATTACGAGCAGCCGGTCAACTGTATCTGATGGAGGTCCAGTCCTTTTCAGTTACAGAAACACAAACAACACAATGTACTCCAGGTGCCCTCTCAGTGACACCTGATACAGCTGCAGTGACAAATCTCTTTGTTTTGAATGGTTCTGTTGGCAAAATGTGCCAATATTCCAACTTTCCACCTTTTCAAGTAGCAACAGGTTAATATGGGCTGAATGGCCTTCTCCTATCCCTCTGTAAGGGGCCCATAGGGACAGAATTGCTTTGGCCTGTTACTGAGCAGCAGTCGCAATGCTCTGTCTCAAGGTTATGAAAGGATTTGAAAACAGGACATTAAAACCAGGAGTAGCCTCACACTGGTCAATGAGTACCGTACTTTGTTTCAGGTATCTAGAAACTTGCCCACCAGACGTTTTTTTTGACGCAGCAGATCTGTCATTTTATAACTGCCTATTTTCATAAACAGAGTGGAATATATATAGACCGCTGCAGTGTTCTGTTAATACTCTCATATACAAGGGAAAAAAGATTAAAAATATTGAAAGATTTATGGTCCATCCCTCAGCAACCTTATCCATTCCGTCCAAAACCAGTTAATGAAAAGTGATGAATTGGTTAACTGGGCCTGTTTGTTCAGTGACTGTGATTAATGCCAATCTCCATGGATTCTAATTATCTCAGTGGAAGCTTTCCATCTTTTAATGATAAATGGGCTCCGTTCAATGTGTCAACCCATAACATGAGCGGGAGCATCACTGACAACACTGATAGGGATTAGCAGATCCAGAGAGAGGGTGAGGAGAGATCAGAATCAGAGAACATGAGACTGAAATATTCCAACAATGGATCAGAATCAGAGAACATTAGACATGAATATTCCAACAATATACAGGAGCTTATCCGATTATGTTTGGTATCTTTCAGAATTTGATTGGATGTCATTATCATTGCGGATTTATTTCGCTCTTCTCATTATTCAATACTTTTATTATCCCTTCCTGGCTATCGTTGGTGTTCCTGGTGAGTGTCACTATCCAGATTTTGTTTTCTATAAACCAGTTATGAGTGTATTATTGTTATTTCATATAGTCTACACTTCCTGCCACTATTATTGTTACAATCCAATCTCTCCATCCAGATATTCACTCTACAGACCACTACTAACTACATTAATGAAGCTGTTCAATTCCTGCCTCCCTCTCTGCTCTGGCAGTGTTACTCACGGGTCTCCATGTTGATCTATTCAGTTTCAGGGGAGAACCACAATGCATTGTCTCATTGCCTTTACTGTTAAGAGCATGGAGGTCACTTTCTACTCTTCTGGTTACAAACTCCACTCCCTTCCACTGTTTCCATCCCATTCCTGGCCAATATCTGCAGCTGAAGCAGTCAGGTCACAACTGTGGGAGATCCCTTTGACTATGAGCTGATTCTTGACACCATACCCTGAACATTTCTAACTTGAAATACTCACCACTCCAGAATATATCTCACTGGTTTATTCCATCTGTTGTTTGAACCTTGAGCTATGAAATACAGTCTTAATGAAGCCAATAATCTGCTGCTGACACTGCGGGCTTCAAACCTGCTGAAGCAAATCTGATTCAACCTCACACCAAACTCCCATCCATCTGTCATTCATGTGCACGCCGATGGATATTGCTGTTGTGTCTGGCAATGCCTTTATTTTAACATTCTCAAACACTTTAGCTCATCTGTCCATGAAACCTCTCTCGTTCTCTCTACTGATTAACAAAAAGCTTGCCTGTTGTTCGTATTTAAAATAATTTCCTCCATGTGCGTTCCTTCTCAAACAATGAGTTTTGCATTCAACCACGCCAATCGCGTGCACACACACACACACACTCTCTCAGTCTCTGATGAACACACACACACGCAGAGAGAGCAAACCTTCCCACTGTAAGCAGTAAATCTGTTGCGAGTATAGTTAGCATATGATAGTAAAGTTTGCAATACTCTCCATGCTGGGCAGATAGTGTAGTTTACTGAGCAACACACTAGCATGCTCTGCACAGCTCTCCATGCTGGGCTGTCATCTTGTCCCAGTTTATGTTGTTTGTGGTGTTCTCTGAAGCAGATTGAGAACTTGATGTAACAAACCATTTCAGCTGATCTGACAATGCCTTTATTCATTGTTCTCATTCTTGTAATTTTACTCTCGAAGATCTCACTCCGCCAGTTAGTCCCACTGCCCTGACGTTTTCCACATATTTCCACAACATCTTTTCAGTTAATTAACTGTCTGTTTCTGTCTTTAATGTGAATCTCTCTGTCCCTCTGTATCTTTCCCTGGCCTTGGTTTTGTCTCCCCAGTGTATCGAGTGCTAGCATTGTGTAGCTCAGAAATACTGAAATGGCGTGTGTCAAGCTGTTGTTGACTTCCTGGTCTGTCCCATGTGATGGTCCATCGACAGGAGTGTTTCAGAAGGTATGAGACAAATCCTTCTAACTTTGTCTGTATCTGTGGTTGCCCCTCTCAGGTGACCTTGCGATAAGTAACACGAGGAAGCCCACTGAGTGGAGGACCAGGCATCTAAATTGCCTGACAATGCTGTCACTTTTTAAATAAAACGTTAGCTTCTCATTTGTTTTTAGTAAGAGGTCTTAAAGGCCAAACTGCCGACTGAAAACAGCTGAAGTAAATAACTTACGGGGTTTTTAGGGTTTTTAATAAATAGTAGTAACAATGGCCAGCTCACACAGACCAGTTTGTTTCTAGTTTGTTTTTTCTTGTAGCTGTAACAATCACCAGGTGCTTGGGGTCCCCGAGGGGTTGGAAGTTTTAGTAAATTATCCCTAGCTGCTACTCTCTCTAAAGCCTCACTTGATGGTGTTTCCCCCTAATTTGGAGAACTGTATGTAAGAATGTATGTCTGAATGTTCCTTTTTGTTATGTGGTGTGTTTCGGTGATGTTAATAGATTGAACAGTTGATTTGTAGAACGTACTGTATCCATTATTCGGTTAAGGTTTCCAATAGTTAAGTTATTCTAAATTCCTCTTCATTTTATATGGATTTCCATTAGAGGATAGTGAGGTTGAGCAACCCTATGGTAGCCAAAGGCCTGATCAGGATCTGTTTAAATACATCCAGGCTTTATCTAAATTTGATGAGAATGATGGGGGAGCCTTTTTAATTTCATTTCAGAAAGTGGCTAAACAAATGCAGTGGCCAGAGAACATGTGGATTTAGTTGATCCAAACAAAGCTGATAGGTATTTGCATCCCTATCGGAAGAGGTGAAAAAAGTCCTAAAGATGTGCAGGCCAGGTGAATTGGCTATGCTAAATTGCCCATAGTGTTAGGTAAGGGGTAGATGTAGATGTAGGGTATGGGTGGGTTACGCTTCGGCGGGGCGGTGTGGACTTGTTGGGCCGAAGGGCCTGTTTCCATGCTGTAAGTAATCTAATCTAATCTAATCTAAAAAAAAAAGTGCATATGAGCTGGGGCCAGAAGCCGACAGTGTTTCAGGAATCTAAAATAGCGCCCGTGGTTAAACACACGTTGTGATTGAAAGAATCAAAAAAAGTAATTTTGAAAGATGGGGAAGGGTATTAAAAACAGAGCAAACCTATGACACTCTGAGAGTCTAATTTTGGAGAAGTTCAACAATTCACTTCCTGCAGTCATGAGAACTCATGTGGAAGAGCAGAGAGTTGCAATGGCAAGATTAGAAATGGCTGACGATGATGATTGGGTTCAGAAATCAAAGTTTGGTTTCTGTGAGAGATTGAGAAGAATGTGTGAGATCTTCTTAAAACATATCCCTGTGAGAGTAAGGTTTACTGGCAAAGGCCAGGAGTAGCAGGTAAAGAGGTTACAGCATTAAGAGGCACAGAAGCATGTAATTCTTTTATGCTGAGACATGAGGAGCTATGTCATTCAGAGGGACTATTGGAGAGATGAGAAGTGCTCCGTTATATAACGTGTGGTCAGAGTGTCCAGTGAAAACATCAACAGATTTATTCCCCAACGGGGAAGGGGGCCTTGAGCTTGGTGTTGGTGTTACAACATTTCAGCATTTACATTGCGCGTAACATACATGAGACAAACCTTTATCACTGATCGTGACCCCTTAAAGTTTGTGGAGAAGTTTAGGGAGAAAGATTTATTGAGTTTATTGTTGCTGCCATTCATTTTGAAATTATAAAGTTAACAGGGCGAGAAAAAGTAAGTTTTGACACGTTGTGGAGACTTGGACGAAGAAAGATAAAAGGCATTCTGTGGCAGGAGTAAAATGACTGAAATCGAAACTAGCTGTGAACATTTGTATGCTCAGAGTCAATGTAATATATATTCATTCCAGTCTACCAATAGTGGAAGATTAGGAGGTCTAAAATGAATCCACCTTTGTATATGGATGGATTATTTTATTAAAGATGGAGTTGTGAGGATACTATCACTGTAAAAAGGTTATTTTCTGTTGTGGTTCTGTTCGCCGAGCTGGGAATTTGTCCTCCAATCGTTTTGTTCACTGTCTAGGTGACATCCTCAGTGCTTGGGAGCCTCCTGTGAAGCGCTTCTGTGCTGTTTCCTCCGGCATTTATAGTGGCCTGTCTCTGCCACTTCCGGTTGTCAGTTCCAGCTGTCCTCTGTAGTGGCCAGTCTATTGGGTCCCGGTCGATGTGTTCGTTGATAGAGTCTGTGGATGAGTGCCATGCCTCTAGGAATTCCCTGACTGTTCTCTGTTTGGCTTGTCCTATAATGGTAGTATTGTCCCAGTCGAATTCATGTTGCTTCTCATCTGTGTGCGTGGCTAGTCAGCATAGCTGGTCATGTCGTTTCAACCCAAAGGACTAGCCACACTACCATACATCAGGAGCATTTCCGAACTGACAACCAGACTACTGCGACCACTAGGACTCATAACAGCACACAAACCAACAGCCACTCTCAGACAATATCTCACCAGAACGAAGGACCCGATACCCAACATGAGCAAAACCAATGTAGTGTACAAAATCCCATGCAAGGACTGCACAAAACACTACATAGGACAAACAGGAAGACAGCTAACGATCTGTATCCATGAACACCAACTAGCCACGAAACGACACAACCAGCTATCCTAGGTAGCCACACACACAGAGGAGAAGCAACATGAATTCCCAGCTCGGTGAACAGAACCACAACAATGAGCACCCGAGATACAAATCTTTTCCCAAACTTTGAGATTACTTTATCTTGTTTTTTTTTGACGAGAGGTTTTAAAGGCAGAGGTGCAGAACTGTGTCTGAAAACAGTTTAAGTAAATAACTGAGAAAGCCTTTATTAAAACGGTGGTAACAATGGAAGGGCAGTGGCCAGCTCTCCCAGACCAGGTTTCCTCGTTTTGTTTTTAGCTGCAGCATTCAGAAGCTGTTGGGGATCCCGGAAAGGGTCGGAAGTTTCAATACATGATCCCCAGCTGCTTTTCTCTCTGAGATCTCTGTCGATGTTGATTTCTCCTGGATCAGAAAACTGCATGTAGGAATCTGTATTTGAATATATCGTTGTGCCAAGCGGTGGATACCAAGAAGGTACGGTATCTATTGTTTGTGTCACTGTTCCAACATATAAGCCATCTGGAAATGTTCTTTTCTTTGATTGTATTTTAACTAAAGCATTTAAATAGATTATACTTTGCTTAATGTCGAGTGGTTTGACCAGTCACAACATATCTGGAAAGCACACTTCACATCAATATTCAAAATAGGGAAAGGTTTGGGTCTATGCGGCCTTCTTATTATATTTTGCGAGAATCTGGTCTGGTCCACAACACTTATAGACGTGGGGTTTCTAACTGACTCCTGTTATTGAAAAGTTAGTGCAGCAGCTGGGGATGGTTTGCTGGAGGTTGTGCTGTGAGCTGCCTCAAACATTCAGGGAGACCTGAGGATTTGGTGACCCAACTTTGAATGGAGCCTGGGGACTGTAATTACAACATCTGGATCTGCAACATGAACAACAAATGGAGCAGAGGCTGCAGAGAGGGGAAGCTCTGAAACCACGCAGTGAGTGTGTGTGGGGAAAGGGATCTGCTGCGTCCACCCCGGATTTTCCAGGAACAGCTTCCCAAGCTCCACTTAATCCAGGAGCAGAGAGTGAGAGGACACTGATTGAACAAGGAGCTGGTCACAGAGCGGTGTCACCTTCTTTAACACGTCCTGCAGCTTAACACCAGTGGGAAGAACGGTGCTGCCAGTGGCTGTTAGGGTCACAGTTTCATTCCGCTTCTATGTTCTGGAACTTTCAAACAGGACTGGGTGACCTATCCATCATCTCCCAGTATGTTGCCATCAAGGTAACCATTCAGTGACGGAGGATATATATGGTGGATGAGGTAAATACATTGTTTCACCCTCAGCAGGGAGCTGCCGGGTGTATCCAGTATAGTGGGATTCCTGATGTTGTACATGGCATCTGCGGAGTAGCCGTGTCAATGGGGAGAGGTAGAGGAACTGAAGGAGCACTCTCTGTATTAATCTTGCAGCGTGCCCATCACAGTACATCATGTTGGTGAATACCCCTGTCCTGACAGCAGCCACAGCCTCCTCATTCACAACCAGGCAGCCATTCCCATCGTCTTCAGATCTCCATGTAGAAAGGAATGAATGTGTCTTGGATAAAGGCCATCCCCTTGATACACGTTTGATAACAGCATCCCCTATTACCAACCAAACACTTCAAAACATTCCATGTATACGGAGAGCAATGGGGTCACTTGGAGCATCAAGGAGCAGACGATCAGGGATGGAGCAAAACCTCCCATGTCTGAACGGGTCTGAGTGAACCCCCCAGTACACAGTATCATTAATCCCTGTAATCCCTCTCCATTTCAGTAACATACTGCCTTCCATTATTCCTGTAAATGAAATGACAGATTATATCATGTTATATTGCAGCTGCCAAATTATTCTCCATTGCCTTTAGCTCTCTGTATCTATCTGTAGACCCTCCACCCTCTCTTGATAATTTAATCTCTTGCTTATCACAGCAACATGACCAAACTCAGTATCTCTATATCTATTCCCTCCTCCTGATCATTGATATAGATTGTAAATAGTTGAGGACCCAGCATTGGTCACTGTGTGACTCCACTGGTGACGTTCTGTCAAACTGATTTAGACTGATTTATCCGGAGTGCCTGCTTCCTGTTTGATACACAATCCTCCCCCATTACTGTGTAACAAAGTCGTAAAGCTGAATATGAACAAGGAGCATCAGTCAGGAATCCAACCCTTCGAACCTGCTCCGCCATGGAATACAATCATGGCTGATGTCATCGCGGCCTCTGTTCCATTTTCCTGCCATCTCTCAATCCTCATTGTAGATTGCTCCACATGAAAAAAAAACCCACTCCACATCTACACTTTAAATTACGTTTAGCATTTTACAGACCTCAATGAGCTCTCCTTTTATTCTTATAAACTCGACAGTATAGGACTAAACGGCTCAATTTGTCTTCATAAGACAAACACTTCAAATATGGAATCAATCTAATGAAGCTTTTCTGAATTGCCTCCAAGAGAAATGCCTCATTCTGCAGGACACCCAAACGGTACTCCAGTTGCAGCCTCACTAATGCCTTGCATAGCTACACCAACACTCCCTACCTTTCTACTCTATCCTTTTACAAATAAACGCTGAAGTTATACTTGCATTTCTCATTACTTCAAGTACCCGCAAGCAGGTTTTCTGTGATATGCAAGCAGGCACCCAGACTCCTCTGCACTTAAGCACTTTGTAGTTTCTCTCCATTTAGATAATAATTTGCCTTTTTATTAGGCTGGCCAACTTGAATATCCCATATTTATCCACTTTAATTTTCATTGCCAAATGTTGGCCCATTCACCCAGCCTATCCATATAATTTTTAAATCTCTTGCATCATCATTCTGACATAATTTCCCACCAATGTTCGTGTCATCTGAAAATGGGGCTATAGTATTTCCTAGAGCTGAAAATGTGTTGCTGGAAAAGCGCAGCAGGTCAGGCAGTATCCAAGGAACAGGAGAATCGACGTTTCGGGCATCAGCCCTCCTTGAGGATGTTAGGAGATTACAGGGTGACCTGGACAAGTTAGGTGAGTGGGCAGATGCATGGCAGATGCAGTTTAATGTGGATAAATGTCTGGTTATCCACTTTGGTGGCAAGAACAGGAAGGCAGATTACTACCTCAATGGTATCAAATTAGGTAAAGGGGCTGTTCAGAGAGATCTGGGTGTTCTTGTCCACCAGTCAATGAAGGCAAGCATGCAGGAACAGCAGGTCGTGAAGAAGTCTAATAGCATGCTGGCCTTCATAACAAGAGGAATTGAGTATAGAAGCAAAGAGGTGCTTCTGCAGCTGTACAGGGCCCTGGTGAGACCACACCTGGAGTACTGTGTACAGTTCTGGTCTCCAAATTTGAGGAAAGACATTCTGGCTATTGAGAGAGTGCAGCGTAGGTTCACGAGGTCAATTCCTGGAATGGCAGGATTGCCTTACACTGAAAGACTGAAGCGACTGGGCTTGTATACCCTTGAGTTTAGAAGACTGAGAGGGGATCTGATTGAAACGTATAGGATTATGAAAGGATTGGACACTCTGGCAGGAGGGAACATATTTCCGCTGATGGGGGAGTGCCGAACCAGAGGACACAACTTAAAAATACGGGGAGGACCATTTAAGACAGAGATGAGGAGAAACTACTTCACCCAGAGAGTGGTGCCTGTGTGGAATGCTCTGCCCCAGAGGGCAGTGGAGGCCCAGTCTCTGGATTCATTGAAGAAAGAATTGGATAGAGCTCTTAAAGATAGTGGAGTCAAGGCTTATGGAGATAAGGTTGGAACAGGATACTGATTGGGAATGATCAGCCATGATCATATTGAATGGCGGTGCAGGCTCGAAGAGCTGAATGGCCTACTCCTGCATCTATTGTCTATTGTCTATTGTCTGTTCCTTGGATGTTGCCTGACCTGCTGCGCTTTTCCAGCAACACGTTTTCAGCTCTGATCTCCAGCATCTGCAGTCCTCACTTTCTCCTCCCTATAGTATTTTCTATCCCGTCAACCGAGTATTAATGTCGATCACAAATGGTTGAAGAATGAGAACTGAAATCTATGGCACCCTACAAATTGCATTTTCCAATATAAAATGATACATTTAATTCATCTGACTGCATTTTGTTAGTTAACCAAGCCTCAATCCAAGCCAATAAATTACTCCTAAACCGATGCTTTCTGATCTTACCACTCACTCTTTGGAGAAGGGACGTATCTGAATCCTTCACGAAGACCAGATATATTCCATTTCCAGGATTCCCACTATCCACCTTGTTTGTTCACATCTTTAAATAACTCAAGAAAATACTTCAATCATGATTTATCTTTTGTAGAACCATGTTGACTCCGATATATGGTGGTTTACGTTTGCAAATGTCCACAACAATGGATTCTAATAATTTGCCTTAAATTACAATACTTTATTGTTACATTTTACTCCCTAATGTATTCAGTTATTATAAGTTCTTCCCTTTCTAAAACCTTTACGTTTTCTTTGAATTCCTATTTGATGGGCAAAAGGGTTTTAAGAGATGTGCTCCAATTGCTGTATAAGCGGTATGTGTGGCTGACTGGACTCATCATCCTGCTGGTGTACAAAATCGATGGGATGAAGTCTTTCTGGTGTTCCCATGTTGTCATCTCCAAGGCCAGAATGACCACCTCCTGTTGATGCATTAGAGGGGTGGGGGATTATGGAATCTTCCCGTTACTGTGTAACATTTTGAGGGTCTGATGGGTCTTCTCACATTCCTCCATAATCGGTGAAGATACTGAACGGTCTCCTCATGTATCCCAGAGATGGGACGAAGGGAGTGATTGGTCTTCTCTTGTTCCCACACAACAGACACGTGTCAGAATTACCTTCTCCTTTCTCATGAAATAAGTCTCAGATAGTTTTTATCCTAACACATTTCCCTTGCAACAGACTCGGTGGGTCTGAATGGCCTCCTGTTATCCCAGTGTAACAATCTCCAGTCACTGTGTGACCACTTTCAGTTCCTATGTTACTGACTTGAGTTGGCTGAATGGACTGATCCTGTTGCTGTGTAATAGGATACTGGTGCCGCATGGATTACTCTGGGGCCAGTGTTATAGATTCAAGGGGCTGATTGGCCTCCTCCTGTAAATATACATTCGGCTCCAGGAGCTGAACAGCCTCGTCCTATTCTGGTGTAACAGTGTCAAAGGCCTGAATGTCCTTCTGTTGTTCGTGTGTAACAGGCTGAAGAATGGAATGGATTCCTCGATTATCTGTGTAATTCGCTTCAGTTGTTGACTCCTTCCTATCATCTATGTTGAAATAAGATCTTCTTTCATTTTTGTAAACTCCAATGGCTATTGGATCAACCTGATCATCGTTTCGTTATAAGCTAGCACCTTCATTGCAGGGATCAGTTGAGGGTACCATCTCTGAACTGCTTCCAATATAACAACATCCTTTCTTCATTGAAGAGACTAAATCTGTACACACTACTCCAGATGTGATCTCACTAAGATCCTGTACAGCAGCAGCAATGCTTTATCAGCCTGCTGCAAGGTTCCCACCCAGGTTAGAGCTGTCTCAGCTCTCTGGGGGAAATACAGAGCATTGTTGAACGATCATTGTCCTTCTCTACTCCACTAGCATAACAGGAGATCTGAAGAAAATGTCACAATGATGCTTAAGAAGATCATAAATGATGCGGCAAGATGATCTCTACCATTAATCTCCCCAAAGTCCACGTCACTCAGATTCTACAGAATCTTGTAATGTGGAGCGTAAAAACAGCAAGGAGAAGGAAACATTGATGGGGGTTATATATCAAAGTGAAAGCTGCAATACAAATGCTGGACATGTTATAAAACAGGAAAATGAGATGTACACATGTGTGGGTACTGCAGTAATAATGTACTGTTTACATTATATCGAAACTGTGTTAACCCAACTGAATGCTCATGCTGGGAAAAATGGATTTCATGAGCATGTGTTAGATAGCTGGTATTAACATTATGTCGAGCACTGAGCTCGAGATCAGGTTATTTAGAAATTGATGTTGGATGATCAGAAAAGCTAATTGGAAACTTTCCTGTAAAGGGCCTTTTGGGAATAGTGACCACAATGCATTGTTTTTCTTTTATGCTGTTTGAGTACACGGTAGTTTTTGTTTTATTTGAAGTAACTGTTATAAATCTGAATCATGCAAGCCCTGAAGGTGTGAGGAGAAAGTGGGCACTGTAGCTGCTGGAGATCAGTGGCGCTGGAAAAGCACAGTCAGGCAGCGTACTAGGAGCAGGAGCATTGACGTTTCGGGCACAACCCTTTATCAGGAATTAGGCTTCTGGGTCAAGGCAGCTGAGGGATAAATGAGAAGGGGGTGTGGCAGGAGGAAGGTAGCTAAAAATGCGATAGGTAGATGAAGGTGGTGTTGAAAGTGATAGGTGATGAAGGGAGACAGAACGCCTCATCTACTGCATCCTTTAAACTCAGTGTGGTCTTCTCTACATTGGCGAGACATATGTGGATCATTTCAGAGAACATCGCTGGAACAGCCACATTGACCAACTCCACCACCTTGTGGTTGAACACTTTAACTCCCCTTTCCACTCTGGCAAGAACATGAGATTCCTGGGCCTCCTCCATCGCCAAACCCTAACCACCCGAAGCATGAATGAAGAAAGGTTCCTTTTCTACCTTGTGACCCTCCAACCACAGGGAATTAATGTAGATTTCACCAGTTTCCCCATTTCCCGTAACTCCACCTTATCTCAGTCCAATATTCCAACTCAGCACACTCCCCCCTTTTGAACGTTTGTATGTGTTCATCTTCCTTCCCATCAATCTGGTCCACCCTCCTCTCCGAACTAACCCTTTCAGCCTCACCTTTAACTACCTATTAGGTCAAAGGAAGCAGCTTAGAGAAATGCCAAGTGTTGTAGTAAGCCAGTGGATTCGGAGAAATGTAGGACCCAGCAACGGATGACCAAGAAACTGAGAAGAAAATCAAAAAGCGAAACAGCATGCAAACAAAAGAAAACCATAAAGACTACTAAGGAAAACCATAAAGACTGCTAAAAAAAACGTGCATCAGTGTATGAAACAAAAGTAAAAACAAGGTCAAATGTGGAACAGTAGGTGTGCAGACAGGATAACTTATTGTAGAGAACACAGAAATCACAAGGGAAAGAAACAGTTCCTTTGGATCTATCTTCAAGGCAGAATATCTAGAAATTCTCCCAGAAATACCAAGTGACCATGGGACTTGTGTAAATAAAGTCGAAGATCATTCTTATCAGTGTTGAGGTCATCTTTGAAAAGAAAGCTGGATTGAGTATTTATAAATCTGACAGATCAGATGTACTTCATACAAGAATTTCAGAGGAAGCAACAATAGATGTATTGATTGCATCGCAGATTTTCATGTTATTTTCCAATAAATTCCGAAAAGATATTTATCCAATCTGGTTATGGCAAAAGTTATAAATATTATCCAACAGTTTAAGAAAGAATGAAGATGGAGAGTGGTGAACTACAGATCAGTTAACTTGTCATCCGCGGTCGGGTGTCTGTTGGGCTCGATTATAAAGAACGTGTTACTGGATATATAGAAGGTAATGGGAAAACTGGGGAGGATGATAATGCATCGATGAAACGAAAACCATACGTGGTAAACATTGTTTGGAATGGTTTGAAGATGATTATTGTGGACATAGGCAATGAGGAGCTAATGGATAACGTATCGTTCGATATTCAGGAGGATTTTTTTTTAAGAACTCTCACACTAATATCATAAGAAAAGTTAAAGTGAAAGGAATTGGGAAGAACACGTGCAAACAGGAAACGAAAAATTAGGTTTACATTCATATGTATGTAATTGCAATATAGAAGATGTCGTGCACCAGCTACATATAGTGTTGCTGAGACTACAGCTAGAGTATTGTGTACCGTTTGGAGTCCCAATATAAGATAGAATATACTGACTACAGAGGAACTTCAAAAGGTATTTTCCAGACTAATCAATAAAATGGCAAGATTGTCTGATGGGGAAACTCAGCCTGTGATCTCGAGTTTCAAAAGATGAGAGGTAATTGTAGTGAAACTTAGAAACTAAGAAACATAGAGGGGACTGAATGACAGAGGGACATGGAGAAGTGCAAGCAGGCGAGATTCGTGAGAATCCCACGGCATTCTACACGGACACGTGGAACAGAATAATCAGCAAACAGTTCGTATCCATTAGAAACCAAAGGGGGACAATCTGTGTTTCAAGCTGGAGAACATTGATAGATTGTTACATGTAAACATCACAGCTGTTTTACTTGGGAGAAGGAGGATGCAGGTACAGAACTCGAGAAGATGGACTGGAAAGCTCTTGAAGAGATTGATGTAAAATACGGGCAGGAGTTTGAGGCTTTGTCTAGTATAAAATTCGACCAATGCGCAGGTCTGGATACTGTTGGAGTCAAGGGAGGAAAGACCCTGACTGGAAATTTTAATTAGAATCTGACCATGAGGAGGTGCTAGAGGACTTGAGAGCAGCTAATATGATTCCAAATTCACAGGAAGGGTGGTAGAGATTTTCCAAGTTAACTATAGATGAGCGAGTACTAGATCACTGTTCAGGAAACTACTGGAGAAAATAGAGAAGGAGAAAATCGAACTCCAATCAGAGTCGCAAGGTTTGATCAGGGAGAATCATCATGACTTTATCAGAGGGAAGTCACATCGAATTAATTTGATTTAATTAGTTTGAGGAGTTCGCTTATTTAGTTTTGCAGCAAGGCCTTTGACAAAGTTCCACATGGGAAATTGAAAAACATAAAGTAAAATCTCACAGTATCGATGGTAACTTGAAAAGTTACAATGAAAATTGTCTTAGTGTCAGGAGTCAGGGGGTGGTGAGAGAAGGCTGTTTGCGTGACTGGAGACCAGCGTCCCCTGGTGTACCACAGAGATCAGTGTTGTGTCCCTTATTGTTTGTAGCATTCATAAATGGTATAGATCTGAATCTGGAGGGCGGTGGGGGTGGGGGGGGTGTGTGGAGGGGTGGGAGTTGTGATAAGTAAGTTTGTGTTTGACACAAAGATTGGCCGGGTGGTTGGCAGTGAGGAGGAAGTTCTGATTTTACACGAAAATACAAGTGGAATGATCAGATGGGCAGATCAATGGCAGATGGAATGTGATCCTGATAAATATGAAGTGATGTACTTTGGAAGGAGGAACCAGTCATGGGGTGTACACAATGATTGGCAGAACACTAGGGAGCTCACAGGGTGTTTCTCCACACATCCCTGAATGTGACTGAACAAGGTAATGGACTAGTTAAGAATTGAACCTTGGGTGGAGCGTTTATTAATCAGGGAGTAGATTATAAGTGCTATACAGGGCTTGGTTTAGTCCATGATGGAGTACTGTATGTCGTTCTGAGAGCCTCATTACAGGAAGGATGTGATTGTACTGGAGTGGTTGCAGAGGAGATTCACCAGGATGTTCCCTGGGGTGGAGCATATCAGCGATGGAGAGAGGCTGGATAAGCTCGGGTTGTTTACTTTGGACAGAGAGGCTGAGGGGCATGGACAGGGTGGACAGACAGCAACTGTTCCTTTTAGACAGAGGGTCAAGAACAAAGGAGCACACTTTTAAAGTGAAGGGTTTGAGGTTCAGCGAGAATTTAAAGATTACATTTTTTTCACCCAGAGCGTGTTGAGGTCTGGAATGTACTTCCTGAGAGGGGAGTTACCACGGCTAACCTCTCAACCGTTAAAAGTACTTGGTCGAGCACTTGGAAGTGTCATAACATTCCAGGCTATGTGCCTGGTGTTGGAAAGTGGGACTAATATAGATCGTGCTGTATTTCTGTTGGTACAGAGACTATGCTCCTGTGCGTGTATGATGTGGAGCTGAGCAGCTTAAGACAGGAATTGATGGGTTTCTGAAGATAATGTTCACAAAGGTTATAAGAGTGAACTGTTATAGCTTGTCAATTATGTCAATGTGAGAAGTATGAAAAAACAGTGCGGGTTCCTTCTAGTTTGAAACCAGAGAATGGAGAATGAGAAACAGGGAAATGGCAAAACTATGAATCCACAACTTCAGTTCTGTCTTCACACAACTTTCTGACAATACCAGGAAAAGCATGTCCGGTATGGAAAATGAAATAGTACATGGAACATCGAACATAGTAAGTAAATGGCTTCGGAGAAATTATTGGGACTGAAAATAATGTTCATAGACAACACTAACATAGATTTATGAAATGGGAATTATGTTTGAGAAACAGACTGGGAGACAAATGAAAGAGAAGCAATGGATGTAGAACACGTGGATTTTTAGAAATGTTTTGGTCAAGCTCCAAGTCCAGTTTACAAAATCAAATCTTAGTGGATTGGGGCTAATGTATGGCCATGTGTCTAGAATGGGACAGCTGGCAGGAAACAGTGAATAAAAATAAACAGACGTGTGAAGCAACAGCCTGACATTGTATTTAAGGTATGAATCTGTGAGTATGACTATGTCCCTGACACCCCATCACCTTCCCTGGATATCTCCTGTCTCACCAGCAGGACAGACACAACAGAAATGGCGGCACAGTGGGATACAGTTGGAAGGGAATTGCTCTGGGAGTCCTCAACAGTGTCTCTGTATCCCATGATGACTCATAGTGTTAGTTTACACATGGGAAGGGCAACCTCCTGCTGATTACCATGTAGCAGCCTCTCCCAACTGATGAGTCAGTACTCCTCCATGCTGACCAACACTTGGAGGAAGCACTGTGGGTGGCAAGGGCACAAAACGTACTCAGGGTGAGGGATTTCAATGTCCACCATCAAGAGTAGCACAGCTGCAGCATTACTGATTGAGCTGGCCGTGTCCTAAAGGATATAACTGATAGACTGGGTGTACGGCAGGTGGTGAAGGAACCCACAAGAGGGAAAAGCCATATTTGACCACAGCCTTACTAATCTGCCAGTTGCACAAGTATCTGTCCATGACAGTATCGGGTAAGAGTGACCACTGCATAGTCAT
This sequence comes from Chiloscyllium punctatum, assembly GCF_047496795.1. NCBI lineage: Eukaryota > Metazoa > Chordata > Chondrichthyes > Orectolobiformes > Hemiscylliidae > Chiloscyllium > Chiloscyllium punctatum. The sequence continues at coordinate 144,508,016 of NC_092744.1, read as the reverse complement.
TGTGGAGATAAAGTCACACCTTCACATTGAGAATAACCTCCATAATTCTGGGTGGCACTATCACCGTGCTAAATAGAACAGACTTCAAACAAGTCTAGCAGCTCAAATCTGGGTTTCCATAACGTGTTGCGGGTCATCAATAGCAGCAGAATTGTACTCCAGCACAACCCCATGGCCTGGCATATCCCCCTCACAACAATTACCATCAAGACAGAGGATCAACCTTGATTCAATGGAGTGTGCAGGAGGGCAGGAGCAGCACGGGGCATACCTGAAAATGAGGTGTCTGCCTGATGAAGCCACTAACCAGGACTGCTTGTGCACCAAACAGCACAAGCAGTAAGTGACAGACAGGCTAAGTGATTCCACAAGGAACGGTTCAGGTCTCTGCAGTCCTTCCACTTCTAGTTGAGGATAGTTATGGACAATTAAACAAGTCATGGGAGGAGGAGATTCCACAAGTATCTCCATCCTGAATGACGGAAGAGCCCAGCACTTCAGTGCAAAAGATAACGTTTATGCATTCACAACAATCTTCAATCAGAAGTCCTGAGTGGATAATGCACCTCAGCCTCCTCCAGTCGTCCTCAGCAATTCAGTTACCAGTCATCAGCCAATTTGGTTCAGTCCACGCGATATCCAGATTCAGTTGGAGACACTGGATACTCCAGAAGGTACATACCCTGACAACATTCTGGCAATAGTACTGAAAAGTTGTGCTCCAGGCCTTGTCAATGCCCTAGCTAAGCTGTTCCAATACAGTTACAACAATGACATTTCCCTGTTTACGTCAAAGATTACCCCAAGTATCTCCAATGCTAAAAAGCAGAACAAATCCAATCCGGCCAATTACCACCCCATCAGTCTACTCTCGATCATCAGTAAAGTGGTGGAAGGTCTCAGTGCTTTTAAGCAGCACCTGCTCAGCAATACCCTGGTCAATGTCGCCCAGTTTGAGCTCCACCAGGGCCACTCAGCTCCTGACCTCATTACCTTGATTCAAACATGGACAAAAGAGCTGAATTCCAGAGGTGGGATGATAGCGATAGCCCTTTAAATCAAAGCTGCCTTCGCCCAAGTGTGGTATCAAGGGGCCTTAGCAAAACTGGAATCAATGGGTATCAGGGCAAACTCCCTGCTGGTTAGAATCATACCTGACACGTAGGAAGATGGTCATGGTTGATAAAGGCCAGTCAACTCAGCACCAGGACAAGTCTGTAGGAGTCCCTTGGGCAGTGGCCTAGACCCTAACATCTTCAGGGCTGCTTCATCAATGACCTTGCCTCTATTCTAAGGTCAGAAGTGGGAATGGTCGCCAATGATTGCACCCTGTTCAGCAACATTTGTGGTTCTTCAGATACGGAAGCAGGCCATGTCCAAATGCGACAAGATATCGATAGTATCCAGGCTGACAAATGGCAAGTAATATTCAGGCCACACAAATTCCAGACCGTGACCATCACCACTAAAATACAATCTAACCTACCCCTTGATGGTGTTAACATCACTGAATCCACAGTGGACTGCAGCGGTTCAACAAGGCAGCTCACTGCCACATTCTCAAGGGGCAACGAGGGACAGGCAATAAATGCTAGCCCAGCCAGTCACACCCAGATTCACGAAATAAATATTATTTTTAAAAAATAACAGAGGAAGGTTGCTGGGATATCACAGATCGGTGCTCAGGTCTCAGTTGTTCACACTACCCATTAAACATTTGGTTGCAGGAATCAAATACAATACATCCCAACCTGCTGACAGAACTATAGGATGTTGGATTGTGAGTGGGTAAGGAGGTTGTAAAAAGCTTCAAGGTGACTAAGATAAGTGGAGTGAATGGGCAAATACGTGGCAGATGGAGAGCAAGGTGGGTAGAGGTGACAGTGTGCCCTTTGCTGGGAACAATAGACTGGCAGCCTATCGTTTGAAAAGGGATTGTTTGAAACATGTTGATCTACAAAGGGACGAATGCTCCTGTTTGTTGTTTCCTTCTGCGCAGCCTCCGAGGTCCCTGCAGCGCAGGGAGGTCTGAACCCACAAGGCAATACTGGGAATGGCATTCACACGTGGCCCAGTGTACATAGTCCTACCAAGTGGGGAGCTGTAACATTGCAAAGAATCTAGATCTTCCTGCAGACCAGTCACTGAAAGCAATATTGCAGGAGCAGAAAGCAGTTAGGAAGGTAAATTGGGTGTTGACCTTCATTTCAGGGGGATTTGAATCCAGGAATAAGGGTGTCTTACTGCAGCTGTACAGGGCCTTTTTGAGACCCCATCTCGAACATTGTGCAATATTGTGTGCAGGTTTGGTCACTGTACCTAACAAAGGGCAACCCTGACATTGAGGGAGAGCAGCGAAAGATGAGCAGACCGATTTCTAGGATGACAGGCTTGCTGTGGGAGCAGAGTTTGGGGGCGACTGGGCCTGTATTCCATGGGGTTTAGGTAAATGTGTGAAGATCTCAGTGAGATATATAAAACACTGACAGGGTGAGACAGAATGGAAGCAGGGATGATAATTCCCCAGGCTGTGATGTCTAAAACAAGTGGCCGCAGTATTAGATACAGACAGGCTATTCTGCACTGAGATGACAATAAATGTCTGCCCTCAGAGACTGGAGAACCTGGGGAATGCGCTCGCACATGGACACCAAGACACTGAATATAAATACGGATTTAGAGACCGGAAAGGGATGGTGGGAGAGCAGGAGTACGGTGTGGAAATAAAGGGCGAGGTATCATTATATTGAATTGGGAGCAAACTCGATGGACCAAAGGGACTACTGCACTTCCTATTTTATAGCTTTCCAAGGTTACTCACATTAACGGATATATTAATTGTGTGGGATAAGTGCATTGTGGAGATGTTTGAACATCAATGACAATGAGGTAGGCTCAATGTGTTGTATGGCCTACTCCTTTCCCGATGTTTCTGTGCAGTCTGTGGGAAAGCTCTGTAAATGTTGTCACAAGCTCTCAGATGTTAGGAAGGAGGTCCCTGCAGTGTCAACAGGACTGTGTTTCCCGTTCCCTTTTTCCGATACTGAGGCTGGGGCCGGGTGTTCTGTTCGGGTTTATCCTTTAAGACCTCGGAGCAGTTTGATACAATAGAGTGTCTTGCTTGGCCGATTCAGAGATCATTGAAAAGTTTTATCCCATGTCTATGTGTCTGTAGTCATAGATAATCATAGATAATCATAGATAACAAACAGCAATGGACCCAGCCTCCAGTCTGACAGACATCCTTCCACTAAACACTCTGCTTCCTACCATCAAACCAACTGTGAATCCAATTGGCCTGTTCCCCCAGTATTCCACGCGATGTAACCTTCCTGAGCAGCCTACCATATGGAAGCTTATCAAATGCCTTACTGAAATCCATAGAGACTACGTCTACCACTCTGTCCTTGTCAAACTTCCTGGTCACTTCATCAAAGAACTCTAACAAATTTGGGAAGCATGATCTCCCACCCACAAGTCTATGCTGACTGCTCCGAATCAAACCCTGTGTAAGTAATGGGTGCAGTCAATGGTATGCTGTCCTTCATTGTAAGATGATTCGAGTACATAAGTAAAGGCGTCTTCCTGCTGTTGTCGAGCCTTGCTGAGAGAGCATTAGGAGCACACTACGCAAATTTGATCTCCTTTGTAAGGAGTGATCTGCTTACCACATACATGGGTGATGGTAATATGAGGATAGAGTGAATAAGCTGAGTGTTTAATCTGTCGAGCTGTGAGAGACGAGGAAATGGTGATGCTGAAACACGAGGAGTGGCAGCGATCACTTATTTCCAAAAGACACATTGATAGGTTGAGAAATTCCATACTTTACCCAGGATTGATTGGTTTGATTTATTGTCACGTGTACCTCAGTACAGGGAAACACTTTGCTTATGAGCAGTGGAGGCAGATCATAGTAAGCATGGCCAGACAAATCATAGGGTGGAAATAGACTTCGACAGAGTAAGGCATACAGGTTACACTGAACAGGACATGCACTAGACAAGATCAATATGCGCAAGATCAGCATTATTTGAACTTAGTGAGTCAATTCATCAGTCTAACGTGACTTTCCTAATAGTTTATATGCCTAAATTAACTCTCCCCATGTTATTGTGCAGTCGGCGTGTGAACCCTGTACTGAACATCAGGTTATTCACAATCCCCAACAGCAGCCACAATACCTTCCATCGGAAACAGGTAGCCATTCCCACCAGCTTCCGCCCTACACAGAGAAGGCATCTCAGAGATGAAAGGTGCCTTCATGAGACTTAACACAAGATATATGGCTTTCCTCCTCACCACGTGGAAACCACGTTAAAGTCCCACGTGTGTATCATGAGCAACAGAGCCAGGAGGAACAACGTGGAACAGTCGGTCTGTGCAGCCTCTGCTCCACTTGTTCATCATGTTGGTGCATCATTCTGGAGACAGTGAGGACTGCCGATGCTGGAGATCAGAGTAGAGCGTCGATTGCTGTAAAAGCACAGCAGGTCAGGCAGCCTCTGAGGAGATGGAGAATCGATGTTTCGGCATAAGCCATTCATCAGGAATCAACATCAATTACCTCATCCTGTCCCTGTGTAAGTACGTTGAGGGGGGAATGGCCTCTTCTGTTCCTGTGAAAGTGACTCAAGGAGCTGAATGGCCTCATCCCATTGCTGTGTAAGTGACCCAAGGATCTGAATGGCTTCTTCCTCGTCCGATTGAACATGGTCAAGGGCCGGATTGGGTTACCCCTGGCTCTTTTTGAAAGCTCGATGTACTGACAAGTGTGATTATGCTGCAGCTTTAATAAGTTATTTTGTCCGGGTTTCTTTTAAGAGAGAGATTGAACGATCGTTACCAAGCTGGCTAGTTAAGACCACTTGAGTCAACAACGAGGGAGGCTTTGTGTTTATTTTAATGCAGTCTGAGTGGGTATGGCCAGCTCTCACAAATTAGGATCTCTGTGTTTTGGTTTCTCAGCAACATCAGAAACTATTGGGGTCTCCATAGAGTTGGAAGCTTCAATGAATGCCTCCTGCTACTTCCGCTGAGTTTTCTCTTGGTGCTGTTTTTTATTCCTGGATTAGAGAATTATTTGTGACAAGCTGTGTCTGAATATTCCTTTCTGCGGAGGGCTGTGTTTATGTGATTTTCCTATATTGGAACAGTTCATTAGTAATAGTTCCTAGGTCTATTATTCTGTTAACTTGTCCAGTAGAATTAAGTTATTCTAGATTCCTTTTTCTTTGGTTTCATTTTATCTTTCGTGTTTCAATAAATGGTGTTTTGCTTCACACCAAGTACTTTGACCAGTCACATTGCGTCTAGAACAGACACTTTACATTTCCATTAAAATAAAAAAAAGAGTCTAGGTTACCACCTTCAAATATTTTCGAGGGGCTCTGATGTGGCCCATCACACTAGACTCCTTCTCGTCCTGAGTAATGGGCTGGAGGCACTGAATGGGCTGTCCCTGTTCATCTCCAATAATATCAATGGGCTGAACGACTTCCTCATATTCCTGTGAAACCGGCGTGAGGTGCTGAATGAACTCAATTTTACTGTGGCAATGTGCAGTGTCAGGCAGTGCTGGTAGATGAATGTTACCGACACTTTAACAGCACAAGTCTCAATGGAGTCTGGGTCTTGCTGCACATGGACACAGACCAGGTCAGCAGCTGACGGGGGACAAAATATTCTGAACATTGTGGAATGTTCGGAGACCATCCGCACTTCTGATCTTATGGTGGGGAGACACTGATGAAGCAGCTGAAGCTGTTTGTGAAGAGGAAGCTACTCTGAGGATCTCCCACAGAGCTGACCCAGGACTGAGATGGTGAACATCTTCTTTTGTGCCATGTTTGATCCCAAACACTGGAGAGGTTACTCTGATTCGCATTAAGTTCAGTTTTGTTAAGCTCCTTGATGTCAACAGAAGTCAACCACAGCCTTGATATCAGGGCCAGTCATTTTTACCTGAACCCTTGTCTCAACCTCTTTTGTTCACATCAATAGTCCATGATATAGGAGCAGCAAGTGTTTTCTTCAAACAGGTGGGATTGAATATCAGCATTTCACTTCTCAAGAGTGTTCGGGGAGCAAGATTTTTGAAAGTATTTGAAGAGGAGGTAGATGGATATTGACCTGTCAGAGAGGTGAGGGCTATGAGGAATTGTGTTTGAAAGATGATTTGAGACCAAGAGCAGATCAACGATGATCTTAAAGAAGGGCAAGGCAGGCTTGGGGAGTGAACGTCATGCCCCTGTTTCTGATGTTCTCCCATTCTGTTATTGGAAAGTTAGTGGGTGTTATTTTCATGAATGTTATGTTTTTGAATATTGCAGTCAGGGAGACCAGATGATTTTGTGAGCCATCTCTGGGTGAGGTATATGGGCTGTATTCACAGTGAATCTGAGTCTACAACGTGACCAACAACTGAAGCACAAGTTGCAGAGAGGGGAAGCTCTGTAAAGAGAGATGAGGCGACACTTTCATACCTGTGCCTGGATTTTCCAATTACATTTCCCAAATCATTTCAAAGCGTGTGTGACAGTCTTGAGAGGCTGAATGGTCCCCTCTGTTTCTGTGCACCAGGTCATAGGAATAAGTGGCCTCCAACTGTTCATGTCTAGCAAGTATGAGGGGCTGAATGGAACACAGGAACATGGGACTGAGGAGTCATTAGATATTTTGACCCTTCTCCACCAGGAAGTAAGATTGTGGCTGATCAGGTTGTGGACTCAGCCCCTCTTTCCTGTCTGTATCCCAATATCCGTGACTCACTTCTCTGTCAAATATTTTGTAATGCAGCTTTCAATCAATGTGAAAATAGAGGCACAATAAACTTCCAGTGAAGAGAATTCCCACTTGAAAGGTCCTTTCAGAATTTTTCATCATCCCTCTTATAGAATCAGAGTCATGCAGAATGGGAACAGACCCATTAATCCAATCTGTTCACTCCGATCAGATATCAAATCTGATCCAGTCCCATTTGCCAGTATTTGGTAAATATCCCTCCTCTTTCAGATACTTTTTAAATGTGCAATTGTAACCGTCTTCACCACTTCCTCTGACAGCACTTTCTGTACACACACCACTCACTGTGTGAAACATTTATCTTCAGGTCCCTTCTAAATCAATTCCCCCTCACCTTCAACCTATGCCCTCTTGTTCTGGACCCCCCTATCCTGGAGAGCAGAACGTGGCTGTTCAGAATATCCATGCCGCTGATGGTTTTATAAACCTCCATAATGTCACCCCTCAGCCTCTGGCACTCCAAGGGGAAACGCCTCAACCTAATCAATCTCTTCCTAAAGCTCAAACTTCCAGTCCTGGAATATCTGTGTCTAAATCATTTCTGCAGAAAACCGAGTTGTACGCAGTATTCTTAAAGTGGCCTCACCAACGTCCTGTACAGATACAACATGCCACCACAACTCCTATACTCAATGCTCTGACTGATTAAGGCAAATGTGCCAAATGTGTTCTGCACCACTCTGTCTACCTGCAACTCCACTTTCAAGGAACAATGTACCTGCAGTCCTATGTCCCTTTGTTTCAGAACACTCCCCAGGACCTGACCATGAAGTATATAATATCTGCCCTGATTTGCCTTCCCAAAATGCAAAGCTTCATATTTGTCTAAATTAAAGTTCATCTGTTACTCCTTGTCCCTTTGACCCATCTAATTGCGGTCTTGTTGTACTCTGAGATAATCTACTACACCACCTTTCTGATGTTATCTGTATACTAACTAACTATTGCCCCTCTATTCACATCTAAATCTTTACATAAATGATGAAATTCAGTGAACTCAGTACTGATTCTTACAGCACACTGCTGCTCACAAGCCTCCAGGCTGATAAATATCCCTCTTCCTTCAAGCCAATTGTGACGAGTTTCTTCTGTATCTTATGTGACTGAAACTTACTAATCTGTCTACCAAGTAGAATGAAATACTCGCTATGAAGACAGGCTGAGTATGTTAGGTTTATTTTCACGAGATAAAAGGAGATTGAGGGGGGACCTGATAAAGGTTTGCAAAATCATGAAGAGCATAGACAGGGTGGACAGAAACAAGCTTTTTCCCAGGGTGAAGGATTCAATAACGAGAGGTCGTGCAGGAAGCCACGTTGTCTACCCCGATCAGCCCTTGCCTTCCCAAAGGTATGTAAATCGTGTCCCTCAGAATCCCCTCCAACAACTTACCCACCACTGACATCAGGCTCACCGGTCTACAGTTCCCCGGCTTTTTGGGTCACTGTTTCCTTTTCTAGTCCCACACCTCCACTGCTCACAACACATGTGAAATGTAACCAGGTTGGTGATATGGCCGATCATATCGGTCTCAGACTGGGTCAGGGTCAGTTTTAGGAACAAGCCAGGCTAGTTTCGTTAATCTGCTAAAGCAACACGTTTATGATCCAGAGCAATGTTACTCAAACTATGATGGAAAGATGAATGGCAAACTGTTTGGGTATTGCAATAATATAATCAATATTTCCCTTTCTAAAAACGCTGACACACACGCACGCATGCACGCACGCACACACACACACTGCAAATTTTACTTGAAAGAACTTGGTCCAAATATTATTGGAACTCATGACATAGGATAAATTGTGAGATTGTCCAAAACGTTATTCTGCTTCTGAAGATATTGTACTCACACAGCTGCTAGCAATGGGATTTCATCCTGGGAGAGTTTGGATTTGGCTGAATTCCCTTTACTTAAGGCAGTGAGTAGATTCCAGTGAATTCTGGTTAGGGATCATCCAAAGGGTAGCACGGTGGTTAGCACTGATACCTCACAGCACCAGGGACTTGGGTTCGATTCCAGCCTTGGGTGACTGTCTGTGTGCAGTTTGCACATTCTCCCCTTATCTGTGTGAGCTTCTAATGGGTGATCCAGTTTCCTACCACAAACTGTGTAGGTTCGGTGGATTGGTCATGCTAAATTGTCTGGAGTGTTCAGGGATTTCTAGGTTATGTGCAATAGTCAGGGGTAAATATAGGGAAATGGGTTGGGAAGGTTGGTATGGACTTGTTGGGTCGAAGGGCCTGTTTCCACACTGCAGGGATTCCATAAAAATAAGAACGGCAACGATGACTTGTAGAAGTTTTTTTTAGCTCACATACATTGCTGTGATGAGGAACAATGAAGGAGAGAGAGTGCAATAGGCCATTCCTTCTCAGGCAGATTACATTTTCTCCCTCTCTGAGTTGAATCACACAGTAATGTCATCCTGTGCCAAACTGGACCATGTGAGGTCTCCTTGTACATTGTCCAAACTATGTCTCCATCACATTCCCTGTTCCATGTCGGTGCATCATTACTGCTGTCATACACAGAGTCATAGCCTTCTCAGAAAATGGTCTCGGTCAATTTGAAGATATGTTTATATGTCCCTGCGTCATTAGAAAATAAAAATGTTTAATTTATTCAGAATACCTGTGTTAAACTGAATGCATTTTTAAAAGAAATACAGAAATTGCTGGAAAAGTTCGCCAGATCTCTCAGTTCCCAGATGCTGTAGTTGTACCAGCCTCCACCACTTCGATTGGCAGCTCATTCCAAACGCACACCACCCTCTGTGTGAAATGGTGCCCTTTAGGCCTCCTCAAAACCTTTCCCCTCTCACTTTCCACCAATGCCCTCTGGTTTTGGATGCCCCTAACCTGGCGAAAAACCCCTGACTACTCACCCTATCCGTGACCATTCTGCTTTTAAAAGCCGCTACTGTGGCGAAATGTGACCCCAATCAACACAAATGGCTGTACTTTCAGTCATCCTGGGCCTAAATTCTGAAATGCAATACTGATACCTCTTCCTTCTCCATCAGGTCACTATTGTAAATCCATTATAATCAGTTTGTTCAGATGTATCCTGAGACACTTCTGTGGGCTTTACACCTAGACCTTTGTGCCCAGAGGTAGGGACACTAGCATCACTCAGCAATACCCATAACATTGTAACATTATTCTCCTGTGTGTTTGTTCATCAGACTGTTCTGACATGCTGGGACGTACCTCTGCAACAGGCAGGACTTCAATCCAGGCCTTCTAGCCCAGAGCTAGGAACACTACCACACAAGTTCAGGAATTGGAATCAAATCCTGAGTTCTGGCTCAGAGGCAGGGACACTGCCCACTACACTACCATACCCAGATTTTGGGTCATATTTTAGTGCCCACTTTCAGCTCGGTGTGGATTTATTATAATCAGGTTCCCATTGTTGAATTACAAACACTTTTATTATTAAACAAATGCAAGATATTTGTCTCAGCTGTCGGATATTGAGTGTATGTGCTGTGCTATCCAAATTAACTATGAACATCTTTAATCACTATAATCTGTCGCCTGCAATATTAGAGAAAGAAATCCTGCACTCACACTCTGCCCAAAGAAGGGTCTCAAATGGATATTTATTACTGAACACCAGAGACGAAGGAAGAGCTTAATTTCTGACACCAAAACACTGATCACTCTTACCCAACTCTCACGTGCGGCCGCTGATTACTGTCCAGCCTCTCCTCCCCACTGACTGTGTCAGCAATCAGTCTCTCCTCCCAACTAACCATACAAGGCTACCCAAACTCAGGGTCTTTTTGAAAATCAAGGCCGGAGTGTGCAGGCATCCTGGAGAGGGGGATGGGTATTTTAAAATTGAAGGGGGAGGGTGAGGTGACAGTAATGTCACACACTGGGCTGAGGGGTGGCTGATGGAGTTTAGTTTGGATTAATGCGAGGTATTGGATTTGGTAAATCAAACAACAGCAGGACCTGTACAATTAAAAGCAGGGCCGTTGTCAGTGTTGGAGAACAGAGAACTAGGCCGTCAGGTATAATTCTTTAAAATTTGCATCTCATATAGAAAGTGTGGTTAAGAAAGTGTTTAACACTTTTGTCTTCATTGGTCAGACCTTTGAGTATCGGAATTGGGACGGCATGTTGACGATGTAGAGGACATTGGTGAGACCTCTTCTGGAATACTGTGTCTAGTCTGGTCATCCTGCCCGCTCATTCCATAGGCACACCACCCTCTGGGTGAAAAAGCTGCCCCTTAGGTCACTTTAATATTTCCCCTCTCACCTTAAACCTATACCCTCTAGTTTTTGTCTCCCCTACCCTTAGAAAACACCTTGACTATTCACTTTGATATTATTGACATTGATATTATTAAGCTGGAGAGGGTTGAGAAGAGATGAACCTGGATGTTGTTGGGAAAGGAGGGAGTGAGCTATAAGGAGAGGCTGGGTATGCTGGGACTTTTTTCACTGGAGAGGATGAGATTCAGGGGTAACTTTACAGAGGTTTATAAAATCGTGAGGGGGACAGATAAGCTGAAGGGCTGATATTTTTTCCCTAGAGTTGGGGATTCAAAACTGAGGGATATTTTAAGATGTGAGGAAAAAGATTTAGAAAAGTCATGAGAAGTAATTATTTTAGACAGAAGCTGGCTTGTGTATGGAATGAACTTCCAGAGGAAGTGGTGAATGCAGGGACAGTTACAACGTTTAAAGGACATTTAGATCAGTACATGGATAAGACATCAGTTTGGATGGTGCTGTAAGCAGCTGCCCTCTCCCTCCCCATCACTGAATGAATCCCTGTTGGTTTTCACCCTCTGCCAATGTCTGTGTAGTGGCGTGTGGAGGCCAGCAGAGGGTGGCATTGCATCACTTTAAGCTCCACAGAGACTGGCAGACCTGCCCCACACAGGGACACACAGATACACACACGGGGATGGTTAGGGCACGGCGTGAAGCTCATAGGTAATTTAAATTAAACATAGCAGTATTGGGAATATGGCAGTATTTCACTTGCTCACACTCGTGTATGTGGGGCAGGATTTCAGTTGTTTCATGGGGACTGTGACACTATAACAATCTCAATGTTTGTAGATGGCACCAAACCTGGAAGAACTCTGAAGTCTATGGAGGAGAGTGTGGAACTCCAACAGGACAGTGACACCTTGGTGTAGTGTTCAGGTTTATGGCAGATGGGGATCAGTGCAGAGCAGTTTGAGGTGATACACTTTGGTAGGAAAGACAATGAAAGACAGGTCAAAACAGCCTGTACCGTTATAAAGGGGTTGCAGGAGCAGAGGGTGCTGGGTGTATATGAGCACAGATTGTTGAAGATGTCGGCAGGTGAGGAGAGCAGTAAATCTCACAGATTAGTTTCAGTATCTGAGCTGTTTATAGGGGGAGGTGTAGGAGGGAGCCTCCGTGCTCCCTTCCTGGGAGATGGTGGAGACGATGTGTTGTGAGCTCACCCTCCTGCCCACCGAGACCGTGGGGATTCCATTTGTACCAGCTCAACACAAAAGGGAGATGGCATCAAGGCCACGGCTTCTAAGTTGTGCCGGGGGGAAACGGAGCTGTCAGTGGGTTTAAAGTGAGAATTGTCCTTCACTGAACATTGCTCCTGACTCGGTCGGTGGGACGTGGATGTTTCAGAATCGCCACACGAGGTGTCCCGGTCCTCTCCGGCTCCTACCAGGGTCCTCCCCACATGGCGGGGGGAGGTGGGAGGGAACGTTTATCGGGCACTCCATCACCCGGATAGGCCCTTTCTGTCCTATTCCAGGCTGTTTCTCCTGGAATGGGAGGGAGGGAGGGAGGGAGTGAGTATGGGAGTGGGTGGTCCTGCTGTTAGTGTGAGTGTAGGTGGGGAGGGGGGCATGGTGAGGTGTCTGGAGGGAGTCAGTCCACAGTGTTGTATCCATGCAGTGTTATTAGTGTGGGGGTGAAGTGGAGGGAGGGGGGGAGAGAGAGAGAGATATATATACAGAGAGAGAAGGTGCAGCATGCGACAGTGAGAGTGGTGGACCATGAGCCTTGTTCGGGGTCGGTGCTATAACAGATTTACAGTGAGTGTGAGGGAGCAGAGAGAATACGGTGACTGTTATCCTGACAGAGTGGGGAAGCTTATTGATGCTTGTCCTGTTTTGCTGGGCATTTCTTCAGACCGTAGATACTGCACTGAGCTGGGTGGGGAGCTCAGACCATACTCGGTGGGTCTGATTGTGTCGCCCCCCTCTGGGAAGATAATGGTCCCCCTCCGTACTAGCCCATCCACCAGGACCTCCGTGCCCCTGTTGACAAACCGTGGTGTAATTGTCCCTTATCTGCCATGCTCGGGGTAAACTGGGTGATGGTGTGTACTCCATTTACAAAGCTGTAGAACAAATGCTCATTCAAAACTCTCCATCATCTGACCTCACACCAATATTCCTTTTTCCCATCTTTCCTGGGAAGACTGGCTCATGTTACAGGATGTTATCGAAGTGTCTACATTTCAGCATTCTGCAACCTGTGAACACATCCTTCCATGACACTGTCTCTCAGTCTCCCCCTCTCTGTCTATACTCCAAACCCCTCCCCATGTGGTGATATATAAACTGATTCCCCCGCTATCTCTCCCTGTCAGTGATGTTCACACCCACAGCACCCCCTTGTCAGGGCAACAATGGGGATATGGAGCTGTAAATGGGTGAAGCTGTACATCCAGTCAGTTTCAGAACGGGCTGCAAGTTTCCCCACACTGGGCAGGGATCTAACACAGTGTAACTGAGCATTGCACTGGGGCAGTGTACACAGTCCTACATGCTGGGAGGGTAACTGCTCCTGGGTTACAGATCAATGCACTGGGGTGGTGTACACAGTCCTACATGCTGGGAGGGTAACTGCTCCTGGGTTACATATCAATGCACTGGGGTGGGGTACACAGTCCTACATGCTGGGAGGGTAACTGCTCCTGGTTTACAGATCAATGTACTGGGGTGGTGTACACAGCGGGGAGGGTAACTGTTCCTGGGTTACAGATCAATGCACTGGGGTGGTGTACACAGTCCTACATGCTGGGAGGGTAACTGTTCCTGGGTTACAGATCAATGCACTGGGGTGGTGTACACAGCCCTGCATGCTGGGAGGGTAACTGTTCCTGGGTTACAGATCAATGCACGGGGGTGGGGTACACAGTCCTACATGCTGGGGGAGGGTAACTGCTCCTGGGTTACAGATCAATGCACTGGGGTGGGGTACACAGTCCTACATGCTGGGGGAGGGTAACTGCTCCAGGTCTGCAAATTAATTCACGGGTGATCACTGCACAGGTCGCTGTGCTGGTAAGACTATCTGGTTGAGGTTTATAGATAATACAATGATGTCGTCTGTGCAGCTCCCAGTGCTGGATGGATATTTGTTTCAGGATCACACATTAGTGCCCTGTTGTGGTCTGCACAGCTCCCCGTGCTGGACAGAAAGTAAGTCCGGGGTTATAGATCAATGCACTGCTGTGGTCTACACAGCTCCCGGTGCTGGACAGATATCTAGTCCGGGGTTATAGATTAATGCACTGCTGTGGTCTGCACAGCTCCCGGTGCTGGACAGATATCTAGTCCGGGTTTATAGATCAATGCACTGCTGTGGTCTACACAGCTCCCGGTGCTGGACAGATATCGAGTCCGGGGTTATAGATTAATGCACTGCTGTGGTCTGCACAGCTCTCGGTGCTGGACAGATATCTAGTCCGCGTTTATAGATCAACGCACTGCTGTGGTCTGCACAGCTCCCCGTCCTGGACAGATATCTAGTCCAGGGTTATAGATCAATGCACTGCTGTGGTCTGCACAGCTCCCCGTGCTGGACAGATATCTAGTCCGGGTTTATAGATCAATGCACTGCTGTGGTCTGCACAGCTCTCGGTGCTGGACAGATATCTAGTCCGGGTTTACAGATCAATGCTCTGATGTGTTCTGCACAGCTCACGGTGCTGGACAGATATCTAGTCCGGGTTTATAGATCAATGCACTGCTGTGGTCTGCACAGCTCCCCGTGCTGGACAGATATCTAGTCCGGGTTTATAGATCAATGCACTGCTGTGGTCTGCACAGCTCCCGGTGCTGGACAGATATCTAGTCCGGGTTTATAGATCAATGCTCTGCTGTGTTCTGCACAGCTCCCGGTGCTGGACAGATATCTAGTCCGGGTTTATAGATCAATGCACTGCTGTGGTCTGCACAGCTCCCGGTGCTGGGCAGATATGTATTCCGTGGTTATATATCAATGCCCTGATCTGATTGGTGCAGTGTTCCACTCTGGACAGATTGCTGGATTGTATTGACCAGTGTAATGGATGAATCTGGACAGATTGCTGGGTTGTACTGAGCAGGACACTGGCCTGGTCCACACAGTGTTCCACGGTGAACAGATATCTCCTCTGGGTGTATGGTGTCTGGGCTGGTTCTGTGAGGTGGATTGAGAATGTGGTATATCTAACCATTTCAGCTGATCTGGCAAAGCCTTTAGTTCCCATTCCTGTGATTGGACCCACCATCTCTCACACCATTAGTGTTACAGTGTGTCCAGGAACAGTACATCATGTTGGTGGGGTGGGTAAGGGGGAAAGGTCATGGACAGATCAAGGGGTTCCCCGGAACCTTCTGTCCCCGACATTCTATAACTGCCATTCCCAGGAACGTTCTGTCCCCGACATTCTATAACTGCCATTCCCCGGAACGTTCTGTCCCTGACATTCTATAACTGACATTTCCCGGAACGTTCTGTCCCTGACATTCTATAACTGACATTCCCCGGAACGTTCTGTCCCTGACATTGTTTGTAAACGGCCGGACGTCAGTGAATTGAACAAACGATAAGATCCCGAGGGAAGAGATCCCGTTCCAGGGAGAAGGAGACACTGTTCCGAAGGATCCTCAGGCAGTTAAAGGGGTGAATACGTTTTCCCTGCGTTTACGTTTCTTCCCGACACAGGATCGACCACAATTTAGACCAAAATACAGGAATTCCCAAACTCCGTTTGTCTTCAGGAAACTGGGAGAGAATCCTTCAGGACAGCAACGTTCACACCCTCCGTATTAGGAACTGGGAAGGAGTGACCTGTGTCTGCTCTCGAGTGATCGAGTGTGTGGGAATGTTCTAGAAACCATCTGTCCTTATGGATGTGTCTCTGTGTGTTTGGGGAGGGAGGGTTTCTTGTGGTTAATGTCACATTTTTGTCAGTAATTCCGACCTTCCCATTTGTTATTCCAGCTCCAAATATTTTAATAAATCCCTGAATACAGGGACACATTTGAAAATCTCACTGGGTCCCCGATCAAACGGGTCCCTTTGCCTCCAGGCTGATGGATAATGGGTTTGTTTTCCTTCCTCACAGTTAACGTAGTGACCATCTACGTCCTGCTTTATAAAGATTGTGGATTGTCTCCATGTGTCAGACGTTACCTGGGGGCCATGGCAGCGGCGGATCTCCTGGTCATTATCCTCGACCTGATCCTGAGACACATTCCCATTGTTTATCGGGAACAGTTTTATTTCCTGAGGGACTCCGTACCCGTGTGCAATATCCACGGGGTCCTGCTTTATGCAGCCACTGACTGCTCTGTCTGGTTCACCGTCACTTTCACCTTTGATCGGTTTGTGGCCATTTGTTGCCAGAAGCTGAAAAGTAAATATTGCAGTGAGAAAACGGCGGCTGTGGTTCTGGGAGCAGTGACTGTGCTGAGCTGTTTAAAGAACATTTTCTGGTATTTTAATCTCACAGCTCGATATTCGCTGATAAACGACCTCTGGTTTTGTCATGTAACAGGCGCTGTTCGAAGTTCCAGTGTCTGGGTCACAATCGAGTTCCTCCACCACATTCTAACCCCGTGTGTCCCATTTCTCCTGATTCTGCTGCTCAATGTTCTCACCGTCAGACACATTTTAGTGACCAGCAGAGCCCGCAGGAGACTCCGCGCTCACACCGATGGGGACGCTCAGTCTGACACTGAAATGAGAAACCGAAAAAAATCCGTAATTTTACTGTTTGTGATCTCGGCCAATTTCATCCTGTTATGGTCACCGTTCATGCTGTTTTCTATATGGTACCGGATGTGGATGATTGGGTATCGGTCTGTGTATCTCCATCTCTTTGTGCAGGAATTGGGCTTCATGCTGCAGCTCCTCAGTTGCTGCACAAACACCGCGATTTATGCCGTGACCCAGACTAAGTTCAGGCAGCAGCTGAAGAATGTGCTGAAATATCCCTTCACCCAAATCCATCCATCCATCAAATTCCCTCATTAATCAATCCATCCGGGATTTTCTCATTTCAGTTCAGTCTTTCAGCGATGGAGCAGCCTGTCGCTGTGGTAACAGACTGAGGGTAGCGCTGGTTTGTCTATCCTTATCCCACAGGGGGGTTACACGGAAACATTTCAATGTTTCTCACAACTCAGGGGCCAGTGAGAAAAGGCACCATCCCACTGACTGTATCCATCACTTCCATTTGTAACCAATAAAAATGTTGATTAAAGTGACCGATGTTGTTGTGTGTCTTTGTGTTGGAGAAGCTGAGCTGGAGAGAGACAGACTCAGCCCCAAGTCCTGGTCCTCAGGGAAGGGGAGGGTACCGCGCCCTGAGCCCAGGAGCTGGGTTTAACTCCCTGTGTCTGACCACTGCAGCCTGGCCTCCCCATTTCCTCTCTCCCACTCTCTCCACCTGCCTCCACTCTTTCCTCTGCGCCCTCCCCTACACCCACTCTCTCTCCTGCCATCTGTCTCCCTTCCCCAATTCCGTCTCTACTCCATTTTCCCCCTCATCCCACTTCCCACATCTCTCTATCATCTTACAACCACCCCTCCAACCACATGCAGCCACAGCACCAACCACTACCCCCTCCCCAGTCTCTGGATCAGAGGGAGATGGACGCGTCAGGGAGACAGACTGCGTCACAGAGGGAGGGAGGGGCAGGAGGGAGAGAGATTTAGTCAGAGAGAAACAGGGAGGTGGGGAGAAAGAGAGACCGAGGTAGGGGGATCGAGAGTGAGAGAGGTGGACAGAGAGAGAAGGAGCAGGGAGAGACAGAGAGAGAGAGGCAAGGGAGAGATAAGGTGAGGGAGAGAGAGAAATAGGGGAGGACATAATGACAGAGGGGTCAGAGAGTGTGGGACAGAGAAGGGGGACAGAGAGTGGGGGGTGGAGAGAGTGGTGGACGGGGGGACAGAGAGGGAGGTGACAGAGAGAGGAGGGAGTGAGAGTGGGGCACAGAGAGACGGGGGCAGAGAGAGCGTGGGGACGGAGAGGGGGACAGAGAGAGGGGGACAGCGAGAGAGGGATACAGAGAAATGGGGGACAGAGAGAGGGGGACAGAGAGATGAGGACAAAGAGAGGGGGACAGAAAGGGTGGGACAGAAAGTGGGGGACAGAGAGAGGGGGACAGAGAGAGGGGGGCCAAAGAGAACGGGAGAGAGAGGGGGACAGAGAGAGGGCAACAGAGAGAGGGAGACAGAGAGGGGGACAGAGAGCAGGGGGATAGAGAGAGGGAGACAGGGAGTGGGGAACAGAGAGAGGGGACAGAGAGTGGGTTATGGAGAGAGTGGGGACAGAGAGGGGGATAGAGAGTGGGGGATGGAAAGAGTGGGTGACAGAGGAGGGGACGGGGGACAATGACGGAGGTGACAGAGAGAGGACGGAGTGAGGGGGACACAGAGGGGGACAGATCGAGCGTGGGAACAGAGAGAGGGGGGACAGAGAGAGGGGGGACAGAGAGAGAGAGGGGCGACAGAGAGAGTGAGGGGACAGAGAGGGGGGGTACACAGAGAGGGCTTGGACCGAGAAGGCGGGACGGGGGTGGTGCAGAGAGGGGTGTCAGAGAGTGGGGGGACGCAGAGGGGGACAGAGAGGGGAGGGACGGAGATGGGGGACAGAGATGGGGGCAGAGAGAGGGGGGAACAGAGAGAGTGGGGACAGGGAGAAGGGGGACAGAGAGTGAAGGGGAGAGAGAGACAAGGGGACAGAGAGAGGGGTAAAGACAGACGGGGACAGAGGGGGCAGACTGAGAGCGGGGGGACAGAGAGAAGGGAGACAGAGAGCGGGAGAGAAAGAGAGTCGGCTGGGACCGAGAATGGGGGAACAGAGGGGGGGGGACAGAGAGAGGGCTGGGACCGAGAATGGGGGAACAGAGGGGGGGGACAGAGAGAGGGGACAGTTAGAGGGGGAGACAGAGAAAGTAGGACAGAGGAAGAAGGGGGACACAGAGAGAGGAGGACAGAGAGAGAAGGGGGACAGAGAGGGGGTGCCAGAGAGAGGGGAGAAAGAGAGAGGGGGGGACGGAGACAGAGAGGGAGACTGAGAGAGGGGGAACAGAGAGGGGGTGGGGGACAGAGAGAGGGGGACAGAGAGAGGGGGACCAGAGGGGGGTACAGGGAGAATGGGACAGAGAGAGAGGGGGCAGAGAGAGTGGGGACAGTAAGAGACGGGGCCGCAGTAGAGGGGGGAGAGGGGTACGGAGAGAGGGGGGACAGAGAGAGGGGGAAATAAACAATGGGAGAGAGGGGGCGGACTGAGAGCAGGGGGAACAGAGAGAAGTAGGGGCAGAGAGAGAGGGGACCGAGACAGGGGGACAGAGAGCGGGAGAGACAGAGACAGGTGGGGGGACACAGAGAGTGGGGGTCACGGAGTAAGGGCAGCAGAGGTGGCAGAGAGAGGTATACAGAGAGAGGGGAACAGAGGGGGTACAGACCGGGGTGGGGACCGAGAGAGAGGGGGGACAGAGAGAGAGGGGGGACAGAGAGAGAGAGTGGGGACAGAGAGAGATAAAAAGAGAGGGGGGGCAGAGAGAGCGGGACAGAGAGCGGGGGAGAGGGGGTCAGAGAAAAGGAGACAGAGAGAGGAGGGAACATGGGGAGAGGGGGTCAGAGAGAGGTGGGCAGAGGGGGAAGAGAGAGGGGTGAGAGAGAGAGAGTGGGGACAGAGTGAGGAGGACAGAGAGAGAAGGGGGACAGAGAGAGGGGATGCCAGAGAGAGGGGAGAAAGAGAGAGAGGGGGGATGGAGAGATAGAGGGGGACAGGGAGAGGGAAGGGCAGAGAAAGAGGGGAGGGAGAGAGGGGGACAGAGAGAAGGGGGACAGAGGGGGATGGTCAGAGAGAGCGGGGGGGTCAGAGAGAGAGGGGGACAGAGAGAGAGGGGGAACAAGAGAGTGGAGGACAAGAGAGTGGGGAGAGAGAGGGTGGAGTGATAGGGGAGAGAGAGGGGGTAGAGAGAGGGGGTAGAGAGAGGGGGGACAGAGGGAGAGGGAGGGATAGAGTCAGAGGGTGACAGAGAGAGTGGGGACAGAGAGAAGGGTGACAGAGCGGGGATTACAGAGGGGGGGACAGAGAGAGGGGGACAGAGAGAGAGGGGGGACAGAGAGAGGTGGGACATTGTGAGAGAGGGGTACAGAGAGAGAGGGGTGGACAGAGAGATGGGGACAGAGGGGGAGGGAGGAACAGAGTGTGAGGGTGACAGAGAGAGTGGGGACAGAGAGAAGGGTGACAGAGCGGGGGGTATAGAGAGGGGGAACAGAGAGAGGGGGACAGAGAGAGAGGGGGGCGAAGAGAGGGGGCCAGAAAGAGGGGGGCAGAGAGCGCGGGGGAAAGAAAGAGGAGGAAAGAGAGAGGCGGACAGAGGGGACGGACAGAGAGAGTGGGGACAGAGAGAGGGTGGGACAGAGAGAGGGGGGACAGACAGGGAGGGGACAGAGAGATATGGGGACCAGAGAGTGGGGGGGACGAGGTAGGGGAGAGATGGGGAGAGAGAGGGGGGTATAGAGAGGCGGAAGAGAGAGAGGGTGAAAAGAGAGAGGGAGACAGAGAGAGAGGGGGACAGAGAGAAGGGGACAAAGAGAGGGGGAACAGAGAGAGAGGGGGACAGAGAGTGGAGGACAGAGAGAGGGGGGCAGAGAGTGCGGGATGGAGAGAGTGGGGGACGGGAGGGGACAGGGGGACAGAGAGGGAGAAGATAGAGAGAAGAAGGGAGTCATAGGGGGACACAGAGGGGGGCAGAGAGAGTGTGGGGACAGAGAGGGAGACAGAGAGAGGGGGACAAAGAGAGGGGAACAGAGAGAGGGGGACAAAGAGAGGAGGGACAGAGAGAGGGGGACAAAGAGAGGAGGGACAGAGAGAGGGACAGAGAGAGGGGGACAAAGAGAGGAAGAGAGAGAAAGGGGGACAGAGAGAGGGGGCAGAGAGATGAGGACAGAGAGAATGGGAGAGAGAAGGGGACAGAGAGAGGGGGACAGAGAGAGGGGGGTACTGAGAGAGGGGGACAGAGAGAGGGGGACAGAGAATGGGGGACAAAGAGAGGGGGACAGAGAGAGGGCAGACAGAGAGAAAGGGGCACAGATAGAGGGGGACAGAGAATGGGAGAGAGAGGGGGACAGAGATGGGGGACAGAGAGATGGGGACAGAGAGCAGGGGGATAGAGAGAGGGAGACAGAGAGTGGGGGCTGGAGAGAGTGGGCGACAGAGAGGGGGGACAAAGAGTGGGGATGGAGAGAGTGGGGAACAGACGGGGGACAGGGGGACAGGGGGGAGGTGACAGAGAGAGGAGTGAGTGAGAGGGGGACAAAGAGAGAGGGGGGACAGCCAGAGCCTGGGGACAGAGAGGGGGACAGAGAGAGAGAGGGACAAAGAGAGAGGGATAGAGAGAAAGAGAGGCAGAGAGAGTGGGAGAGAGAGATGAGAACAGAGAGAACGACAGAGAGAGGGGGGACAGAGAAAGGGGGGACAGAGAGAGTGGGAAAAAGAGGGGGACAGATAGAGGGGAACAGAGAGAAAGGGGGCACGGAGAGAGGGGGACAGAGAGAATGGGAGAGAGAGGGGGACAGAGAGAGTGGGACAGAGAGAGGGCAACAGAGAGAGGGGGACAGAGAGAGAGCAACAGAGAGAGGGCAACAGAGAGAGGGGGGCAGAGAGCAGGGGGATAGAGAGAGGGAGACAGAGAGTGGGGGATGGAGAGAGTGGGTGCAGAGGGGGGAGGACGGGAGGACAGAGAGGGAGGTGACAGAGAGAGGACGGAGTGAGGGGGGACACAGAGAGAGGGGGGACAGAGAGAGCGTTGGGACAGAGAGGGGGACAGAGAGAGAGGGGGGACAGAGAGAGTGAGGGGACAGAAAGAGGGGGTACATAGAGAGGGCTGGGACCGAGAAGGCGGGACGGAGGGAACAGAGGGGGGGTTCAGAGAGAGGTCAGACAGAGAGAGGGGGAAAGAGAGGGGAGGGACGGAGATGGGGGACGGAGATGGGGCAGAGAGAGAGGGGGGAACAGAGAGAGTGGGGACAGAGAGTGAAGGGGACAGAGAGACGGGGCGACAGATAGAGGGGTGGCAGAGAGTGGGGTAAAGAGAGCCGTTTACTGAGGGGGTAGACTGAGAGCGGGGGGAGGGAGAGAAGGGGGACAGAGAGAAGGGGGACAAAGAGAGAGTGGGACTGTGAGAGGGGGACAGAGAATGGGAGGGACAGAGAGAGGGCTGGGACCGAGAAGGGGGTGACAGGGAGGGGGGAATAGAGAGAGGGGAGAGAGAGATGGGTACAGAGACGGTGGACAGAGGGGGGGGGCAGAGAGGGGGCACAGAGAGAGAGAGGGGGTCAGAGAGGGGGGGGTGGAGAGAGGGGGGTCAGAAAGAGGGGGGCAGAGAGAGAGGGGGACAGAGAGAGAGGGGGTCAGAGAGAGGGGGGGTGGAGAGAAGGGGGTCAGAGAGAGGGGGACAGACAGAGGGGGGACTGAGAAAGAGTGAGACAGAGGAAGGGGGGAAGAGAGAGGGGAGGACAGAGAGAGGGGGACAGAGAGAGGGGGGACTGAGAGAGAGTGGGACTGAGAGAGAGGGGTACTGAGAAAGGGGGATCAGAGAGAGGGGGTGTCAGAGAGAGGGGGACAGAGAGGGGGACAGAGAGACGGGAGGACAGAGGGGGGGCAGTGAGATGGGACACACAGAGAGAGGGGGACAGAGAGAGGGGAGACAGTGTGAGGGGGGACAGAGAGGGAGGGGGACTGAGAGAGAAGGGGACCGAGAGAAAGACAGAGAGGGGGGAACATAGAGAGGGCTGGGACCGAGAAGGTGGGGGACAGAGACGGGGACTGAGCAAGGGGGACAGAGAGGGAGGGAGGACAGAGAGAGGTGGTACAGAAAGAGAGTAGGGCAGAGGGAGGGGACAGAGAGAGGTGACAGAGAGAGAGGGAGGACAGAGAGAGGTGGTACAGACAGAGGGTGGGGCAGAGAGAGGGGACAGAGAGAGGGGCAGAGAGAGGGGGCAGAGAGAGTGGGTGGACAGGGAGAGGTGGTACAGAAAGAGAGTGGGTCAGAGAGAGGGGACAGAGGGGGGGGCAGAGAGAGTGGGGACAGTACGAGAGGGGAGACCGAGAGACGGGGGCACAGTAGAGGTGGTGGCAGGGGGATGGAGAAAGGGGGGACAGAGAGAGAGGGGGAAAGAGAGAAGGGGACAGAGGGGGCGGACTGAGAGCAGGGGGAACAGAGAGAAGTTGGGACAGAGAGAGAGGGGACCGAGAGATGGGGACAGAAAGCGGGAGAGACAGAGAGAGGTGGGGGGATAGAGAGAGTGGGGGTCACAGAGTAAGGGCAGCAGAGGTGGCAGAGAGAGGTATACAGAGAGAGGGGAACAGAGGGGGGACAGACGGGGTGGGGGGGACAGAGAGAGGGGGGACAGAGAAAGGGGGGACAGAGAGAGGGGGGACAGAGAAAGGGGGGACAGAGAGAGAGGGGGGGATAGAGAGAGTGGGCAGAGAGAGGGGGACAGAGAGCGAGGGTACGGTGGGGTCAGAGAAAAGGGGACAGAGAGAGGAGGAAAAAGAGGGAGAGGGGGTCAGAGAGAGGTGGGCAGAGGGGAAGAGAGAGGGGTGACAGAGAGAGAGTGGGGACAGAGAAAGGAGGACAGAGAGAGAAGGGGGACAGAGAGAGGAGGACAGAGAGAGAAGGGGGACAGAGAGGGGGCGGTCAGAGAGAGAGGGGGTCAGAGAGAGAGGGGGACAAGAGAGTGGGGGACAAGAGAGTAGGGGAGAGAGAGGTTGGAGTGATAGGGGAGAGAGGGGGGTAGAGAGAGGGGGAAGAGAGAGAGGGGTACAGAGGGAGAGGGAGGGACAGAGTTAGAGGGTGACAGAGAGAGTGGGGACAGAGAGAAGGGTGACAGAGCGGGGGTTACAGAGCGGGAGACAGAGAGAGGGGGACATTGTGAGAGAGGGCTACAGAGAGAGAGGGGTGAACAGATAGATGGGGACCGAGGGGGAGGGAGGAACAGAGTGTGAGGGTGACAGAGAGAGTGGGGACAGAAAGAAGTGTGACAGAGCGGGGGGTACAGAGAGTTGGGACAGAGAGAGTGGGGACAGAGAGAGGGTGGGACAGAGAGAGGGGGGACAGACAGGGAGGGGACAGAGAGAGAGGGACAGAGAGAGGGGGAACAGAGGGGGGTACAGGGACAAGGGGGACAGAGAGAGGGGGCAGAGAGAGTGGGGACAGTAAGAGAGGGGAGACAGCGAGAGGGGGGCGCAGTAGAGGGGGGACAGGGGGACGGAGAGAGGGGGGACAGAGAGAGGGGGAAAGAGAGAAGGGGACAGAGTTGGCGGACTGAGAGCGGGGGGACAGAGAGAAGGAGGGGCAGAGATAGTGGGAACCGAGAGAGCAGGACAGAGAGCGGGAGAAACAGAGAGAGGTGGGGGGACACAGAGAGTGGGGGGGTCACAGAGTGAAGGCAGCAGAGGTGGCAGATAGAGTTGTACAGAGAGAGGAGTACAGAGAGGGGGACAGACAGGGGGGGGGCAGAGAGAGAGGGGGGACAGAGAAAGTGGGGGACAGAGAGAGTGGAGACAGAGAGAGGGGAACAGAGAGAGGGGGACAGAGAGAGTGGAGACAGAGAGAGGGGAACAGAGAGAGGGGTGACAGAGAGAGTGGGGACAGAGAGAGGGGGTCAGTGAGAGAGTGGGGACAGAGAGTGGGGGTGCCAGAGAGAGGGGAGAAAGAGAGAGGGGGGGATGGAGAGAGAAAGAGGGGTACCGAGAGAGGGAAGGGCAAAGAAAGAGGGGACAGAGAGAGGGGGTCAGAGAGAAGGGGGACAGAGGAGGGTGGTCAGAGAGAGAGAGAGGGGGTCAAAGAGAAAGGGGGACAGAGAGAGAGGGGACAAAAGAGTGGGGGGATTGAGAGGGTGGAGTGATGGGGAGAGAGGGAGGTGGAGAGTGGGGGAAGAGAGAGAGGGGGACAAAGAGAGGGGTGCAGAGAGAGGGGGAAAAAAGAGGGGGACAGAGAGAGGGCAACAGAGAGAGGGGTACAGAGAGATTTGGGTGAACAGAGAGATGGGGACAGAGGGAGTGGGAGGGACAGAGTGAGATGGTGACAGAGAGACTGGGGACAGAGAGAAGGGTGACAGAGCGGGGGGTACAGAGAGAGAGAGGGGAAGAGAGAGGAGGACATTGAGAGAGGGGGACAGAGAGACGGGGGCAAAGAGAAAGGGGGGACAGAAAGTGTGGGAAGAGAGAGCAGAGGAAAGAAAGAAGAGGAAAGAGAGGGGAACAGAGGGGTCGGACAGAGAGAGTGGGGACAGAGAGAGGGTGGGACAGAGAGAGGGGGGGGGGCAGAGAGAGGGTGGGACAGAGAGAGGGGGGACAGAGAGATAGGGCGAAAGGAGAGAGGGGGGGGACAGAGAGAGGGTGGGACAGAGAGAGGGGGGGACAGAGAGAGGGTGGGACAGAGAGAGGGGGGGACAGAGAGAGGGGAGGCACAGAGAGAGGGCGAACAGAGAGAGAGAGGGGGACAGAGAGAGGGAGCAGGGGGGATTGAGAGAGGGGAGACAGAGAGAGAGAGGTGACAGAGGGGGGAAGAGAGAGACGGGGACACAGAGGGGGGACAGAGAGAGAGAGGGGATAGAGAGAGGGGGAAAGAGAGAGGGGGATAGAGGGGGCAGAGAGAGAGAGAGGGGTGGACAGAGAAATAGGGACAGAGGGAGAGGGAGGCACAGAGTCAGAGGGTGAAGGAGAGAGAGTGGGGAAAGAGAGGAGGGTGACAGAGCAGGGGGTACAGAGAGGGGGGACAGAGAGAGGGGGAACCTAGAGAGAGTGGGGACAGAGGGAGGGGTGACATTGAGAGAGGGGGGACAGAGAGATGGGGGCGCAGAGAGTGGGGGGACAGAAAGAGGGGTGCTAAGAGACCAGGGGAAAGAAAGAGGAGAAAAGAGAGAGGGGAACAGAGGGGACAGACAGACAGAGTGGGGACAGAGAGAGGGTGGGACAGAGAGAGGGTGAGCAGAGAGTGAGGGGACAGAGAGAGAGGGGGACAAGAGAGTGGGGGGGGGAGGGAGGTAGGGGAGAGATGGGGAGAGAGAGGGGGTAAAGAGAGGGGGAAGAGAGAGAGTGTGGACAGAGAGAGGGGGACAGTGAGTGGGAGGACAGAGAGAGGGGGGAGACAGAGAGAGGGGTGGACAGAGAGAATGGGGACAGAGAGAGGGGGACAGAGATGGGAGGGACGGAGAAAGGGGAGTCTGGGGGGGGGGACAGAGAGAAATGGGGACAGAGGAAGAAGGGGAAACAGAGAGAGGGGGGACAGAGAGAGTGGAACGGAGAGAGAGGGGGGACAGAGAGGGAGAGAGAGAGGGGAGAGTGTTCGGTGACAGAATTGGGTGAGAGCGTTAATGAAGAGAGAGTTTAGGGGAGAGAGAGTGAGGGGTAGAGAGAGAGGGAGTGAGGGGGAAAGGGAGGGGGAGGAGGAGAGATGGATAGAGAGAGAGGTGTGGAGAGAGAGGGCGGAGAGAGAAGGGGAAGGGAGAAAGGGGGTAGAGAGCAAGTGGGAGAGCGGGGGAGAAGGAGGGGCGAGGGAGAGAGAGGGGGGAGGGGGGGAGTGAGAGGGAGAGAGAGAGAGCTGGACAGAGTGAGGGGGGAGATAGAGCGGCAGAGAGAGGGGGCAGGGAGAGGGGAGTAGAGAGGGGGCAGAGGGAGGGGGCAGAGGGATGGGATCGAGGGAGGCGGGCGAGAGAGGGGGGCAGGGGAGGGGTCGAGAGAGTAGAGGGGGTGAGGGGAGAGAGAGGGGGAGAAGGGGTAGAGAGGGGTGAGCATGGGGAGAGAGAGAGAGTGGGGAGAAAGTGGGGGAGAGGGGGGTGACAGAGGAGGGGGAGAAGGGAAGAGAGGGGAGATTGGGAGAGGGGAGATGGAAAGGGGAGTTGGAGAGGGGAGAGGGATCGCAAGAGAGGGTAGAGAGAGAGGGGAGAGAGACAGAGGGAGGGAAAGACAGGGGGAAGAGAGAGGAGAGTAGAGAGACGGGGGAGAGAAATGTGGAGAGACGGGGGACAGAAGGGGAGAGAGTGGGGGAGAGAGAGAGGGGGATAGAGAGGGGTAGAGAGTAGGGGAGAGAGAGAGACGGGAGAGAGAAGGGGTGAGAGAGAGGGAGAGAGAGAGTGGGAGAGAGAGGGGGAGAGAGTGTGGGTCAGAGAGAGTGGGAGAGAGAGTGGAGGAGAGAGAGGGGGTGAGAGAGACAGGAGAGAGAGGGGGCAAGAGAGGTGGGGAGAGAGATGGGTTAGAGAGAGGGGAGAGAGTGGGAGGAGAGAGAAAGGGTGATAGAGAGAGGTGAGAAGGAGAGGCGAGGGGGGGGAAGAGAGGGGGGAGAGAGTGAGGGGGAGAGAGTGAGGGAGAGTGTGGGGAGAGAGAGTGGGGAGAAACAGTGTGGAGAGAGAGTGGGGAGGGAGAGAGGAGGAGAGGGAGGGTGGAGAGAAGGGGATGGGAGAGAGGAGTTAGCGGGGGGAGAGTGGGGGAGAGAGAGGGGAGAGAGAGGGGAGAGAGACGGGGAGATCGACAGGGAGAGCGGGAGAGACGGGGAGAGAGAGGGGTAGGGAGAGGAAGTTGTGAGGGAGGGTGAGAGTGGGGGGACAGAAAGAGGGTGAGAGCGGGGGAGAGAGAGGGGAGAGAGATGGCGAGAGAGTGGGGGAGAGAGAGAAGAGAGTGAGAGGGGGAGAGTGATGAGGCGAGAGAGGGGGAGGGAGAGGAAGGTGCGTGGGTGTGTGAGAGAGGGGGGACAGAAAGAGGGTGAGAGCGGGTGACAGAGAGGGGAGAAAGAGGGGAGAGAGTGGGGGAAGAGAGAGTGGGAAGAGAGAGGCGAGGGTGGGAGATGGATGGAGAGAGAGGGGGAGTGACAGGGAGACGGATGGGGAGAGAGTGGGCAAGATGGGGCGAGAGAGTGGGGAGAGAGATGGGGGGAGTGTGGGAGAAGAGTGGGGGAAAGGGAGGGGGGAGAGAGAGGGGGAGACAGAGGGGGAGAGAGAGGAAGGGGGAGACGGGGAGAGAGAGGGGGAGGGAGAGGAAGGGGCGATGGAGGTGGAGAGAGGGGGACAGAGAGGGGGAGAGAGCGCGGGGAGAGAGAGGGGAGAGGGAGAGGGTGAGAGAGCGAGGGAGTGTGAGAGGGAGAGAGAGGGGAGAGATTTAGGCGACAGAGATAGTGAAGAGCGAGAGGGGGAGAGAGAGTTTGAGGGGTAGAGAGAGACGGGATAGAGAGAGGAGGTGAGAGAGTGGGGTAGAGAGAGGGGAGAGGGCGGGGGAGAGGGAGAGTGGGGGAGAGAGGGAGGGGAGAGAGAGTGCTGGGAGAGAGTGGGGTGAGAGTGAGGGAGGGAGAGAGGAGAAGAGGGAGGGTGAACAGAAGGGGAGGGGAGAGAGGAGTAGAGGGGGAGAGTGGGGGAGAGAGAGGGGAGAGTCGGGGGAGAGAGAAGGAGAGAGTGGGGGACAGAGGGAGATGGCCAGACAGAGGGGGACAGAGGGACGGGGACAGAGAATGGTGGGAGAGAGAGGGGGAGAGAGATAGGGGAGAGAGAGAGGGGGGGAGTGGGGGAGAGAGAGGGGAGAGTCGGGGTGGAGAGACACAGGATAGAGTGAGGGACAGAGGGAGAGGGCCACAGGGAGGGGGACACAGGGAGGGGAGAGAAAATCGAGAGAGAGAGAGAGAGGGAGATAGAGGGGAGAGAGAGAGGGGTTGGAGAGAGGGGGGAGAGAGAGAGGGGAGAGAGAGTGGAGGAGGGAGCGGGTTAGGGAGGGAGGGAGTGAGAGAGGGGAGAGGGAGTGAGGAAGAGTGAGTGGGACAGGGAGTGGAGGGAGAGAGAGAGGGGAAGAGAGAGAGGGGGAGAGAAGGAGGGGAGAGAGAGTGGGTGACAGAGTAGGGGAGAGAGTTAGTGAAGAGACAGGGGAGACAGAGAGAGAGTCAGAGGTAGCGAGATGGGGTGCGAGAGAGAGGTGCCGAGAGAGGGGCTAAGAGAGACGGTAGACATAAGGGGAGGGGGGGCAAGAGGGGGAAGAGAGAGAGGCGGTAGAGAGAGACAGACAGGGGGAAGAGAGACAGAGAGGGAGAAGAGAGACAGGGAGGGGAAGAGAAGGGGAGAAGGAGGAAGTGAGTGAGGGAGGGAGAGTGAGGTGACAGAGAGAGGGTCAGAGAGATAGGGGCGAGAGACGGAGGGCGAAAGTGGGAAGGAGAGGAGGCAAGGGAGAAGGGGCAAGGGAGAGGGGGAGTGAGAAGGAGAGAGACGGTGAGAGGGAGAGGCGAGAGAGAAGGGGAGAGAGAGGGAGGGAGAGAGGGGGTAGAGAGCGAGGGGAGAAAGTGCGGGAAGAGAGATGGGGAGAGTGTTGGGGTGAGTGAGGGGGGTGAAAGAGAGAGGGAGAGAGAGAGGGGAGGGAATGGGTGGGAGAGAGAGAGAGGGAGAGAGAGAAGGGGAGAGAGAGGGGGAGACGGGGAGACGGGGAGAGTGACGGGAAAGAGGGGGGAGACGGGGAGAGAGAGGGGGATGGGGAGGAAGGGGCGAGGGAGTTGAAGAGAGGGGGACAGAAAGGGGGTGAGAGTGGGGAGACAGAGCGCGGGGAGAACGAGGGGAGAGGGATGGGGAGAGAGATGG
This sequence comes from Chiloscyllium punctatum, assembly GCF_047496795.1. NCBI lineage: Eukaryota > Metazoa > Chordata > Chondrichthyes > Orectolobiformes > Hemiscylliidae > Chiloscyllium > Chiloscyllium punctatum. Next base: position 144,478,338 of record NC_092744.1, on the reverse strand, counting down.
GGATAGAGATGGGGAGAGAGATTGGGAGAGTGAGAGGGAGAGAGAGGGGAGAGAGGCCGCACCAGTGAGTGTGTGAGAAGCGGGCAAGGGGGCGCGATGGGGTGAGAGAGAGGGGAGAAAGAGCGGGAGATAGAGAGGGAGAGAGTGAGAGTGCAAGAGAGGGGTAGAGTGAGGGGGAGAGGGAAGGGATAGAGAGAGGGTGGAGAGACGGGGAGAGCGAGAGGCGTCGAGAGAAGGGACAAGAGAGAGGGCGAGAGTGGGTGGCGAGAGAGTGGAGCGAGACAGGTGGGTGAGAGAGAGGGAGCGAGACAGGGGAGTGAGAGAGGGGGGTGAGAGAGGGGGAGAAGGGGCAGAGAGAGGTGGAGAGAGAGGGGGTAGAGAGAGACAGTGTGGAGAGAAAAGAGGAAGAGTGAGCGGGAGAGAGAGGGGGAGAGATAGAGGGGGAGAGAGAGGGGGAGAGGGGGAGAGGGGAGAGAGGGGGCGAGAGAGCGGGGGTGGGTGAGCGAATGGGGGCGAAAGAGCGGGGAATGAGAGGGGGGAGAGAGAGGGGGGAGAGGGGGGAACGAGAGGGGAGAGAGAGGGGGAGAGAGGGGGGAGAGAGAGGGGGAGAGAGACGGGGAGAGCGACAGGGAGAGGGGGAGAGACACGACGAGAGAGACAGGAGGAGGGAGATGAAGGGGGCGAGGGAGGTGGAGAGGGGGGACAGAAAGGGGGTGAGAGAGTGGCAAAAGAGAGAGGGGAGAGAGATGGGGAGAGTGATGTGGAAAGAGATGGCGAGAGTGAGAGGGAGAGAAAGGGGAGAGAGGGGCACGAGAGGGGGTGAGAGATGCGGGCGAGGGGGGACGAGAGGGGGTGAGAGAAAGGAGAGAGGCGGGAGTTAGAGGATGCGAGAGAGAGAGGCTAGAGAGAGGGAGAGAGAGGGGGACGAGAGAGGGGGCAAGAGAGGGGGCGAGAGAGGGTGGCTAGAGAGGGGGCAAGACAGGGGGTGAGGAGGGGAGAGAGAGCGGGCAGTGAGAGAGAGTGGGGAGAAATAGGAAGAGGAGAGAGACAGGGGAGATAGGGGGAAGAGAGAGTGTGGAGAGAAAGGCGGAAGAGAGCGCGGGAGAGTGAGAGGGAGAGAGAGAGAGGGAGCGATAGAGGGGGAGAGAAAGGACGAGAGAGAAAAAGAGAGGGGGAGAGAGGGAGGTGAGAGAGAGGGGGTGAGAGGGCGGTACTAAGACAGCGGGGTGTTAGAGAGAGGGGGGAGAGAGTGGTGGGCGAGAGAGGGGGAGAGAGGGGGAAAGAGGGGGGAGAGGGGAGAGAAATGGGTAGAGCGATGGGGAGAGGGGGGAGAGACAGGGGGTGAGAGGGGGAGAGAGAAAGGGGGCGAGAGAGGGGGCGAGAGAGGGGGGTGAGGGAGGGGGGCGAGAGAGGGGAGAGAGGGGGAAGAGAGAGGGAGTAGGGAGAAAAAGGGGAGAAGAGAGAGCGGGAGAGTGAGAGGGAGAGAGAGAGGGGGAGAGAGGGAGGGGGAGAGAGAGAGGGAGAGAGGGGGAGTGAGGGTGGTGAGAGAGCAGGGGTGAAAGAGCTGGGGGTGAGAGAGAGGGGGAAAGAGGGGGGAGAGGGGTGAGAAATGGGTAGAGCGACGGGGAGAGGGGGGAGAGACAGGGGGTGAGAGGGGGAGAGAGAAAGGGGGCGAGAGGGGGGGCGAGAGTGGGGGGTGAGAGAGGGGGGCGAGAGAGGGGAGAGAGGGGGAAGAGAGAGGGAGTGGGGAGAAAAAGGGGAGAAGAGAGAGCGGGAGAGTGAGAGGGAGAGAGAGGGGGAGAGAGGGAGGGGGAGAGAGAGAGGGAGAGAGGGGGAGTGAGGGTGGTGAGAGAGCAGGGGTGAAAGAGCTGGGGGTGAGAGAGAGGGGGAAAGAGGGGGGAGAGGGGTGAGAAATGGGTATAGCGACGGGGAGAGGGGGGAGAGACAGGGGGTGAGAGGGGGAGAGAGAAAGGCGGTGAGAGAGGGGGCGAGAGTGGGGGGTGAGAGTGGGGGTAGAGAGATGGGGAGAGAGAGGGGAAAGAGAGAGAGGAGAGGGAGGGGGAAAGACAGGGCGAGAGGGGGAGAAGGGAGAGAAACGTGCACGGGAGAGATGGAGGGGGAGGGAGAGAGGGAGAGAGAGGGGTGGGAGGGTGGTGAGAGAGCGGGGTGAGAGAGCCGGGGGTGAGAGAGAGGGGGCAGACATGGGGGGAGAGAGGGGGGACAGAAAGGGGGTGAGAGTGGGGTGAGAGAGAGGGGAGAGAGATGGGGAGAGAGTAGGGGAGAGAGAGAGGAGAGTGAGAGGGGGAGAGTGACGGGGCAAGAGAGGGGGAGGGACAGGAAGGTGCGAGGGAGGGGGAGAGAGGCCGACAGAGAGGGGGTGAGAGCGGGGGAAGACAGTGGGGGAGTGAGAGGCGGAGAGAGAGGGGGAGATGGAGGGGGAGAGAGAAGGGGAGAGAGACGATGAGAGCGGTGGGGAGAGCGGGAGAGACAGGGAGAGAGTAGTAAGGAGAGAATGGGGGCGAGGGAGGTGGAGAGAGGGGGACAGAAAGAGGGTGAGAGTGGGGGGAGAGACAGAGAAGAGTGAGAGGGTGAGAGAGGTAGGGAGTGAGAGACGGAGAGAGAGAGAGAGAGAGGCGAGAGATTTAGGCGACAGAGTTAGTGAAGAGCGAGAGGGGAGAGAGAGATTTTGAGGGGCAGAGAGAGAGGGTGAGCAGGGTAAAGACAGATGGGGGTAGAGAGAGGGGATGAGAGAGTAGTCAGAGAGAGAGGGGAGAGGGAGGGGGAGAGAAGAGGAGAGGAGAGAGGGGTTACAGGCGGGAGAGTAGGGGACAGAGAGGGGAGAGTCGGGGGGGAGAGAGTGAGGCGGACAGAGGGAGGGAGACAGAGAGAGAGGGACAGAGAGAGGGGAGAGAGAGAGGGAGAGAGAGTGGGGGAGAGAGAGTGGGGGGGAGAGTGGAGGAGTGAGAGTTGGAGAGAGAGGGGGAGAAGGAGGGGGAGAGAGAACGGGAGAGAGACGATGAGAGCGACGGGGAAAGGGGGAGAGACAGGGAGAGAGAGTGGTAAGGAGAGAAAGGGGGCGAGGGAGGTGGAGAGAGGGGGACAGAAAGAGGGTGAGAGTGGGGGGAGAGAGAGAGGAGAGTGAGAGGGTGAGAGAGGTAGGGAGTGAGAGACAGAGAGAGAGAGACAGAGAGAGGCGAGAGATTTCGGCGACAGAGTTAGTGAAGAGCGAGGGGGGAGAGAGAGTTTGAGGGGTAGAGAGAGAGGGTGAGCAGGGTAAAGAGAGATGGGGTAGAGAGAGTGGTTAGAGAGAGATGGGAGAGGGAGGGGGAGAGAAGGGGAGAGGAGAGAGGGGTTACAGGCGGGAGAGTAGGAGACAGAGAGGGGAGATTCGGGGGGAGAGAGAGAAGAGAGCGAGGGGGAGAGAGTGAGGTGGACATGGGAGGGAGACAGAGAGAGGGGACAGAGAATGGAGAGAGAGTGTGGGGAGAGAGAGAGGAGAGAGAGTGTGGGGAGAGAGAGTGGGGGAGAGACAGTGGGGGGAGACAGTGGAGGGAGAGAGAGTGGGGGAGTGAGTGGGAAGAGGAAGTGGGGAGAGAGTGGGGGAGAGAGAGTGGGGTGGAGGGAGAGGGTTAGGGAGGGAGGGAGTGAGAGAGAGTGGGAGAGTTAGGTGACAGAGTGCTGGAGAGATTTAGTGAAGAGAGAGAGGGGAGATAGAGAGAGAGGGATAGAGAAAGGGGGTGCGAGAGAGAGGTGCTGAGAGAGGCGCTGAGAGTGACGTTACAGAGAAGGGGAGAGAGAAGGAGAGAGAGGAGATGGAGAGTGGGCAGAGAGAGGGAAGAGAGACAGGCGGTAGAGAGAGATAGAGAGGGGGAAGAGAGACAGGGAGGAGAGAGAGAGAGTGGGAGAGAGAAGGGGGAGAGAGGGGGTGAGAGAGGGAGGGAGTGAGAGAGGGGGGGAGAGTGATGTGACAGAGTGAGGGGAGAGAGAGGAGCAGAGAGAGGGGCAGAGAGATAGGGGCGAGAGAAGGAGGGCGAAAGGGGGAAGGAGAGGAGGCAAGGGAGAAGGGGCAAGGCAGTGGGGGAGAGAGAAGGAGAGGGAAGGAGAGAGACGGGGGAGAGAGGGAGGGAGAGGGAGATGGGAGAGAGGGGAGAGAGGGTGGAAGAGAGGGAGCAGAGAGCGGGGGGAAATAGTGGAGGAAGAGAGATGGGGAGAGCGTGGGGGTGTGTGAGGGGCGTGAGCGAGAGACGGAGAAAGAGGGAAGGGAGTGGATGGGAGCGACAGAGGGAGAGAGAGGGAGGGGTGGCGAGGGGAAAAAGAGTGGAGAGAGGTCAGGAGAGAGGGGGCAGAGAGCGGGGGGAGAAAGTGGGGAAGCGAGATGGGGAGATTGTGGAGGTGAGTGAGGAGGGTGAGAGAGGGGAGGGAGTGGTGGGGAGAGCGAGGAGGAGAGAGGGGGCAGAGCGCTGGGGGAGAAAGTGGGGAAAGAGAGATGGGGAGAGTGTGGAGGTGATTGAGGGTGGTGAGAGAGAGGGGGATAGAGTGGGGCGAGAGATTGGGGCTAGAGAGGGGGAAAGTGAGAGGGGGAGAGGGAGGGGAGAGAGAGAGGGGGAGAGAGAGTGGGTGGGGAGAGAGGGGGAGGGGGAGAGAGAGGGGCGAGGGGGGAGAGGGGGGAAGAGGTGGCGAGAGAGGGGTGTGAGAGAGGTTGGAGAGAGGGGAAAGTCAGAGAGCGGGGAGAGAGTGGGCAGCGAGAGGGGGAGATGGAGAGAGGGGAGATGGAGAGAGGGGAGTCGAAGCGAGGGGAGAGAGAAGATGGAGAGGGGAGAGATAGAGGGGAGAGAGATGAGAGAGAGAGAGAAAGGGTAGAGAGACAGGGGTAGATAAGTGCAGTAATGAAAAGGATAAAAAGATAGGGGGGATAAATGGGGTGCGAGAGACGGCGAGAGAGGGGGACAGAGGGACTGGGAGAGAGAGAAGGGGAGAGAGGGAGGGGGAGAGAAGGAGGGCGGAGAGAGTGGGGGAGAGTGAGTAAGGGAGAGTGAGTGGGTAGAGAGAGAGAGACAGAGGGGGAGAGAGAGAGGGGGAGAGAGAGGGGGAGAAAGAGAGAGTATGGTGCGGGGAGAGAGGGGAGAGGTGGAGAGAGAGGGGGGAGAATGAGAGCGGACGAGAGAGTGGTGGCGAGAGCGGGGGGGCTAGATTGGTGGGTGAGTGGGGGGCGCGACAGTGGGGGACAGAGAAGGGGCGAGAGAGAGAGGGGAGAGAGGGGGGAGAGATGGGGGAGAGTGGGGGAGAGACTGGAGGAGAGAATGGGGGAGTGAATGGTGGGAGAGAGTCGGGAAGAGGGGGCAGAGAGAGAAGGAGGAGGGGGAGAGAGAGGGGGTGGCGATTGGGGGGAGTGAGTGGGGGAAGTGAGTGTGGGGAGAGAGTGTGGGAGAGGGGGTAGAGAGTGAGTGAGAGATTGGGGTATAGAGTGGGGGAGAGTGAGAGGGTGAGAGTCGGAGGGAGTGAGAGAGGGAGAGAGAGGGGAGAAGGTTCGGTGACAGAGTGCGGAGAGAGTTAGTGAAGAGAGAGGGGGAGAGAGAGTGAGGGGTAGAGAGAGGGGGTAGAGAGAGAGGGTGAGAGCGCATGGAGAGCGAGGGAGTGAGAGGGAATGAGAGGTGGAAGGAGAGTGAGGTGACAGACTGAGGGGAGAGAGGGAAGGGCAGAGAGAGAGAGGGGGTCGAGAGAGGAGTGCGAGAGAGGGAGAGAGGGAGGGGAGAGAAGGGAGTGGAGAGAACGAGGGGAAGTGAGGGAAGGCAGAGAGAGTGGGTTGAGAGGGGGAGAGAGGGGGAGAGAGACAGAGGAGAAAGAGAGGGAGAGAGAGGAAGTGGGGAGGGAGAGTGGGTGAGAGAGAGGGGAAGAGAGAGGGGGAGAGAGGGGGGAGTGAGAGGTGAGAGAGAGATGAGAGAGAGGGGACAGAGAGAGGGAGAGAGAGGGGGATAGAGAGGGTACGAGGGAAGGGAGTGAAAGCGGGGAGAGAGAGAGATGGGAGAGAGAGAAGCAGAGGAGAGACAATGGTGGTGGAGCGAGAGATGAAGGCGAGAGAGAGAGGTAGTGGAGAGAGAGGTGAGTGAGAGAGAGGTGGGGGTGAGAGAGATGGGGAAAGAGAGAGAGAGAAGAGAGAGAGGGGAAGAGAGAAAAGGGCAGAGAGAGGGAGGGCGAAAGAGGGGAGGGGGACAAGGGAAAGGGTCAAGGCAGAGGGTGGAGAGAGGAGGGGGAAAGAGGGGGAGGGGGGTGAGAGAGCGGGGAGAGAGAGGGGGAGAGAGAGTGGGGAGAGAGATGGGGAGAGAGACGGGGAGAGTGACGTGGATGGGGAGAGACGGGGAGAGAGAGGGCGCGGGAGACGAAGTGGGTGATGGAGGTGGTTCGAGAGGGGAACAGAATTGGGGTGAGAACGGGGGGAGAGAACGCGGGAAGAGAAAGGGGAGAGAGGTGGGGAAAGTGAGATTGAGGGGGAGAGAGGGAGAGGAGAGTGAGGGGAGAGTGGGGGCGCAAGAGGGGGCAAGAGAGGCGGGTGAGAGGGGGGCATGAGGGGGTGAGAGAGAGGGAGAGAGAGAGAAGGTGCGAGAGAGAGTGGGAGAGAGAGAGTGGGAGAGACAGGGGGGAGAGACAGGGGGGAGAGAGGGTGAGAGAGAGGGGGAGTGAGAGGGGAGAGAAGGGAGAGAGATGGGACGGGGAGAGAGCAGGGAGAGAGAGAGGTGGGAGAGAGAGAGAAGCGGGGGAGAGACAATTCTGGAGGAGAGATGTAGGCGAGAGAGAGGTGGGGGAGAGAGAGGTGGGGAAAGAGAGAGAGGGGAAGAGAGAGGTGGGGAAAGACAGAGGGGGAAGAGAGAGGAGGAAAGAGATAGAGGGGAAGAGAGAGAAGGGCAGAGAGAAGGAGGTCAAAAGAGGGGAGTAGGACCAACGGAGAGCGGTCAAGGGCGAGGGCGGAGAGAGGAGGGGGAGGGAGGGGGAGAGGGGGGAGAGAGGGGGGGAGACAGCGGGGATAGAGAGAGGGGAGAGAGGGGGAGGGGGAGAGAGAGATGGGGAGAGAGAGGGGGCAAGGTAGGGGGAGAGAGAGAGGTGAGTGAAACGGGCAGAGAGAGGGGAGAAAGAGAGGGGAAGGGAGAGGGGGAGAGCAAGTGGGAAAGCGAGGTGTGAGAGAGGGGGATGAGTGAAAGAGGGAAACAGAGAGGGTGTGAGAGAGAGGGGAGGAGATAGAGTGGGGGAGTGAGTGGGGGATTGAATGCGGGGAGAGAGTGATGTAGAGAATGTGGGGAGAGGTGGGAGAGAGGGGGTAAAGAATGGGGGAGAGAGAGAGGGAGGGAGGGAGTGAGGGGTGAGGGAGAGTGAGGTGACAGAGTGAGGGGGTCGAAAGAGGGGGCGCGAAAGGGGGAGAGAGGAAGGGGAGAGAGGGAGGGGGAGAGAGGGAGGGGGAGAGAAAGGGGAAGAGAGAGGGGGAGAAAGAGAAAGGTGAGAGAGTGAGGCAAGAGAGGCGGCAAGAGATGGGGAAAGAGAGAGAGGGAGAAAGAGAGGGACCGAGCGAGGGGGGAGCGAGAGAGGGTGGGGAGACAGGGGTGGGAGAAAGGGGGAGGCGGAAGACAGAGGGGAAGACAGAAAGCGGGGGAGAGAGCAGGGAAGAGAGGGGGAGATGGAGATAGAAGAGACGGAGAGAGGTAAGAGGGAAGATGGAGAGGGGAGAGAGAGTGGAGAGAGAGAGAGGAGAGAGAGAAGAGAGAGAGAGAGACGGGAGTAGAGAGACGGGGTAGAGAGACGGGAGTATTGAGAAGGATAAAGAGAGAGGGTGTAGAGAGAAGGGGGCGAGGGGGGCGAGAGAGGTGGACAGAGGGAGTGGGAGAGAGTGAGGGGAGAGAGAGTGGGAGAGAGAGGAGAGAGAGGTGGTGAGAGAGAGAAGTGGGGGAGATAGAGAGGTAAGTGAGAGAGGTGGGGGACAGAGAGGTGGGGGAAAGAGAGAGAGGGGGAAGAAAGAGCAAGGGAAGAGAGAGGGGAAGAGAGAGGGGGGAAAGATAAGGGGAGAGATAAGGGGGAGAGATAAGGGGAGAGATTGGGGGCGAGATTGGGAGAGATTGGGGAGATGTACCAGGAGAGATAGGGAAGAGAGAAGGGGAAAGAGAAGGAGAAAGAGAAGGGTAAAGAGAAGGGGAAAAATAGGGGAGAGAGAGGGGTTAGAGAGAGATGGATTAGAGAGAGCGAACGGGAGAGAAAGGGGTGGAGTGCAGGGGTCGAGAGAGGGGGTCGAGAGGGGGTCGAGAGAAGAGGGCTGAGAGAGGGGGGTCGCGAGAGTGGGTCGAGAGGGGGAGAGTGAGGGGAGGGGGAGAGAGGAGTGAGAGCGCGGGGGAGAGAGAGTGGGGAGAGAGAGAGTGGGGAGAGAGAGAGTGGGGGAGAGAGGGGGCAGAGAGGGGGCAGAGATGGGGGAGAAAATGAGAGAGTGTAGAGAGAGATTAAAGGGTGAGAGATGGGGAGAGCAATGTGTGAGCAAGAGAGACAGGCGAGAGGATGGCGAACGAGAGACAGAGAGAGGTGCAAGTGTGAGTGAGTGAGTGAGGGGACGGAAATGAGACAGAGTCTGAGAGATCGAGAGAGAGAGTGCGATAAGGGGACAAGAGGGAGAAAGAGAGAGAGAAAGATAGAAAGGGGGGAGAGCGAGATAGGGAGAGATACAAGGTGAGCTAGAGAGAGAGGGACGTGAATGAGAGGCACGCGAGGGGGGAGAGAGAGAGTCAGGTGAGAGAGAGGGATGAGGTGGAGAGTGAGTGAGTGGGTGAGAGAGAGAGTGAGTGAGGGGAAGAGAGATAAAAAAGAAGTTGAGAGAGGGGCTGAGAGAGAGAATGAGAGTGAGAGGGTGAGAGATAGAGAGTGAGGGAGTGAGAGAGGGGATCGAGAAAAAGCAACAGAGAGTCTGAGAGAGAGTCAGAGAGAGATGTCTCAGTGAGGACCAGTCCAGCAGAGGTGAAAGTAGGACCCTCACAAGATGGTGAGAACGAAGCCTAGAATGTAGCTGTTCCTTACCCAGCTCTGTGTCCATGTCCTGTCTTCCGGGTCTGAATACAGAAGGTCACAAACCCCTCCCTGAGCTGCTTACTGTGAGTGATCTTACCAGCTGCAGGATTTACTGAAGGCTCCAGACCTCCCTCTCCATCTCTGTCTGGCTGACCAAGCGTCTTTGATGTGGTTATGGACGAGACAGGAGTTAGGAATTTGGCTGAGACAGGAACAGCCTGATGACCTACAGGAGACAGGGAAACAGACAGAATGGGAAGTTAGACTGATGCAGTGAGGGATCTGGAAAATCCCTGTCTCCATCCCTGGCCTGTTCTGCTGTGTCTCTCTGGAATGGGGAATTCCATTGGCTCAGGATCTGGAGTAGCTGCAAGAGTGAGAGACACTGACAGAGGCAGCAATTCGACCCACACAGTGAGGGATACCACATGGAGAGAGACTGAGTGATATCACCAGAGTGCAGGAAGGTATCAGGATCACACAATGGTCATGATGAAAGGGTTGGGATTCATGGTGCACGGGGATCAGTACTCAGTGACGGGTGAGCTACGAGTGGGACAGGTGATGGCCTCGTGCTATTCTCACCCGACTGTTCATCCAAACCTTAATGCCGGTGTCCAGTATAACCCATCTAACTGCTTAATATCCTTTTAGGAAGGAAATCTATTATAGACAGTGGGTCTGGCCTACACATGATCCAGACCCAGAGCGATGGGGTTGACTCTAAACTGCTCTCTGTAATCATCCCACAAGGCACTCAGCTCAAGGGCAGCTCAGGGTGGGTATGCGATGCTGGCCAGCCAGAGACAGCAACATCCCATGAGTGAATTAAACACAACACTGCTGGGAGCAGTGTCCTGGACAACCATGTCGGTCGGCTTATGGACAGGACTTTAAACTGACAGAGAGGATGCAGGGCCAGGGTTCAGGTGAAAGGAACTTTCCAAATCCAAAGAGAAATGGCAATGTAGCTGAAGACAAGCAGAAAGGAACAGGAAGAGATAGAGTTTAACTGAAACTGTACATCAGTGAATTGGACTGTGACAAGAAATTGTGGAAAGAGTCAATTGTAATGTTCTTTTTTGGAATGGACAAAGTCTCTGCAATAAGGTGGATTGACTGTGGCACAGAGATAAATGAGATTTAGTGGTGACAGGGTGAACAAAAGGTGGAACATAAATATTTTATTGGACACCACCTTGAGGGGTGTCAGGGAGTGCAGGATGGGTAACCCTGACAGTAATGGGTAACAAAGTCATTACAGAGAAAGCATTTGGCCTCAGATGATGAAGCTGAATCAGCCTGAATACAGATTCTGGGTAACACGTGTCAAAAACACAAGCAGGAGAACAGTTTAGAGGCTGCCTAACAGCATTTCATTGCTCAACCCTGTTACACATTCCAATGTATTCCTGTGTCATACAAAGGCACTGTGATAATTCTGGGAGACTTCAATCTTTGTATAATCTGGGACAGTCACATCGGCAAAAGTGATGTTCTCCGAACTCCTCTTTGGATGTTTCTGTCAGTGTTTCTTTGAATAACACGTTGTGCAAACGGCCAGGGAGGTGACTATCTCAGATCGACCGTTGGGTGATGACGCTGAGGGAAGGAGTAATGTCCCACTGAGATATCCTCTGGGAAATTGTAGTGTAGTGGAATTCAGCAAGATGATGGATTTTTAAAGTGACCATAAAGCACACACTACAATCACAACCAAAGCCATTGACATGTTTTTGAGAGGAGAACTGACCAAGGTAAACAGGGGAAACAGTGAAGTGTATGGCTGGTAATGGACAGTGCAAAACATTTACAGTCATAGAGATGGACAGCACAGAAACAGGGCCTTCGGTCCAACTCATCCACGCCACCCACATATCCTAAAATAATCTCATCACATTTGCCAGCACTTGGCCCAAATCCCTCTCAACCCTTCCTGTTCGTACACCCATCCAGATGCCTTTTAAATGCAGTAATTGTACCAGCCTCCACCACTTCATCTGGCAGGTCATTCCATACACGCAACACCCTCCACATCAAAACGTTGTCCTTTACGCTCCTTTTATATCTTTCCCCTCTCATCCTGAACCTAGGCCCTCCAGTTCTGGACTACCCCACCCCAGGGAAAAGACCTTGTCTGTTAAACCTAACTATGCCTCTCATGGTTTTATAAACCTCCATATGGGTTACCCCTCGGCCTCAGACATTCTCGGGAAAACATCCCCAGCCCATTTCACCTCTCCCTTTAGCTCAAATCCTCCAATCCTGTCAGCGTTTGTGCAAATCTTTTCTGAACCCTTTCAATTTACACAACATCATTCCGATAGGGAGGAGACTAGAATTGCACGCAATATGCCAAAACTGGCTTATCCAATGTCCTGTACAGCCACAACATGTCCTCCCAACTCCTCTACCCAATGCACTGATTATTAAACACAAGCATACCAAACTCCTTATTCACTATCCTATCAACCTACAATTCTCCTTTCAAGGAACAATGAACCTGCAATCCAAGGTCTCTTTGTTCAGAAACACTCCCTGGGACATTAACATTAAGTGGATCAGTCCTGCGAAAAGTTGCTTTCCCAAAATGTAGCACCTCCCATTTATCTAAATGAAGCTCCATCTCCCACCCCTCAGCCCATTGACCCATCAGTTCACCATCCCATTGTAATATGAAGTAACATTCTTCACTGTCCACTACCCCTCCAATTTTGGTGTCATCTCCAAACTTACTACCTACACCTGCTGTGTTCACATCCAAATCATTTATATAATTAATGGAAAGTAGTGGACGCAGCACCGATCCTTGTGGCACTCCACTGGTCACAGGTCTCCAGGCTGAAAAAAACACCCCCCACAACCACCCTCTGTCTTCTACCTTCGTGCCAGTTCTGTATCCAAATGGCTGGTTTTCCCTGTATTCCATGAGATCTATTCTTGCTCTCCAATCTCCCATGTTGAAACATTTCGAACACCTTACTGAAGTCCATGTCTCTCACATCCAACGCGCTGCCCTCATCAATCCTTTTGTTACTTCTTCAATAACTCAATAACTTGAGCCATGATTTCCCACGCACAAAGCAATGCTGACTATCCCCAATTAGACATTGCCTTTCTGAACACATGTAATTCCTGTCCCTCATGTATCCGTCTTTCCACGTGCCCACGACTGACGACAGGTGAACCAGTCTGAAGTTCCCTGGCTTGTCCATACCAGCCTTCCTAAACAGTGGCACCATGTTAGCCCAACCTCCAGTCTTCTGGCACCTCACCTGTGAATATCGATGATACAAATATCTCAGTAAGACGCCCAGCAATCACTTCTCGAGCTTCCCACAGAGATCGAGATTACACCTGATCAGTTCCTGGGGATTTATCCACCTTTAACCATTTCAAGACATCCAGCTCCTCCTCCTCTGTAATGTGGACATTTTGCAAGATGACATCATCTATTTCCCAATGCTATTTCCCAAACCATCATTCTATTCGATATCTTCCATGTCCTTCTCGACAGGAAATACTTGTTCAGTATCTCCCCCATCTCCTGCAACTCCACGTGCAGGCTGTCTTGATCATTGAGGGGACCTATTCTCTCCCTAGTAACCCTTTTGTCCTTTATGGATTTATAAAAACATTTTGGATTCTCCTTAAATCTATTTGCCAAAGCAATCTCATGTCACCTTTTTGCCCTCCTGATTTCCCTCTATCCCTACACAACACTGCACTCACCCCCTCCCTGACTGATCCCTACCCAACACTGCAATCTCATCCTCCTTGACTGATCCCTACCCAACACTGTAATCTCCCTTCCCTGACTGATCCCGACCCAACACTGCAATCTCCCCCTCCCTGACTGATCCCTACACAACACTGCAATCTCCCCCTCCCTGACTGATCCCTACCCAACACTGCAATCTCCCCCTCCCTGACTGATCCCTACCCAACACTGCAATCTCCCCCTCCCTGACTGATCCCTACCCAACACTGTAATCTCACCCTCCCTGACTGATCCCTACCCAACACTGTAATCTCCCTTCCCTGACTGACCCCTACCCAACACTGCACTGACCCCTTCCCTGACTGATCCCTACCCAACACTGCAATCTCCCCCTCCCTGACTGATCCCTAACCAACACTGCAATCTCCCCCACGACTGATCCCAACCCAACCCTGCAATCTCCCCCTCCCTGATTGATCCCTACCCAACACTGCACTCACCCCCTCCCTGACTGATCCCTACCCAACACTGCAATCTCCCCCTCCATGACTGATCCCTTACCAACACTGCAATCTCCCCCACGACTGATCCCTATCAACACTGCAATCTCCCCTTCCCTGATTGATCCCTACCCAACACTGCACTCACCCCCTCCCTGACTGATCCCTACCCAACACTGCAATCTCCCCCTCCCTAACTGATCCCTACCCAAAACTGCAATCTCCCCCTCCCTGACTGATCCCTACCCAACACTGCAATCACCCCCTCCCAAGGAAAAAAAAATAACTAGAGAGAAAATAGGACTCTTCAAGTACCAAAGTGGACATGTGTGTGCAGAATCACAGGAGTTATTTCTCCTCTGTGTTGAACTTGGAGAAGGACATGAAGGCTTGGGAACTTGGGAAAGTTAGTGATGATCTCTTGGGGACAGTCCCTATCACAGGAGAGGATGTGTTGAATGCATTAGAATATATGAAGGTGGATAAATCTCCTGGACCTGACCAAACATATCCAAGAGGGGATGAAAGTTCTTGTGGAGTCCCTGCTGATCTTTTTGCCTCACCGTTAGCCACGAGTGAGGTCCCGGAATACTGGAGGACAGCATATGCTGTACCCTTATTCAAGAATGGCTGCAAAGATAAACCTGGGAACTATAGATCAGTAAACCTAACATCCATGGTAAGTAAGTTAGTTGAGAAGATGCTGAGAGATTAGATAGACATGCATTTGGAAATACAACATTTGATTGGGAGTAGTCAGCAAAGCCTTGTGCATGGGAGGCCATGCCTCACAAATTAGTCAGCGTTCTTTATTGAAGTGATCAGGAAGTTTGACGAGGGCAGGCCAGTACATCTAGACTCTACAGCTTTCAGGAAGGCCTTTGATAATGTTCCACATGGTACCTTGCTCTGGAAGATTAGATCGCATGGAATCCAGGAGGCGTTGGCAAGCTGGGTACACAATTGGCTTGATGGTAGGAAGCAGAGGGTAACAGTCAGACTGGAGGCCTGTGACTCGTGGTGTGCCTCAGCGATCATAGAATCATAGAATCCCTCCTCTGTGGAAACAGGCCCTTCGGCCCAACAAGTCCACTGGCCCTCTGAAGATTATTTCACTCAAACCCATTCCCCTACTTTATTACTCTACATTTACCCCTGAGTAACGCAACTTACACATCCATGAACATTCTCGGCAATTGAGCATTGCCAATTTACTTGACCTGCAGATCTTTGGATTGTGGGAGGAAACTGGTGCACCCAGAGGAAACCCACGCAGAAATGGGGAGAACGTACAAACTCAGTTGGTGTGGCATGGTGGCTCAGTGGTTGGCACTGCTGCCTCACAGCGCCAGGGACCCAGGTTCGACCCCAGCCTCGGGTGACTGTGTGGAGTTTGCACATTCTCCCTGTGTCTGTGTGAGTTTCCTTTGGGTGCTCCGGTTTTCTCCCCATTCCAAAGATGCGCAGGTCTGATGAATTGGCCAGGCGAAATTGCCCATATTGCTTGGTGCATTTGTTAAGGGTAAATATTGGGCAGGGAGAATGGCTCTGGGTGGGTTACTCTTCAGCAGGTCGGTGTGGTTTGTTGGGCCAAATGGCCTGTTTGCATACTGTAGGAAATCTAACCCTAACAGAATCTAACCCACACAGACCATCCTGTGAGTTTGGATTTGAACCCAGATCCGCGGTGCTGTGAGGCAGCAGTGCTAACCACTGAGCCATTGTGCCGCGCAGCTGGTCAGTGCTAGGCCCATTGCTGTTTGTTATCGAGATCAATGATTTGGATGCGGATGTTTAAGGCATGATTAGAAAGTTTTCAGATTGCACTAAAATAAGTGAGGAAGGTTCTCAGCAATTGCAACATGGCCTTGATCAGCTGGGGAATTGGGCTGAGAAATGGCAAATGGAGTTTAATAGAGACAAGGGCGAGATCTTACATTTTGGAAAGTCACATCAAGACTCGGGTTTCATGGTGAATGGTAGGGCCTGATGGAGTGTCGTGGAACAGAGAGACCTTGGATTCCAGGAGCACGGCTCTCTGAACTCAGGGAGACAGGGCAGTGAAGAAGGCTTTTGGCACACTGGGCCCTTAACCAGTCAGGGCATGGAATATCGAAGTTGGGAGGTCTGTTGTAGTTGTGCAGGATGTTGGTGAGGCCGCACTCGGAGTATTGTGTTCAGTTTTACCCACCTTGCTATCGGAAGGATGTTATTAAACTGGAAAGAGTGCAGAAGAAACTTACAAGGATATTGACAGAACTCAACTAGACGGTTATAGAGAGAGATTGGACAAGCAAGGACATTTTCTTTCATGTGTAGGAGACTGAAGGGGTGTCCTTATAGAGGTGTATAAGTTCATGGGAGGCATGGATAGGATGAATACACTCAGTCTTTATCCAAGCCTTGGGGAATCAAGGATGAAAGGGCATCAGTTTAAGGTGAAAGGGGAAGATTAAAAGCGAATCTGAGGGACAATGCTTTTACCCAGAGGTTGGTACAAATACGGAATGAACTACCAGTGCAAGTGGTCGAGGAGGATACATTTAATCACATTTAAAATGCACTTGGACAAATACATGGAGAGGAAAGTATTGCAAGGATACGGGCCAAGTGCAGGGAAACGGGGTTAGTGTGGATGGACCAGTTTGGGCCAAAGAGCCTGTCTCCATGCTGTAGAACTCTATGACTCTATGAACATACCCAGGTGTCCCATAATACAGAAGCGGCCAAAGCAACACGAACACGAGCCGGTACAAATGTGAAACAGTCCTGCAGAATTTCACAGGAAGCCAGCCTGGCCTTGCAGTGAAGGATTCCTGGTACAGGAGCTGTGGTGAGATGCCCATAGAGAACTGGGGAAGAAAGCTGGAAAGCTCACTCCACTGACGATAGCCTAGAGGTCCCCCGGCTGGGATAAGGAAGCTGGGATCCGGTCACCCCAGGGAAACCTACAGGCTGTGATAGAGCTAGGTCTCTGACACAATGAGCAGGACAGAAGGTTGCAGGAACATGGGACTACTCCAGTTCCAATTGGGAAGAGCCCAATCCAGTGAAAGGAGGGTCTCTGGGGATGGGGAGGCAGCCTCAGGTTACATTGACAATCTGGAAGGACAGTGTATGAGCTCCAAGCAGCTGCATGGGTCCTGTACACCTGCAACACGGAGCAACACACATCAGGCCCCAGTAGGGGGTGTCAGGAGCAAATACAATCCCTAGGGAACTAGGACTCCTCCCAGAATGGGATAATGTGTGCCTTTGGGGTTCTACCTCCCCAGGGAGATAACGACAGGCCCCACACTGACACATCCACACCAGCTCACAGATGGGGACTCCCACTGCCTGTCTCCCAGGTAACTGTACCTTTTGCCCCCATCCCTGAGCCACAGCCGAACTCAGATTCCATGAATCATGTGGTTACCCAGTGTAAAGCAGCTTATGGTCTCACTCCGTACACAACAGCCATTCCAGGCCCCCAGCAAATGGGCAGCACCAAAAAGATCCCGTCTCTGGCACAGATACTGACTGACAGTCTGTCATACACAGAGTGGACGCTGAGGAGCAAACCAAATGAATCGCCATGTGCCTTAGTCCAGCAGGCCATTCAGCCCTCCCTGAGGGACAACAGCTAGGGAGGGTCATCCATGATGAGATGAAGACAGCAATCCTCACTGCTCGAGGGGAGGATAAGGCATATCCTGCAGAGGCGCTACATAACTGCAGAACAACAACCAGGGGAATGCCCCTCCCCTCCCCCTGTCAACTTCACCCGGAGACTCTGGGTCCAATTTGTCTGGATTTTTGGGGATATGACCTGCACCTCTCTTAGCGATGAGAAACTGGGCCCGACCCTTTGTCTCCCATGTCTCAGAAAGGAGGAGGGACACCTGGGATTCGACCCAATATCGAGCCCGTCATGAGGCTTGGGCTCTCTGCTAATTAATTGCTGAATACGAAATAGACTTTAGGGAATTTCACATTGTGTTACAGGAGCTCAGGGATCAGAAGCGATTGGTAGGGTTTCCCCGAGAATGGGTGCATGGTAGTAGGATACCAAGCACCCTGCCTGGACTAGGGGTCATTTTCGGACAGTGATATCCCAGGAAGCCCACCAGGGAGAATTCCTCAGAAACAAAATTAAAAACGGGCTGTGACCAGGAGGGAAGGCTCCTCCCCCAGCTTGTCCCACACATACCAGGCTCTCACAATGGACTAGTCATTAAACTCACAGGGAATTCCTTGTTCATGAACATTTATCACAAACTGATACTAATCATAATGAATGTATCAGGGATACACTAATCATAGAACATAGAACATAGAACAATACAGCACAGAACAGGCCCTTCGGCCCACGATGTTGTGTCGAACTTCTATCCTAGATTAAGCACCCATCCATGTACCCATCCAAATGCCGCTTAAAGGTCGCCAATGATTCTGACTCTACCACTCCCACGGGCAGCGCATTCCATGCCCCCACCACTCTCTGGGTAAAGAACCCACCCCTGACATCTCCCCTATACCTTCCACCCTTCACCTTAAATTTATGCCACCTTGTAACACTCTGTTGTACCCGGAGAAAAAAGTTTCTGACTGTCTACTTTATCTATTCCTCTGATCATCTTATAAACCTATATCAAGTCACCCCTCATCCTTCGCCGTTCCAACGAGAAAAGGCCGAGAACTCTCAACCTATTCTCATACGACCTATTCTCCATTCCAGGCAACATCCTGGTAAATTTCCTCTGCACCCTCTCCAAAGCTTCCACATCTTTCCTAAAGTGAAGCGACCAGAACTGCACACAGTACTCCAACTGTGGCCTAACCAAAGTCCTGTACAGCTGCAACATCAACCAAAGTCCTGTACCGCTGCAACATCAACCAATCGGAGTGGTGTCCTTCCCCATTCAAATAATCATGTTCCCAACTGACCCACAGGATAATGGGACAAAGGACAGGGAAATTTGAGGGAAAACACAGAACCCAGGACAGCAATTAGCAGATGAAAGAGAAGGGAACTCCTTAATGATTTAGCCACAGTATACGAGTCCACTCCCAGGGCAGGAGTGTTACAGGTCAGTACGCTGACTTGGCTAATTTGGAGAATAAACTCAGGATCCTGACCCAACAACTCTCTAATGAGCCTGAGAAAGACTGAACACAGAAAACCCAGAGGAGACCATGGGACAACTCGTGGAGAATCAGGCTAACCATCACTTCGTGACCAAACTGGAGGGTCACACCAACACGATTAACCAGATCATTCACGTCCCAATCAGAGATTATGGTGAGCAGTAAAACCACACCCTGTGCAGTAACGGGATGGTGGAACAGCTGAGGGAGGAGCTCAGGCAGGCCAGCCAAGAGAAAGTCCCATCCCGGGTTAGTGACAAACAGCATTAATATTTGTTCCAGGAGAACACCCACACCAACGTCTCTCACTGTCAGTGACAGCAGCTCACCAAGGACTGGGTTAAGGACACTCTCGGTGGGACACCTGGGCTTGGTTTGAGGGATTCCACTTAACCCAAGTGACCAAAGGTAGGATGAAGTCCAAATTATCGGAGTTGTATAAAAAAATGCATTTGGATGGGCTGCCATGATTACCTCCCACTTCCTGTGGATATAGAGGGAACATTGCCAGGGACCATACTTACCTAAATGGGAAGGACCAGGTCATACCATGGCATTCCCATAGCCTGTTATCCAAGAATTCGGCTCCTCTCACATCGGCTGTGGTCCTAACCGCACTCACCTTGATATATCTCGAGATACCGGTGGTTAGGATTGCAGGCTGTAACAGATGGTTACGATCATGGTGAATAATGCCTGGACACACCCCCAAGGGCTGGAAGGTAGATGGAACTCCCCGGGTGATCACCTTAGTTTCATTCATTTGCAGTGTTTGAGTGTTCCTGGCTGGGCCAGTATTGATTTCCTGCCCATAGTTGCCATTACGACAGATTGCCCATATTAAATTGCCCATTGTGTCAAGGGATATTCGGGCTAGCTGGAATAGCCTTAGGAAATGCAGGGTTTCCGGGATATCATCGGGGGAGTGGGACTGAGTTGGATCTTCAGAGGGTCATTGTGGACTCAATGGGCCGAACGGTCTGATTCTGTTCTGTCATGACTTTATGATATCACTTATCAGCTTTAAGACTTAGGATGTAGGTTTGCTCGGTGATAGGTTTGATATCTAGACGTTTCGTTACCTGGCTGGGTAGCATCATCAGTGGGGACCTCCAAGTGAAGCGATAAAACCATCGGTTTGGAAAACGTACACAATGGCTTTTGCACAGACAGCTGGCTATTCTGACAACAAGCATAACCAGCTTTTAAAATTAGGTTTGTAATTTATTGCATAGGCTTCTTTTCTTTCCATTCAAGTGGATGATTTGGGGGGAGATGTCACAAACTCCTGGCTAAAACACAGATAGACACCCAAGGTTTATTGGCCAAGGAAATCTCTCAAATCACAAAACCCGCACACCAGACACAGCACAAACGCAGCATCATGTAAAAGGCAACAGTTATTCTGGACAGACGTATCTACCAAACAAATGAGAGCCCAGACAGGAAGGCACCGGCTCCTGCTACACAAACAAACTAACAGCAACAAGCCATCCAAATGGTTGGCAATGCTTCAAACTATTAACGGATTCTCCTAATTGGCCAGAACGATAGAAAGTTCCTGAAAACCATCCAGAAATGAACAAAAACAGGGTTTATCTGCAGACTGATTGCCTGAATCTCTGGAGGCCTTCTGAGGAGACCAGCATGGCAAGAGACAGAGACCATTTGACCATCCAGAGACAGAGAGAGGAAGAGAGAAAAGAGTTTGGCAGATCCAGAAGCAGAACCAGAGAGAGAGAGAGAGAGAGAGACAGGCTGAAGCAAAACCCAGGAGCATGGGAGAGAGGGAATGTGAAAAACCATCGAGAGAGAGTGGAAACCAACTGGAATAACGAGTGTCACCCCTTCAGTCTGTTGATGTTTTAACTCCTGTTTGTCTGAGTCTGACTTTCCCTTCTCTCCCTCTCTCTGTCCTCTTTCCCTCTGCCCTTCTGTCTCTCTCTCTGTCTGTCTTTCTCTCACTCTCTCCCTTTCCCTGTCTCTCTCTGCCCATCTTTCTCCCATCCCCCTTCTCCATCCCCACTCTCTCGATCTGTCTCTCTCTTTTTCTCACCCTCCCTTTCTGTTATTCACTATTTCAGACCTGAAAGATCTCACGCAATTTTGAACCTCCTCAAAAATACAATGCCCCTATTTTCACTCTCCTCCCAAATATCCGCTTCCCCAAATATCTTCCCTCCCAAATAAATGCCGCACCAAATATTTTGCTGCCCCCAACATTGCTGTGAGCCTCACTCCCTGGGGCAGCGGGAGTTGAGTGGAAAAGTGTGGAGCTGGAAAAGCCCAGCAGGTCAGGCCTGAACCATCGACTCTCCTGGCTGACCCGCTGGGCTTACCCAGCTCCACACTTTGTAACTCTGACTCTCCAGCATCTGCAGTCCTCACTTTCTCACACAGGTAAATGAGTCTGGGTTGACTGACTGTTTTCATGCACAGCAATTTCCCAGTGCCAGAATTACAGGTTTGCATCACATGTGGAGTCTTTTCTGCCCATTCTTCCCCCCTCCCCCATTAAATGATCCTGGTCCTGTTCAGGATCCTCAGGATTGGCCCCTGAATGGCCTCACTGGCTATCCTTTCTGTGGAGACCTCTTCTCTGTCCTGTCTCAGACTTTGCATCTCATGCTATCCCTCCCTCAATTTCTCTCTCTCTCTCTCTGACAACAGACCCTCCTTTCTCCACCAACCCCAAAATTCCATCAAACACTCCTCCTGTCTCTGGCTGTCGCACTCCCTCCTTGTCTCCCACTCTCCCCCTTCCCATGTAGACCCACAGCTCCTGGGCTGGAGGACATGGTGCAGAGACAAACACAGTAAGATCCCACTCTGCAACCATTCTCTAGCCACACACACTGTCCTTCTCCTTCCATATGTGTCCTTCTTCTTCTCCCTGTCTCTCTCACTTTGTCCTTCTCTCACTCTCTCCGTCTCCCTATCTCTCATTGCCCTTCCCTCTCTCTCCTCACTTTCTCCATCCCCACTGTCTTCATGTCTCTTTCTCTCTTTTTATCACTCTCCCCTTCTCTTTTGCTTGATTTCAGACTCAATGAGGAAAGTAATTTATGTCCCTTACACTCACCCCCTCCCCACAGTCGGGGTAAAACCCGGAAGAGACCAGGAAAAGGTTGATCCCCTGCATTAACTGTACTGCATCCAGCGACAAAGAGACAAACTCTTCCCAATGTCCCTTCCCCAGTCACTGGGACAGAGCAGAGAGGTCCAGGGAGAAAGAGGAAGAGAAACTACAAGGTAAAGAGAGATGAACAGACAGACAGTGAAAGGGAGGGAGAGAACAAGAGAAAGACAAGCAGACAGAGGGAGGGAGAGAAAGTGAGAAGAACTGAAAGAGAGCAGGAGAGAGGCAGAGAGAGAAAGGGGGGAGAGAGAGAGAGAGAGAGAGAGAGAGAGAGAGAGAGAGAGAGAGAGAGAGAGTAAAACCCCAGGAATAGAAATACAATGTCAGACAGATACAAGGTGAAAAAGGGAGGCAAAGACAGGGAGTGAAGATCAAATAGACATCAAGAGAGAAAACCCAGGGAGAGATATAGGACAGAGAGAGAGAGAGGAGTTGCAGCAGCAGAGTGATAGAGCTGAGAGAGTTTGGTGGTGGTGGGGGGTCTGCTGCGATGCAGCGAGAATGATGTACAGACAAGAATAGCAAGATCCCACAGAGCTGAGAGAAAGTTGCAGAGAGAGATGAGCAAGATGTTGGTTTTGTAAAAGATTGAATGATTAAACATTCCTGAAAAATATGGTGCGGTGACAAAGTGGCAGAGTGTTGGAGGAAGGGAATCTACAGGGAAATGTCAACAGGGCAGAGATGTGAAGAATGTTGAGAGATAGGAATTGAAGGAAAGATGTGGGAGAGAGAACTGAGAACACAGAAATAGACATGAGAGGTCTCATGGGAGTGGGAAGCAGTGAGATCGGTGGGATCAGACTGTGCAGCTGCCCCCTCTCTAGCATTTTGCGCCTTTGTCTCTCCTTAGTATAGAGCTCGCCCCTTGTGGTAAAATTCCCAGAAACAGCCTGAATTCGTGTGTGTGTGTGTGTGTGTGTGCATTTGCGTGTATGTGTCTGTGTGTGCGTGTGCGCCTGTGTGCGTGTGTGTGTGTGTGTGTTCACTCTCTCTGGTTCCAGCTCCTGCCTGTTGATTCCTTATAGCAGAATAATTTGATTCTCTCTGTCTTTGCACTGTCCTGGTTTCAGCTCCCAAATCAAATGCTAAATCATCCACGATCCTATTGAATAGTAGAGCAGGCTCGATGGGCTGAATGGTCTCCTCCTGTTCCTATTTCGGATGGTCTTATGTTCTTAACACTAAATCCCAGCTCTTGGCCCACACACTGGAGGTTATGACTCCACAAGGCCCTGATCTGGAGAGTGCTGCACTCTTCCGTGAGTCTCGGAGGGAACCAGCCTGATTTGGATTGGAGTTGCAGCCTCTCAGTGAGAAGTGAAATCTCCTTGAGATTCCCCTCAGTCTCTGACTGTAAGGTGGAGCAGGCCAGTCTCGGGGAAGCAAACAGCAGGCCAGATGTGCTCTGTCCTCCAGCTCCATTTCAGAAGGCCACATGGGAGGGGCTTGTTTCCTTCATCAGCTTCCCGTGCTCTCCATTCTGGGTTAGGGTGGGGGGCCGAATGGCCTTGCTCGTGGCTCCTATTGAGGTGCAGGCTGGCAATGATTGGGTTATACAGGGCATGCCCCTGAGTGAGGTCGGTTAGCTCAGTTGGCTTACCACACTAGCTGAAGTTACTCTGAAGGACTCTCCTTCCCAACCTCTCCCCTCAGCTGGGCCATAGTGACCCTCTGATTAAATCCCCACCAGACCCCACTCTGTAATGAGGAGCTGTCCCATGCTCTGGTAAGACTACGGTGACATTACATTGGTTTGTACCTGGAGCACTGTGTGCAGGACTAGTTACTGCATTGTCAGAGGGATGTTAGTGTGTGGGGAGGGTTTACTGGATGAGGGAGTGCTGTTTGTCTGAAAGAGAGAGTGTGTCTGTATGTGAGAGAGTGTGTCTGTGTGTGAATGAACAGAATGAACAGCACTCTCTTTCCCCCAGTTAAGCAGCTTTTGTGTCATTGGAGACACAAGGACCAATTCACCTGAAACAGCAGCTGGATTTTATATTCATGGGCACCTGATAAGATTGGCTCGTTTACACACGCTCTCTCTCACACACACATATGCACACAGACACACACTCCCTCAAACACACACAGACACACTCTCAGACACACATACAAATAGGCACAACTCTCTCACACACACACAGGCACACTCACACACAGACACACGCTCCCTCAAACACACACAGACACACTCTGAGACACACATACACATAGGCACAACTCTCTCACACACACACAGGCACTCTCTCACACAGACACACGCTCCCTCAAACACACACAGACACACTCTCAGACACACATACACATCGGCACAACTCTCTCACACACACATACACACATAGGCACACTCTCTCTAACACACACATACACAGATGCACTCTCTCGCACACACACAGACACACTCACACACACAGACACAATCTCTCTCTCACACATACACACAGACACACTCTCTCTTTCAGACACACACAGGCACACTATCTCTCTCTCACAAACACACATCGACACACACTCACACACACAGACACACTCTCTCACACACAGACACACTCTCTCTTTCAGACAAACAGGCACACTATCTCTCTCTCACAAACACACATAGACACACACTCACACCCTCACACACACAGACACACTCTCTCACACACACACTCTCACATGCACACACTCTCACTCTCTCACATACACAGACACTCTCTCTCTCACACATGCACACACACTTTCTCTCACTCACATACACACAGACACTCTATCTCACACACATGCACACACAGGCACACGCTCCCTCAAACACACACAGACACACTCTCACACACTCTCTCACACACACATACACACACTCTCTCACACACGCACGTGGACACACACTCTCTCTTACACACACTCACACACACACAGACACACTCTCTCTCACACACACTCTCACTCACACACTCTCACACACCGTCTCTTACACACTCAGACATGCACACTCTCTCTCTTACGCATTCTCTCACACACACACTCTTTCACACTCTCTCACACACAGACACACCCATTCTCCCATACACATGCACATAGACACACTCTCTCACACACACATACACACACTCTCTCTCACGCACATACACAGTCCTTCTCACACGCAAACACATTGTCACACACACAGACACACAGACACAATTTCTCAAACTGACCTCTCTCACACACAGACAAACACACTCTCTCACACACACACAGACATACACTCCCACATAAACACACGCTTTCTCTCTGACTCTCTCACATACAGACACACAGAGATACACATGCATCCACTCTGTCACACACACACAAACACGGGCAGTATCTCTCTCTCTCTCTCTCTCTCTCTCTCTCTCACACACACACACACACACACACACACACACACACACACACACACACACACACACACACACACACACACACAGCTGTAAAGGCATGGTTGAGGTATTGCTGGAGAAATGATTTCTCTGAGGACTGAACCCTGATCTCACATGATGACTGCTCCAGAAGGACAAACAGCAGCGACGGATGGACTTGTTGGATCTTCCTGTGCCCCACCTCTTGCATCGACAGTGTTAGTCTGTTTGGGTGCCTGCTTTTCTAAAACGTCTTTAAGCAACAAGTGACAATAGATTGAGGAAAGATTTCCCCCAAACCATGTTTCAGACACATCCTGATGTTATTTTTCAGTGATTGTTTAAAATGATCTGAATCTTCTGAAATGGGGAGTGGCTTCCATTTCAAATTACAACACCAGAGTGCCTCGGGGAATTGCATCTGTCTACCCTCTGCACTCTGCACCGCCAGATAGTTCTCCCTCAGTACCTCAAAGTGTTCTCTCAATACCTCAGAAAGTTTTCCCTCAACACCTAAGAAAGCGTCACTTTGTTGTGTTTAACACCCAAAGCCCCTTAGACAGTAGCTCCACAAAACATTCACATCCTCAACATTTCAGGATGTAGCCCAGCTCCCCCCTCAGATTGTGTTCAAACCCCTTCAGACTGTAAGGACCCACATCCACCCCTGTCCAAGATTGGAGCCCAGGTCCCCAGAACATTACTTGTCTCTCTGGATTAATTTTAGAATTCCTACAGTGTCAAAGCTAGCCATTCCGTTCATTGGCTCCACACTGACTGTCTGAACAGCATCCCACCAAGACTCACATCCTCTACTCTATCCCTGTAATGCTGCATTTCCCATGGCATCTTTGGGCGGTGGGAGGAAACTGGATCACCTGGGGGGAACCCGCACAGATACAGAGAGAATGTGTAAACTCCACACAGACAGTCACCAGGAGTTAGAATCAAACCACTGAGACACCGTGCTGTCCTCTCTCCTTGGATGCCATCTCATCTAACCTTTTACTAAGCAACCTCCCATGTGAAACCTTCTCATCTGTCTCCTTGGTCATCCCTTCAAAAGCTTTATCAAGTTGGACACATCGTTTCCACAAAAAAGCCATGCTGACCATCCCTAATCATTCGTGCTTTTCCAAATGCATGTAAATTGTCTCTCAGAATGCCCTCCAACATCTTACCCACCACTGCCATCAGGCTCACAGCTCCATAGTTCAATGGCTGTTCCTTGCAGCCTTACTTCAATAATGGCACATCATTAATCACCCTCCAGTCTTCAGGCACCTCACCCGTTGCCACTGATCGGTCCATCTGACAAGGCCATCTCCATCCTTCTGTAATCTAAGGCTATCCTCCTCAGTATTTATCACCCAACCAACCTTCATATCATTCATGAACCCAATGATTAACCATCCACCGTTCAAATCTAAATCTTTTCTATCAACCACATCAGCAAGACCCCGATAGTGAGACATGAACAGACAGAGATTTCTAACTGGGCCATCACTGTCTGCTTCCTGCCACTCAGCATTCTGCGCCAAATTCCTTGGATCTTGAGTTTTTATGTTCACTATCAGTTTCCAATATGGGTCCTGATAAAAGCCTTACTGACCTCCAAGCAGGCGACAGGAAAGTATTGTCCTTATTTACACACGGGTTCACCTCCTTAAAAAGTGCAATCCCATTGGTCAGACCTGACCCCTCCTTAACACAACCATTCTGACTGTTCTTCATGAACTCCAGTCTCTTTAAATGCTGATTAATTCTATCTCCCAAAATTGGTTCCAACAGACGTCCCACCCACGATATTAGCCTGACTGGCCTGTAGCTGCCTGATATATCTCATGCTCCTTCTTGAATAACAGTACCACATGGTCAGTCCGACGACACCTCTCCTGTGGCCAGAGGGGATTTGAAAATGTTTGCAAGTGTACCTGCTCCTTCCTCCATAACCTCATTCGGTAAACTGAGATACATTTCCACCGTCTTTGGAGATTTTTTGGGTTGTAAGAAGGCCAGACCACTCAGAACCATCTCTCTCTATATATATGCTCATTCATTTAATTGTATCACAGAGCATCTTCACAATTTCATATCAACCCTGTCCCAATGAGCATTGACAAAATGAATCCATTCACTGTAGCCTCTGGGTCCATGCATAAATTCTCACTGTGTTTCACAAACTACTCTTTCTGTCATTATCAATTCACCCTTAATGTCACTGTAAGGTACTTTCAGATTTTTATTTCCTTTCTTAGCACTCCTCTCTCCCAGGCAATTAGCCTGCGATACAATTTGGAGGAGTGTGGTATGTCATTCCGGATGTGGATTAGCATTGGGAAGCTCAGAAATATGGAACACACCCTTGCTGGGTGCTGAATGTGGGGCAGTGGGATTCATTTGGGATGAGCACATGGAAGCTGAGGAATGAAACAAAAACTCGATCCCTGGGAAAAGAGTGTGGAAACTCTTCAGGTTCAATATCCAATTAAAGATGGTCTGTTTGTACACAGTCTCTGGAACCTGCATGTGGGAATCATTGCTGAGCAGGGTATGTAGGATGCAGAGGCAGAAATATACTGAACAATTTCAGATATTCCGCTTAGACCACAAGACATGGGAGCAGAAACTAGGTCTTTCAGCCCATCTGATAGTGTGGCACTCACTCAGTACTGACTCTCTTACAATGCAGGTATCCCCCAGACTGATGCGCTGACAGTGCAGCACTCCCTCAGTAATGACCCTCTGACAATGCAACGCTGCACCCATATGGACCTTCTGACATTGCATGAATCCTTCATTACTGACCCCCTGACAGTGCAGCACTTCCTCAGACTGACCCCCTGACAGTGCAGCACTCCCTCAGTAATGACACTCTGGCAGTGCAGCACTCCCTCAGTACTGACCCCTCTGACAGTGTGCCACTCCCTCAGTACTGACCCCTCTGACAGTGTGGCACTCCCTCAGTACTGACTCTCTGACATTACAACACTCCCTCAGTACTGACCATCTGACATTGCAGTGCTTCCTCCGTCCTGACCCCCAGACAATGCTGTACTCCTTCCATACTGATCCACTGACAGTGCAGCACACCCTCAGTACTGACCCTCTGACATTGCGGAGCACAATCAGTACTGACCCTCTGATTGTGGAACGCTCCCTCAGTACTGACCCTCTGACAGCGCAGCACTCCCTCAGTACTGACCTTCTGACAGTGCAGCACTCCCTCAGTACTGACCCTCTGATTGTGGAACGCTCCCTCAGTACTGACCCTCTGACCGCGCAGCACTCCCTCAGTACTGACCTTCTGACAGTGCAGCACTCCCTCAGTACTGACCCTCTGATTGTGGAACGCTCCCTCAGTACTGACCCTCTGACAGCGCAGCACTCCCTCAGTACTGACCTTCTGACAGTGCAGCACTCCCTCAGTACTGACCCTCTGACAGCGCAGCACTCCCTCAGTACTGACCTTCTGACAGTGCAGCACTCCCTCAGTACTGACCCTCTGACAGTGCGGCACCCCCTCAGTACTGACCCTCTGAAAGTGTCGCACTCCCTCTGTATTGACCCTTTGGTGGTGTAGCACTCCCTCAGCACTGACCCGCTGACAGCGTGACACTCCCTCAGTGCTGACCCTCTGACAGTGCAGCACTCCCCCAATGTGACCCTCCGACAGTGCAGCACTCCCTCAGTACTGACCCTCTCACATTGCAGCACTCCCTCAGCACTGACACCTCTGACAGTGTGGCACTCCCTCAAGACTGATGCTCTGACAGTGTGGCACTCGCTCAGTAATGACCCCTCTGACAGAACAACACTATCTCAATACTGACCCTCTGACAGTGTGGCACTCCCACAGTGCTGACCCTGTGACATTGCAGCACTACCTCAGTCCAGACCGTTTAGCAGTGCAGCATTCCTTCAGTACTTACCCTTTTATATTGCAGCACTCTCTCAGTACTGACCCTCTGACAGTGCCACACTCCCTCAGTACTGACCCTCTGACAGTGTGACAATCCCTCAGTACTGATGGTCTGACAGTGCAGCAGTCCCTCAGTACTGACCCTCTGGCAGTGTAGCACTCTCTCAGTACTGACTCTCTGACATTGCAGCACTCCCTCAGTGTTGACCCTCTGACATTGCAGAACTCCCTCAGTACTGACCCTCTGACAGTGCAGCACTCCCTCAGTACTGACCGTCTGGCAGTGCAGCACAACCTCAGTACTGACCCTCTGACAGTGCAGCACAACCTCAGTACTGACCCTCTGACATTGCAGCACTCCCTCAGTGCTAACCCTCTGACAGTGCAGCACTCCCTCAGTATTGACCCTCTGGCAGTGTGACAATCCCGCAGCACTGACCCTCTGACAGTGCAGCACTCCCTCAGCACTGTCACTCTGACAGTGCAGAACTCCCTCAGTACTGACTCCCTCACAGTGTGGCACTCCCTCAATACTGTCACTCTGACAGTGCAGCACTCCCTCAATACTGTCACTCTGACAGTGCAGCACTCCCTCAATACTGACCCTCTGACAGTGCAGCACTCCCTCAATACTGTCACTCTGACAGTGCAGCACTCCCTCAATACTGTCACTCTGACACTGAGTCACTCCCACAGTGCTGACCCTCTGACAGTGCAGCACTCCCTCAGCACTGACCCTCTGACAGTGTTGCACTCCCTCTGTACTGACCCTTTGGCAGTGTAGCACTCCCTCAGCACTGACCCGCTGACAGTGTGACACTCCCTCAGTGCTGACCCTATGATAGTGTGACACTCCCTAAGTATTGACCCTCTGACATTGCAGCACTCCGTCTGTACTGACCATCTGACAGTGCAGCACTCCCTCAGTGCTGACCCTCTGACAGTGTGACACTCCCTCAGTACTGACCCTCTGACAGTGCAGCACTCCCTCAGTGCTGACCCTCTGACAGTGTGACACTCCCTCAGTACTGACCCGCTGACAGTGCAACACTCTCTCTGTACTGACCCTTTTGCACTGTAGCACTCACCCAGCACTGACTGTTTGGAAGTGTAGCGCTCCCTCAGTACTGAGCCTCTGACAGTGTGACAATCCCTCAGTACTGATGCTCTGACAGTGTGGCACTCGCTCAGTAATGACCCCTCTGACAGAGCAACACCATCTCAGTACTGACCCTCTGACAGTGTGGCACTCCCTCAGTGCTGACCCTGTGACATTGCAGCACTCCTCAGTACAGACCGTTTAGCAGTGCAGCGTTCCTTCAGTACTTACCCTTTTATATTGCAGCACTCTCTCAGTACTGACCCTCTGACAGGGCTGCACTCCCTCAGTACTGACCCTCTGACAGTACAGCACTCTCTAAGTACTGACCATCTGACAGTGCAGCACCCCCTCATTACTGACCCTCTGACATTGCAGCAATTCCTCAGTGCTGACCCTCTGACATTGCAGCACTCCCTCAGTACTGACCCTCTGACAGTGCAGCACTCCCTCAGTATTGACTCTCTGCCAGTGTGACAATCCCGTAGCACTGACCCTCTGACAGTGTGGCACTCCATCAGTACTGACACTCTCACAGTGCAGCACTCCCTCAGCACTGTCACTCTGAGAGTGTGGCACTCCTCAGTACTGACCCTCTGATACTGCAGGACTCCCTCAGTACAGACACTCTGATAGTGCAGAACTCCCTCAGTACAGACTGTCTCACAGTATAGCACTCCCACAATCCTGTCACTCTGACAGTGTGGCACTCCATCAATATTGACCCGCTGACAATGTGGCACTCCCTCAGAACTGACACTTTGACAGTGCAGCACTCCCTCAGAACAGAACCGCTGACAGTGCAGCACTCCCTCAAAACTGACCCTCTGACAGTGCAGCACTCCCTCAGTACTGACCCTCTGACATTGCAGCACTTCCTCAGTGCTGACCCTCTGTCATTGCAGCACTCCCTCAGTGCTGACCCTCTGACAGTGCAGCACTCCCTCAGTGCTGACCCTCTGACATTGCAGCACTCCCTAATTACTGACTCTCTGACAGTGCAGCACTCCCTCAATACTGACCCCTCTGAAGGTGCAGCACTCCCTCAGTACTGACAGTGCAGCACTCCCTCAATATTGTCACTCTGACAGTGTGGCACCCCCTCAGTATTGACCCTCTGACAGTTCAGCATTCCCTCAATACTGATCCTCAGCCAGTGCAGCACTTCCTCAGTACTGACCCTCTGACAGTGCACACTCTCAGTACTGACCCTCTCACAGTTCAGCTCTCTCTCACTAATTACCCTCTGAATTTCAGCGCTTCCTACGTCCCGACCCTCTGACAATGCTGCACTCCCTCTATAATGACTCTCTGGCAATGCAGGAATCCCTCAGTAATGACCCTCTGACAGTGCAGCACTCCCTCCGTACTGACCCTCTGGCAGTGCAACACAGCCTCAGTACTGACACTCTGACAGTGCAGCACTCCATCAGGACTGATCCTTTGGCAGTGTATCACTCCCTCAGTAGTGACCCTGTGACAGTGCAGTGCTCCCTCAGTACTGACCCTCTGACAGTGCAGCACTCCCTCAGTACTGACACTCTGCCAGTGCAGCACTCCATCAGTACTGACCTTCCGACAGTGCAGCACTCCCTCAGTACTGACCCACTGACATTGCAGCACTCTCTCAGTACAGACCCTCTGACACTGCAGCGCTCCCTCATTCCTGACCCTCTGACATTTCAGCGCTTCCTCCGTCCCTACCCTCTGACAATGCTGCACTCCGTCAGTACTGACTGTCCGACAGTGCGGTGATCCCTCAGGGCTGACCCTGTAACATTTCAGCGCTCCCTCCATCCCGATCCTCTGACAATGCTGCACTCCCTCAATACTGACTCTCTGGCAATGCAGCAGGCCCTCAGTACTGACTGTCCAACAGTGCGGTGATCTCTCATGACCGATTCATGACAGTGTGAACCTGACTCCGTACTGACCCTCTGATAGTGCAGCATTCCCTCAGTCTAGCATTCCTGACAGTGCAGCATCCACTCAGTACTGACCCTCTGACAGTGTGACACTCCCGCAGCACTGACCCTCTGACAGTGTGAGACTTGGATGAGGGAGTCGAAGGGTGGGTCAGTAAATTTGTAGATGATACGAAGATAGGTGGAGTTGTGGACAGTGGGGAGGGCATTTGTCGTTTGCAAAGGGACTTAGATATGTTGCAGAGCTGGGCTGAGGAGTGGCAGATGGAGTTCAACCCTGCCAAGTGTGAGGTTGACCATTTTGGAAGAACAAATAAGCATGCGGAATACAGGGTTAATGGTAGGGTTCTTAGTCAGGTGGAGGAACAGAGGGATCTTAGGGTCTATGTACATAGATCTTTGAAAGTTGCCACTCAGGTGGATAGAGTTTGTAAGAAGGCCTATGGAGTATTATCGTTCATTAGCAGAGGGATTGAATTCAAGAGTCGTGAAGTGATGTTGCAGCTGTACAGGACTTTGGTTAGGCCACAGTTGGAGTACTGTGTGCAGTTCTGGTCGCCTCACTTTAGGAAAGATGTGGAAGCTTTGGAGAGGGTGCAGAGGAGATTTACCAGGATGTTGCCTGGAATGGAGAATAGGTCGTATGAGAATAGGTTGAGAGTTCTCGGCCTTTTCTCGTTGGAACGGCGAAGGATGAGGGGTGATTGATAGAGGTTTATAAGATGATGAGAGGAATAGATAGAGTAGACAGTCAGAAACTTTTTCCCCGGGTACAACAGAGTGTTACAAGGGGACATAAATTTAAGGTGAAGGGTGGAAGGTATAGGGGAGATGTCAGGGGTGGGTTCTTTACCCAGACAATGGTGGGGGCATGGAATGCGCTGCCCGTGGGAGTTGTAGAGTCAGAATCATTGGCGACCTTTAAGTGGCATTTGGATGGGTACATGGATGGGTGCTTAATCTAGGTTAGACGTTCGGCACAACATTGTGGGCCGAAGGGCCTGTTCTGTGCTGTATTGTTCTATGTTCTATGTTCACTGATAGTGTGACACTCCCTCAGTGCTGACCCTCTGACAGTGTGACACTCCCTCAGTGCTGACCCTCTGACAGTGTGACACTCCCTCAGTGCTGACCCTCTGAGAGTGCAGCACTCCCTCAGTGCTGATCCTCTGACAGTGTGACACTCCCTCATTGCTGACCCTCTGACAGTGTGACACTCGCTCAGTGCTGACCCTCTGACAGTGCAGCACTCCCTCTGTACTGACCCTCTGCCAGTGCAGCACTCCCTCAGTACTGACCCTCTGATAGTGTGACACTCCCTCAGTGCTGACAATCTGACAGTGTGACACTCCCTCAGTGCTGACAATTTGACAGTGTGACACTCCGTCAGTGCTGACCCTCTGACAGTTCAGCACTCCCTCAGTGCTCATCCTCTGACAGTGTGAGACTCCCTCAGTGCTGACCCTCTGACAGTGTGACACTCCCTCAGTGCTGATCCTCTGACAGTGCAGCACTCCCTCAGTATTGACCCTCTGACAGTGTGACACTCCTGCAGTACTGAACATCTGACAGTGCATTACTCCCTCAGTACTGACCCTCTGACAGTGCAGCACTCCCTCAGTACTGACCCTTTGGCAGTGCAGCACTCACTCAGTGCTGACCCTCTGGTAGTGTGACACTCCCTCAATAATGACACTACGACAGTGCAGCACTCCCTCAGTACTGACCCTCTGACAGTGCAGCACTCCCTCGGTACTGACCCATCTGACAGTGGCACTCCCTCAGTACTGACACTGAGAGTGCAGCACTCCCTCAGTACTGACCCTCGAACAATGCAGCACTCCCTCAGTACTGATTCTCTGACATTGCAGCACTCACTCAAAACTGAACCCTCTGACAGTGTGGCACTCCCTCAGTACTGACCCTCTGACGTTGCAGCAATCCCTCATTATGAACCGGTGACAGTGCAGTACTCCCTCTGCACTGACCCTTTGGCAGTGTAGCACTCCCTCAGCACGGACCCACTGCCAGTGTGACACTCCCTCAGTGCTGACCCTCTGACATTGCAGCACTCACTCACCACTGACTCCTCTGACAGTGTGGCACTCCCTCAGTACTGACCCGCTGGCAGTGCAGCACTCTCACTGTACTGACCCTTTTGCAGTGTAGCACTCACTCAGCACTGACTGTTTGGAAGTATAGCGCTCCCTCAGTACTGACCCTCTGACAGCGTGACACTCCCTCAGTACTGACCCTCTGACAGTGTGACACTCCCTCAGTACTGACGCTCTGGCAGAGCAACAATATCTCAGTACTGACCCTCTGACAGTGCAGCACTCCCTCAGTACTGACCCTCTCACAGTTCAACTCTCTGTCAGCAATAATCCTCTGACATTTCAGTGTTTCCTGCGTCTCGACCCTCTGACAATGCTGCATTCCCTCTATACTGACTCTCTGTCTATGCAGGATCCCTCAGTACTGACCCTCTGACAGTGCAGCACTCCCTCAGTACAGACCCTCTGACAGTGCAGCACTCCCTCAGTACGGACCCTCTGACAGCGCAGAACTCCCTCAGTGCTGACTCTCTGATAGTGCACGACTCCCTCAGTACTGACCCTCTCACAGTTCAGCTCTCTCTCACTAATTACCCTCTGAATTTCAGCGCTTCCTACGTCCCGACCCTCTGACAATGCTGCACTCCCTCTATACTGACGCTCTGGCTATGCAGGAATCCCTCAGTACTGATCCTCTGACAGTGCTGCACATCCTCAGTACTGACCCTCTGACAGTGCTGCGCTCACTCAGTAAGGGCACTGTGACATTGCAGCACTCCCTCAGTACTGACCCTCGAACAATGCAGCACTCCCTCAGTACTGACCCACTGACAGTGTGGCACTCCCTCAGTACTGACCCTGTGACATTGCAGCACTCCATCAGTATTTTCACTCTGACAGTGCAACACTCCCTCAGTACTGACCATCTGACAGTTTCACACTCCCTCAGTACTGACCCTGTGACAGTGCAGCACTCCCTCAGTACTGACCCTCTGACAGTCTGGCACTCCATCAGTACTAATCCCTCTGACAGTGCAGCACTCCCTCAGTACTGACCCTCTGACAGTGCAGCACTCCCTCAGTACTGACCCTCTGACAGCCTGGCACTCCATCAGTACTAATCCCTCTGACAGTGCAGCACTCCCTCAGTACTGACCCTCTGACTGTGTGGCACTCCATCAGTACTTTCACTCCGATAGTGCAGCACTCCCTCAGTACTGACCATCTGATAGTGTGACACTCCGTCAGTACTGACACTCTGACAATGTGACACTCCCTCCGTACTGACACCTCTAACACTGCAGCACTCCCTCAGTACAGACCGTCTGACAGTGTGGCACTCTCTCAATATGATCCTCTGACAGTGCAGCACTCCATCAGTACTGACCATCTGACAGTGTGGCACTCCCTCAGTACTGACCCACTGACAGTGTGGTAATCCCTCAGTACTGACCCTCTGACAGTGTGACATTCCCTCAGTACTGACCCTGTGACATTGCAGTACTCCCTCTGAACTGACCCTCTGAGAGTGCAGCACTCCCTCTGTACTGACCATCTGACAGTGCAGCACTCCCTCTGTACTGACCCTCTGACATTGCAGCACTCGCTCAGTACTGACCCTGTGACATTGCAGCACTCCCTCAGTACTGCCACTCTGACAGTCTGGCACTCCATCAGTACTAATCCCTCTGACAGTGCAGCACTCCCTCAGTACTGATCCTGTGACATTGCAACACTCCCTCAGTACTGAAACTCTGACAGCGAATCACTCCCTCAGTACTGACCCTCCGACAGTGTGACACTCCCTCAGTACTGAAACTCTGACAATGCAGCACTCCCTCAGTACTGACCCTCTGACATTGCAGCACTCCCTCAGTACTGACCCAGTGACATTGCAGCACTCCCTCAGTACTGCCACTCTGACAGTGCAGCGCTCCCTCAATAATGACCCTCTGACAGTGCAGCACTCCCTCAGTACTGACACTATGACAGTGCAGCACTCCCTCAGTACTGACCCTCTGACAGCGAATCACTCCCTCAGTACTGACCTTCCGACAGTGTGACACTCCCTCAGTACTGACCCTCTGACAGTGCAGCAATGTCTCAGCACAGACCCTTGTGGCAGTGTAGAGCTCCCTCAGCTTTGACCCTCTGGCAGTGTGTCAATCCCTCAGTACAGATCCTCTGACAGTGTGGCACTACCTCAATACTGACCCCTCTGACAGTGTCGCAATCCCTCAGTACTGACCGACAGACAGTGTGGCACTCCGTCAGTACTGGCACTCTGACAATGCAGCACTCCCTCAGTACTGACCCTCTGACAGTGCGGGACTCCCTCAGTAAGGCCGCTCTGACAGTGTGGCACTCCCTCAGTACTGACATTCTGACAGTGCAGCACTCCCTCAGTACTGACCCTCTGACAGTGCGGCACTCCCTCAGTAAGGCCCCTCTGACAGTGTGGCACTCCCTCAGTACTGACTCCTCTGACAGTGCAGCACTCCCTCAGTACTAACCTTCTGACAGTGCAGCACTCCCTCAGTACTGACATTCTGACAGTGCAGCACTCCCTCAGTACTGACCCTCTGACAGTGCAGCACTCCCTCAGTACTGACCCTCTGACAGTGAAGCACTCCCTCAGTCCTGACACTCTGACAGTTTGGCACTCCCTCAGTACTGACCCTCTGTCAGTGCAGCACTCCCTCAGTACTGACAATCTGACAGTGTGGAACTCCCTCTGTACTGAAACTCTGACAGTGTGGCACACCCTCAGTACTGACCCTCTGACAGTGTGGCACTCCTTCAGTACTGACCATCTGACAGTGTGGCACTCCCTCAGGACTGACACTATGACAGTGCAGCACTCCCTCAGTAGTGACCCTCGGACAGTGCAGCACTCCCTGTGTAATGACCCTCTGACAGTGTGGCACTCCCTCAGTACTGATCCTCTGACAGTGCAGCACTCCCTTAGTAATGACCCTCTGACAGTGCAGCACTCCCTCAGTACTGACCCTCTAACAGTGCAGCAATCCCTCAGTAATGACCCTCGGACAGTGCAGCGCTCCCTCAGTAGTGACCCTCGGACAGTGCAGCACTCCCTCTGTAATGACCCTCTGAGAGTGTGACACTTCCTCAGTACTGACCATCTGACAGTGCAGCACTCCCTCAGTGCTGACCCACTGACAGTGCAGCACTCCCTCAGTGCTGACCCACTGACAGTGCGGCACTCCCTCAGTCCTGACCCTCTGACTGTGCAGCATTCCCTCGGTACTGACCCTCTTTATTTCTTGGGAAATTTGGAGACATAGGGTTTGCAGATTCTGAGGAAGCATGAGAGCGACACACGAACCAAGGCCTATCTGAAACTCTCTGCAATAGATTATTCAGAGGCACAGAGTCACAGAGATGCAGAGCATGGAACCAGTCCCTCCTGTCCAACTTGTCCATACCAACCAGATATTCTCATTCCATTTCATTCCATTTGCTAGCACTTGGCTGATATCCCTCTAAACCCTTCCTATTCACATACTCATCCTGATACCTTTTAAATGTCGCAATTATACCAGCCCCCATCACTTCCTCTGGCAGCTACCTGCATGCCCTTGAATAAGTGCTCAAACATTCATACTGTCGATACAAACTCTAATAAACACCAACCTACAAAAGGCTACCATTGTCATTTTCAACTGACCCCTAGCTTCTTCATTACGCTGATTTCAACAGAGGTAAAGAAACAGAGTTAATGACCATCCACCGTCACCCTGTTATAAAACTTATTTCCAAATGTGGCTTGTATGTGATTCCCACCCCCTCTAATCGTTGCCTGGAAGGTGGGGGTGGGGTGTACTCTCTTGCTGCAGTCCTTGGGTGTCCCACAGTGATGTTAGGGAGGGAGCTCCAGGAGTTTGACCTGAACCATGTAAAGAGCTCTCTTACTGGAGTGCCCTTTTAAAGTTGGGAAGTTAATATAGACCAGGAGGACCCGAGAGCTGCTGTCTTGTCAGAGAGAGAGGCCTGGTGGGTCACACACCTCAGAGGGGCAAGGTTGAGAAGCTGGGGACTTCATGGTCATTTCAGACATGATAGAGATTGAACCAACAATGTTGGCATCACGAACCTGTTAGCTATGGTAACTGACCACCCTTTGTAGCAGAGGGATTCAATCCCTTTAATAGAGTAAGCTTGAGAATTCAACACTAAAATCAATCTGTACGGACGCACTAGAGACCTGAAACATCAATACAGAAATTGCTGAAGAAGCTAAACATGTCCGGCAGCATCTCTGAAGGGAGAGGGAGAAAGAGACAGAGAGTTCACCTTTCAATCCAGTGATTTCTGCGGGAAAGTTCCTTCAGAACAGACCGTTTTGAGGAAGGGTCACTTGACAAAGGCACTTCACAAAGATCCTGATCAATGTAACTTTGTGATGTTAGTTCAGATGGAACAGCTCAGACCTAACATTTCGGTGTGCCTGTGTTCTGTATCTGTTCTCCCATGTAGCCCGCCCTCCGAATACAATACCTTACACAGCCTTAATCCTCTTTGTCAACTTTCAACAGAAGCAGCCTCAGGGCATTGAACACAGACTGAATTACTCAGTGACACTTGGATCAGGTCAAGTTCTCAAGTAAACAGATGGTGGGGAAATTTAGCACAATTCAGCAGGTCGCAACGTTGAAGAGAGAGGAACAATTCGCATTCCAAGTGACTGTTCCTCAAAACGGTCTGTTCTGAAGGAACTTTCCCGCAGAAATGACTGGATTGAAAGGTGAACTCTCTCTGTCTCTTTCTCCCTCTCCCTTCAGAGATGCTGCCGGACATGCTGAGCTTCTTCAGCAATCTCTGTATTGATGTTTCAGGTCTCCAGCGCGTCCGTACAGGTTGGTTTTCGTGTTGAATTCTCAAGCTTACTCTATTAAAGGGATTGAATCCCTCTGCTACAAAGGGGGGTCAGTTACCACAGCTAACAGGTTCGTGATGCCAACATTGTTGGTTCAATCTCTATCATGTCTGAAATGACCATGAAGTCCCCAGCTTCTCAACCTCACCCCTTACCTGAGGGGTGTGACGCACTAGTCCTCTCTCTCTGACAAGACAGCAGCTCTCGGGTCCTCCTGGTCTCTAATAACTTCCCAACTTTAAAACGGCACACCAGTAAGAGAGCTCTTGACATGGTTCAGGTCAAACTCCTGGAGCTCCGTCCCTAACATCACTGTGGGACACCCAAGGACTGCAGCAAGAGAGTACACCCCACCCCCACCTTCCAGGCAACGATTAGAGGGGGTGGGAATCACATACAAGCCACATTTGGAAATAAGTGTTATAACAGGGTGACGGTGGATGGTCACTAACTCTGTTTCTTTACCTCTGTTAAAATCAGCGTAATGAAGAAGCAAAGGATGGGTTGAAGATGACAGAGGGTCAGTACTGAGGGAGCACCATACTGTCAGAGGGTCAGAACAGAGGGAGTGCCACACTGTCAGAGGGTCAGTACAGAGAGAGTGCTACACTGTCAGATGGTCAGTACAGAGAGAGTGCTACACTGTCAGCTGGTCAGTATTAAGGCACTGCTGGACTGTCAGAGGTGCAGGACCGAGCCAGAGGGTCAGTCCTGAGGGAGTGCTACACTGTCAATGGATCAGTGCTGAGGGAGTGCTACACTGTCAATGGGTCAGTACTGAGGGAGTGCTACACTGTCAATGGGTCAGTACTGAGGGAGTGCTGTACTGTCAGAGGGTCAGTACTGAGGGAGTGCTACACTGTCAATGGGTCAGTACTGAGGGAGTGTCGCACTGTCAATGGGTCAGTGCTGAGGGAGTGCTAAACTGTCAATGGGTCAGTGCTGAGGGAGTGTTACATTGTCAATGAGTCAGTACTGAGGGAGTGCTGTACTGTCAGAGGTTTTGTCCTGAGATTGGGCCACACTGTCAGAGGGTCAGTAGAGGGCCACTTCCACACTGTCAGAGAGTCAGTACTGATGGAGTACATCACTATTCAGAGGATCAGTGTGGAGGGAGTGCAGCATTGTCAGAGGGACAGTATGGAGGGAGTGCAGCATTGTCAGAGAGTCAGTGTGGAGGGAGTGCAGCAGTGTCAGAGGGTCAGTGTGGAGGGAGTGCAGCATTGTCAGAGAGTCAGGACAGAGGGATTGCTGTGCAGTGAGAGGGTCAGTAATGATGAAGTGCGCACTCTCTGAGAGTCAGTACTAATGGATGGCCATGCTGTTAGAGTGTCGCAGTGTGAGAGGGTTACTACTGAGGGAGCGCTGCACTGTGAAAGGGTTAGAACGGAGGAAGCACCGCACTCTGAGGGGATTAGTACTGAGAGACCAGCGCAATGTGAGGGGGTCAGTACTGAGGGAGCACCACAGTCTGAGGGGATTAGTACTGAGGGACCACCGCAATGTGAGGGGGTCAGTACTGAGGGATCACCGTGCTGTGAGGGGGTCAGTACTGAGGGATTATCGCGCTGTGAGGGGGTCAGTACTGAGGGACCACCACACTATGTGTCAGACAGTCAGTACGAAGTGATTCCTGCATTGCCAGAGGGTCAGTACTGAGAGAGTGATGCACACTCAAAGGGTCATTACTGAGGGAGCGCTACACGGTCAGTGTGTCAGTTCTGAGGGAGTGTTGTTACAGAGGGTCCGTACTGAGGGAGAGCTGCTCTGCCAAAGGGTCAGTACTGAGGGAGTGCTGGATTATCAGAAGTGCAGGAATGAGGCAGTGCTGCACTATCAGAATGTCAGTACTGAGGGAGTTCTGCTCTGTCGGAGGGTCAGTACTGAGGGAATGCCGTGTTATCGGAGGGTCAGTACCGAAGGAATGCCACACTGTAGAAATGTCAGTGCTGAGGGAATGCTATTGTGTCAGAATGTCATTTCTGAGGGTGTGCTGCAGTGTCAAAGGACCAGTGCTGAGGGATTGCAGCACTGTCAGAGGGTCAGTACTGAGGGATTGCAGCACCGTCAGGGGCCAAGGGGCTGTTGCAGTGTCAGAGGGTCAGTTCTGAGGGAGTATTGAATGATCAGAGGATGCGCCACACTGTCTTAAAGTCAGTATGAAGGTGCGCCACACTGTGGGAGGGTCAGTATACGTACAATGCCTCACTGTCAGAGGGTCAGTACTGAGGGAGTGCTGCAGTGTCATAGGAACGGTACTGAGGGGAGTCTCACTGTCAGAGGGCCAATACCAAGGGAGTACTGCACTGTCAGAGGGTCAGTACTGAGGGACAGCTGCACCGTCAGAGGGTCAGTACTGAGGGAGTGCTGCACTGTCAGACGATACTACTGAGGGAGTGCTGCACTATCAGGCGGTCAGTAATGGGGAATTGCTGCAATGTCAGAGGGTCAATCTGGGGGCAGTGCTGCACTGTGAGAAGGTCAGTACTGAGGGAGTGCTGCACTGACAGAGGATCATGACTGAGGGAGTGCTGCACTGTCAGAGGGTCAGTACTGAGGGGGTGCTGCACTGTCAGAGGATACTACTGAGGGAGTGCTACGCTATCAGGGGGGTCAGTAATGGGGAATTGCTGCAATGTCAGAGGGTCAATCTGGGGGCAGTGCTGCACTGTGAGAAGGTCAGTACTGTGGGAGTGCTGCACTGACAGAGGATCATGACTGAGGGTGTGATGCACTGTCAGAGGA
Source organism: Chiloscyllium punctatum (assembly GCF_047496795.1). NCBI lineage: Eukaryota > Metazoa > Chordata > Chondrichthyes > Orectolobiformes > Hemiscylliidae > Chiloscyllium > Chiloscyllium punctatum. Next base: position 144,436,808 of record NC_092744.1, on the reverse strand, counting down.
TACTACTGAAGGAGTGCTGCACTGTCAGCGCATCAGTCTGGGGGATACCTGCATTGTAAGAGAGTCAGTACTGATTAAGTGCCATACTATCAGATGTGCAGAATGGCCTAATTTCTGCTCCCATGTTTTGTAGCCTAAGGGGAATATCTGAAATTGTTCAGTATATTTCTGCCTCTGCATCCTACATACCCTGCTCAGCAATGATTCCCACGTCCAGGTTCCAGAGACTGTGTTCAAACAGACCATCTTTAATTGGATATTGAACCTGAAGAGGTTCCACCCGCTTTTCCCAGTGTTGGAGCTTTCGTTTGGTGTGACTGACCTGCAAGCTCAAAGGGTTATTTTCATGCTGCAGGACTGAGGTTTATTCCTCAGCTTCCGTCTGCTCATCCCAAATGAATCCCACTGTCCCACACTCAGCACTCAGCAAGGGTGTGTTCCTTATTTCCGAGCTTCCCAATGCTAATCCACATCCAGACTGACATCCCACACTCCTCCAAATCGTATCGCAGGCTAATTGCCTGGGAGAGAGGAAGGCTAAGAGGGGAAATAGTATTCTGAATGTACCTTACAGTGACATTAAGGGTGAATTGATAATGAGCGAAAGAGTAGGTTGTGGAACACAGTGAGAATTTGTGCATGGACCCAGAGGCTACAGTGAATGGATTCATTTTGTCAATGCTCATTGGGACAGGGTTGATATGAAATTGTGAAGATGCTCTTTGATACAATTAAATGAATGAGCATATATATAGAGAGAGATGGTTCTGAGTGGTCTGGCCTTCCTACAACCCAATAAATCTCCAAAGACGGTGGAAATGTATCTCAGTTTACCGAATGAGGTTATGGAGGAAGGAGCAGGTACACTTGCAAACATTTTCAAATCCCCTCTGGCCACAGGAGAGGTGTCGTCGGACTGACCATGTGGTACTGTTATTCAAGAAGGAGCATTAGATATATCAGGCAGCTGCAGGCCAGTCAGGCTAATATCGTGGGTGGGACGTCTGTTGGAAGCAATTTTGTGAGATAGAATTAATCAGCATTTAAAGAGACTGGAGTTCATGAATCCCAGTCAGAATGGATGTGTTAAGAAGGGGTCGGGTCTGACCAATGGGATTGCACTTTTTAAGGAGGTGAACCCGTGTGTAAATAAGGACAATACTTTCCTGTCGCCTGCTTGGAGGTCAGTAAGGCTTTTATCAGGACCCATATTGGAAACTGATAGTGAACATAAAAACTCAAGATCCAAGGAATTTGGCGCAGAATGCTGAGTGGCAGGAAGCAGACAGTAATGGCCCAGTTGGAAATCTTTGTCTGTTCATGTCTCACTATTGGGGTCTTGCTGATGTGGTTGATAGAAAAGATTTAGATTTGAATGGTGGAGGGTTAATCATTGGATTCATGAATGATATGAAGATTGGTTGGGTGATAAATACTGAGGATGATAGCCTTAGATTACAGAAGGATGGAGATGGCCTTGTCAGATGGACCGATCAGTGGCAACGGGTTAGGTGCCTGAAGACTGGAGAGTGATTAATGATGTGCCATTATTGAAGTAAGGCTGCAAGGAACAGCCATTGAACTATGGAGCTGTGAGCCTGATGGCAGTGGTGGGTAAGATGTTGGAGGGCATTCTGAGAGACAATTTACATGCATTTGGAAAAGCAAGAATTGATTAGGGATGGTCAGCATGGCTTGTGGAAATGGTTTATCCAATTTGATAGAGGTTTTGAAGGGTCACTGAGAAGATAGATGAGAAGGTTTCACATGGGAGACTGGTTAGTAAAAGGTTAGATGACATGACATCCAGGGAGAGAGGACAGCAGGGTGCCTCAGTGGTTAGCACTGCTTCCTCACAGCACCAAGGATGCAACTTTGATTCTAGCTCCCAGCCACTGTCTGTGTGGAGTTTACACATTCTCCCTGTATCTGTGGGTTTCCTCTGGGTGTTCCGGTTTCTACCCACAATCCAAAGATGTGCTGGTTAGGTGGGGTGGCCATGGGAAATGCAACATTACAGGGATAGAATCGAGAGTGTGAGTGTAGATCGGATGCTTTTCAGACCGCCGATGTGGACCTGATGGGCCGAATGGCCTGATTTTACACAGTAGGAATTCAATGATTAATCAAGAGACCCAATAATGTTCTGAGGACCAGGGCTCCAATCTTGGACTGCGGTGGATGTGGGTCCTTACAATCTGAAGGGGTTTGTGGATGAATGCAGACTGAGAGTTGGGCTGGGCTGTGTTCTGAGGTGTTAAGGGTGTGAATATTTTGTGGAGGTACTGTCTGAGGGGCATTGTGCGTAAACACAATGGAGTGGTGCTTTCTGAGGTATGAGGGAGCACTATCTGGTGGTAAAAGGTGCAGAATGTAGGAAGGTACAGATACACTTCCCTGATCATTCCCTCAGGGTCCGCAAGGCACACTGGTGTCGCAATTTGGGATGGAGGGCACGTCCATTTTAGAAGATTCAGATCTTTTTGAACAAACATTGAAAAATAACATCACCATGTGTCTTAAACATGGATTGGAGGAAAACTGTCGTCAATGTATGGTCACTTGTAGCTTGGAGACTCTCTGGAAAAGCAGGCTCCCAAACAGACCAACGCTGTCGATGCAAGACGTGGTGCACAGGAAGATCCAACACGTCATTTGCAGTTGCTGTCTGTCTCCCTACAGCAGTCATCATGCGAGATCAGGGTTCAGTCCGAGGAGAAGTAATCTCTCCATCGAACCTTTCTCCATGATTGTACAGTAATCGTGGTTGTGTGTGTGTATCTCTGTGTGTGAGAGAGAGACAGAGAGCGAGTGTCTGTCTGTGTGTGTGAGAGAGAGTGCATGTGTGTGTATCTCTGTGTGTCTGTGTGTGAGAGAGGGATTATGTGTTTATATATTTGTCTGTCTAAGTGTGTGTTTGTGTGCGTGTGTGTGAGAGGAGAGGAATGCGTGTGTGTTTGAGGGAGTGAGAGTGTGTGTTTGTGTGCGTGTGTGAGAGAGAGAGGAATGTGTGTGTTTGAGGGAGTGAGAGTGTGTGTTTGAAAGAGAGTGTATGTTTGTGTGTATGTGTGTGAGAGGAATGTGTGTCTGTGAGAGAGAGGAATGTGTGTGTATATGTTTGAGAGTGTGTGTTTGGGAGAGTGAGTGTCTGTGAGAGTGTGTGTGTGTGTGTGTCTGTGTGTGTGTGTTTGTGTGTGTATGTGTCTGTGTGTGTGTGTGTAAGTGTGTGTGTAAGCTAGCCAGTCTTATGGTGTGCCCAGCTGCTGTTTCAGGTGAAATAGTCCTCGTGTCTCCAAAGACACAAAGGCTGTAAGAGTGACTTAACTGGGGGAAAGAGAGTGCTGTTCATTCCAGTGGGGATTCATCCAGTAAACCTCCCCACACACTAACATCCCTCTGACAATGCAGTGACTAGTCCTGCACACAGTGCTCCAGGTACAAACCAATGTAATGTAACCGTAGTCTTACCAGAGCATGGGACAGCTCCTCATTACAGAGCGGGGTCTGGTGGGGATTTAATCAGAGGGTCAGCATGGCCCAGCTGAGGGGAGAGGTTGGGAAGGAGAGTCCTTCAGGGTAACTCTAGCTAGTGTGGTAAGCTAACTGCCCAGCCAACTGAGCTAACCAACCTCACTCCAGGGGCATGTCCTGTATAACCCAATTTTATCCAGCCTGCACCTCAATAAGAGCCAGGAGCAAGGCCATTCGGCCCCCACCCTAACCCAGAAGGGAGAGCACGGGAAGCTGATGAAGGAACCAAGCCCCTCCCATGTGGCCTTCTGAAATGGAGCTGGAGGACATGGCAGACCTGGCCTGCTGTTTGCTTCCCCGAGTTTGGCCTGCTCCACCTTACAGTCAGAGACTGAGGGGAATCTCGAGGAGATTTCACTTCTCACTGAGAGGCTGCAACTCCAATCCAAATCAGGCTGGTTCCCTCCGAGACTCACGGAAGAGTGCAGCACTCTACAGATCAGGGCCTTGTGGACTCATAACCTCCAGTGTGGGGGCCAAGAGCTGTGTGAGAAATAAAGCCCACTCACTTCAATAATTTCAGTCCGAGACAAGATCTGAATCAGTAGTGCCATTTATTTTACACTTGCAAGTGGGTGTGATGTCCAGTGCCTATAAGGCAGAGGACATACACACACCAAATTCAATTCATACACAAGATTTATATGATTTGATGTCTATTGTTTTACACTGCTCCCTCCCCTGTTTACATCGTCCACTTCCCTTAGACCGGCCCCCATTACCCCTGTTTATCTCTTGCCTTATCCGGCCTTGTCTCTGACAAAATGCTTATTCCTGGCCTCACAAGGCTGTTTGACCTCATCCCGCTGCAGGTCATTGTTAGGCATATTCTTTCTTCATCATTATCTACCCCCTTCATCTGTGCCTTTCCCGAGGCCGTTCTGATCCCGATGACCCTTTTAATTGGGGTTTGTTCCTCTGTCTCTGTAAAAGTGGGAAGCAGATGTTTATACCTACTGTTTGTACAGGCGTATCTAGCTTAACTTCATCCCCTCACAACATCTTATCTATTTGCCCGTAATGTCTACCTTCTGACATACAGTTTTAGCTAATACAAAAACAATTATATATTTCCTCCACATCGTTTCCATTCTTGTTGACTCAGCTCGTGGCTAAAACAATTACACACTAGTGTGAGTTCATTTTACTTTGTAAGATGGAATTGCAGAATTGCAGAAGTAACATTAATTTACCTATATCTCACATTTTCCCCCTTTTCTTTAATTACTATTTGTTATCTTCTGCATTTTTCTTTTAGGGGCACTTGTTTCATCAAGGCTGTTTCAATCAGTCTTTGGGTGAGCCCTCATATACAGGGTATGATCATTTTTATTAATTGTTACCCACCAAAAGAGAGCTGACACAAAGCCTGCTGCAATCTGGTTACAAGCCTTGAATTCATCAGGTACCCCCCTAGGGACTCTGACCGAATCGAGATAAATCCTGTCATCGAAAGAAGTGTCTAACAGTAATCTCTTACCCCTTCCCTTTTTCCCCACTATCTTTTCCTTCTCAAATGCCAGGGTAAATGGAATTGCCAATTGTACAATTGCACATATCCCTCTCCAATCTGGAGGTAGCGTGGGTCTCAATATTTTGCCTCCACAGTCCCACCACAGATCCGTTTGGGGAACCTTCAGTGCTGAGTAGTTCCCTCCCTTCTCCATTTCGGTTACATTCTTAATTTCTGTACATAATTTCAGCTCCCCCAAATCTTTCGACCGACTTGTACCTCGTCTACACACACGATGTGTGATTTCCAACTGCGGCAGAAAATATGGGGGGGATCTTTTGTATCTTTCTTCTTCAAGGGAGGGAACATCAGAGATAGGGAGGTACAATTCCTATCATTCCATGCAGTCTCATCCTGGTACAGGGCTATCATACATTTCATGCCCTTCCTGTCTCGCTTCCACCCGAGCGGAAAGGGAACCACCTGGGCCACTGGCCGACCGGAGGCACATACATAACAATTGCTTTTGTTCAGACTTTTCACAGTATACTTTACCCATTCAACCCAGGCATTTGCATCCCCGTACCCAGTTTCTATTTCAATGGTCTGTTTCAAGTCCTTTACCTGTATAAATTTTACTACTTTAGGATCAGCGGGAGGGGTGAAATATTGTATCTTATTACCCAGTAGTTCTACCCGTTTTCCCTGTCCTACGCTAATTCAAAAACAATAGCGCAAGAAATCCTTCCCATTTGCTTTCATTTCTATCCCAAACATTTCATTTCATTCTATCTCATAGGTCCCCCCCCCCCACCCCACCAGGATTGTTTCGTGCCAGGTGATTTTCCTTATCGTTAGGTATATTGGGTTACACTTTTTATCAGGACAATCGCAGGCTGGTCGGAAGGGGCCTGGTGTACTGTGACGAAACCATTATACATAGTTCCATCCCCAAGGCCATTTCCATAGGACTTAAGATGTATCTCAGAGCTGCGGTACTGTCTCTGATTATCTACATCCCCACAATTTACTAAGCTGCATACATCAGCGTCTATTACTTGTGGATTATCAGATTCAGGAACCGTTAATAATACATATGAAAATGATATTTGACAAAATCCCAATACTAAAAGAGTTAGCATCATAATTCTAGCAGCATTCCCTGTATTCTAAACATCATGCTGAAGCACAAAAAGACTTAATATACAATCTTACAGAAATAATCCCGCGCTCACGTCGCCACTGTATAATTCGTTACTCAATGTCTCTTTAGTCTGAGTTTCAGCGAATCTTGCGTTGATTCGGCTGTCCAGACTTCTTCCTCAACTGGAGATTCCACTGGCCCTTTGATCCGAGTGTAGTGAGTCCAGCCTTTCTCTGCTGTCCTTATTGCCGTTTCGGTCGTCAAAAGAGCCTGGTACGGCCCTTCCCAGTCCGGTTACAATTTAGTCTCTGTCCATGATTTTACTGAGATCCAATCGCCCGGCCGGATGGGATGAACGGTGAATTCAAGGGGTGGAGTCTGTGCCAATAATCCCTGTTTCCTGAGGAAAAACAAAGAGGAGGACAAGCCCAGTATATACTTCTTTAAAAACAAATCTTTAGTTTCGGGAATTGGCAATTCTCCATTCGTTCCCAAGTAAGGTAATCCAAATAAGATTTCATAGGGGGATAGTCCCAAATCTTTCCTTGGGGCTGTTCGTACTCGCAAGAGAGCTATAGGTAAACATTTGGTCCAAGGGAGTCCGGTTCCTATTATCAGTTTAGAGAGCTGTCGTTTGAGTGTTTGGTTCATTCTCGCAAACCTTCCTGATGATGGCGGGTGCCATTGAGTATGGAACTCCCAGGAAATTCCCAACCCTTTCGTTACCCCCCGTAACACTTTAGAGGTAAAGTGAGTTCCTTGGTCGGAATCAATATGGTTCACGAGCCCATATCGGGGAAGTATGTGCTCCAATATTGTTTTAGACACTCCACTCGCAGTGGCAGTAGCTAGGGGGTATGTTTTAACCCAACCGGATAGATGATCTACAATGAACAACATATATTTTAGTCTCCCTACCCTGGGGAGTTCAGTATAATCAACTTGTATACTCTGGAAAGGTCTCAATTCTGGGTCTCTTCCTCCCGGGTTCTGTTTTCTCAAGTCTTTCTTATTTACCTTTCTGCATATGATACATCCCTCACATATTTGTTTAGCAATTGTATATATTCCTTTACATCCATATTCCCTAAGAACCAAATCACACATTGCTTGTACTCCCCAATGGCTGCCTTGGTGTAGGACAGCCATAATCTCTCGCATCATCATTTTGTTCAAATTCTCCTTCCATCAGGTAACATCCAATGCCCGTCTGCTGTTTTTACAGCCCCTAAATCTCTCAATTCATTTTCTTCGCTTTCAGTAAATATAGGAGCTTCCCTCGGACGTGGGACAGTAGGTATTAGGGAATGAATCACCACTTCTTGTGGGTTCAGGGCTGCTTCCCTCGCCACTTCATCGCCAAACTATTTCCCCTAACCTCTGGTTCATTTCCTTTCTGATAACCATTTACATGCACTACTGCTATTTCTCGGGGAAGTAATAGGGACTCCAAGACTCGTTTAATCAATTCTTCATGTACTAATTCTTTCCCTCGGGTATTGATCAGCTGTCGTTCCTGCCATATCTTACTGAATGTGTGCACAACACGAAATGCATATTTAGAGTCAGTGTATACTGTTCCCTCTTTATTCTCTAATGCCCTAAGGGCTCTTTCCAATGCATAGAGTTCACAAGTCTGAGCTGACCACCCATTTGGCCTATATCAGGGATATACAGCAGTTCCCCTGTGACCCTATCCTTCGGACCTTCTATCATCATAGGTTCAAATACTGGAACAGTAAATCCGTCCCCTTTTACCCCCGAAACAGTAATTGACCGTGTTGACATTCCTACTTTCTTTGGTTTAAAATTCAGCGATGACCGTGCTGCCCCCGTATCGACGAGGAAGACTACCTCTTCCCTACAGGGTCCCACCTTCAGGTTTATCAAGGGTTCCTGGTGGGTCCCCAGGGGCAGGAACCCCTGACATTCCTATTCTTCATCAAAATTCATAAGCGGAATTGCCCTCTCTTCCCTTTTCAGAGCAGGACACTCCCGCTTAAAGTGCCCTATCTTTCCACAATAATAGTATCCTGCCTGTGGAGACCTCCAGCTCTGCCCCTGTCACTCGAATCCTCTATCAAATGTTCCCCCTTGTCCTCTCCCTCTCCCTCTCTGTCCTACCTGCTGCCACCCACCGCTCCGGTTGCTCACTATTGGTTCCATTCTTTTCTTAACTACCTCATCAACCGTAGCTACCATCATTTTCACCTTCTGTTTTTGTCTCTTATCCTCTCTCTTTACAAACACTTTCTGTGCCTCTCTTAACAATTCATCTAATGGTTTTTCACTCCACCCTTCTATCTTCTGTATCTTTCTCTGTATGTCTGGCCATGCCTTTGTCACAAAATGGACTTTCAAAAGACCCTGTGCCACTAGGTCCTCAGGGTTCATTCCAGAATATTTCCACATTGAGTCTCTTAATCTCTGCAAAAAAAAAGCTGAAGGAGTCTCATCTTTCTCCTGTCTAACTTCAAAGACTTTAGTCAAATTCTGTAACTTCGGAACTGCCTCTCTTATACCTTTTAGAATCAGGTCTTTCAATTCCCTCATTCCTTCTTCTCTATGCTCCGGATTTTGATTTTCCCACTGGGGGTCTCTGAGTGGAAACTTCACCTCTCCCTGTCCAGCATTCCCATCTCCAATCGGGTGTTCCCTGTCCCATATTTTAATGGCTGCTCCCCATATAAGTCCCCTTTCTTCCCCAGTAAATAGTATATTCAAAATAGGCATTAACTCAGCCCAGGTATACAGACTGGGCCCCAAAAATTGATCAATTTGTTCAGACAACCCTACCGGATCCTCAACCAGGACCTTCATTTCTTTTTTTTTAAATGTTCTGACCTCCCCACTGCTGAGGGGGACACTTACAAACCCAATCTCTTTGTCCCCTATTGGTACCTCCCGAAGGGGATAAGTCATTACGTTCTTCCCCTTTTTCTTTTTTTAAAGAAATATTGCAATATTTCTAGCTCCCCATAACTTCAAACACAAATTCATCAATTCATGCTTGACTAACTTTAAAGCCTGTTCCAAACTTGTAAATATATTTATATATTTACATTCATTTATTCAGTATTTAATATTCAAAATGTAAAATGCATGCAGTTCTCAATGTTGAAATCCACTGTAATCACCCAGTTTTAGTCCTTTAATTTAAATCCAAAATTAGTTTTCTTAAGTACTCCTGACCAATCATTGCTCAATTACAATACTATAGGTCGTGAAATAATCAGAGCTGCCTTAAAAGAATTTGTCTACTCTAGTTAAAAAAAACCTTCTAATGCATGAACAATGGCCGAATCCAAGGTCACAGATATTAACCATAGAATTTTGTTTTTACTACAATCTAATGTTGAACTGAAACTTCAACTGTCCTCCATAAATCGCTTTTATGTAAAGGTAAAAGAGATTAGTTAGAAACTGATAGTAAGGCAGTCATGACCTGTAAGAAGAACAGGAGGTATCATTCTTTTTTTTTCATAATCTCTATAGAATCCTTAACCTTAAAAGAAATCATGTTAAATTTCCATAATAAAAATCAGATTCAAAACAGTCCCGGAACTCAAGCTCCAGGGAATAAAACGCAAACATTCAATCACCAACAAACAAATGTGCATTCAAACCAAATCACAAAGGGTTAAACTTTCTACCAGCTGTACAGCTCTTTTCATTCTCTCTCTCTCTCTCTCTCTCTCTCTCTCTCTCTCTCTCTCTCTCTCTCACTCATTGACAAATAAATTCAGATATTTACAAACCCAGTCTTTGTCCGACCTGAATTTTGGCCAAAAGAGGCGGGACGAAGAATGGATTCCTTAGTCCATATGAAGCAACAATATTTAATCATCTTTTTCCCCTGTACAAGTATTATTTTGCCAATTCCACAACATCCTCCCCAAAGGACTTTCTGGAGGTATATTGTAAGGGACCCCGCCTCCAATTCCATTGCTTTTTCCTTCTTTTGTTCTCCCGGAGGCTTTTTCCTTACCCACGGCACAACCCATATTGAGTTCCTTCGTTAGTCCCTTATTAACTACTAAAACTCAATCCCGGCCACCAAGGCAATACTTAAAAGTCAGGTTTCTTACCTTGGTCTGTGCACAGAGTTGCCTGGCCCCTTTGTGCCGTATTGTCTATCGAGCTCCTATCACTGTCTGATTCAGATGTCTCTCTTGTGGGATTCGTACCAGTCGCCCAAGGGAGCAGACCAAACCAGGACACGAGACCGCTCCTCAATGGGGAACGGGATGCGTCTTCCCAGTGTCCAAGGCCAGCAACTCCCCCCGGTGATGGAAGAAAATCCCGGGCGAGCCCCCAATTGTGAGAAACAAAGCCCACTCACTTCAATAATTTCAGTCCGAGACAAGATCTGAATCAGTAGTGTCATTTATTTTACACTTGCAAGTGGGTGTGATGTCCAGTGCCTATAAGGCAGAGGACATACACACACCAAATTCAATTCATATATAACATTTATATGATTTGATGTCTATTGTTTTACACTGCTCCCTCCCCTGTTTACGTCCTCTACTTCCCTAAGACCGGCCCCCATTACCCCTGTTTATCTCTTGCCTTATCCGGCCTTGTCTGTGACAAAATGCTTATTCCTGGCCTCACAAGGCTGTTTGACCTCATCCTGCTGTAGGTCATTGTTAGGCATATTCTTTCTTCATCATTATCTACCCCCTTCATCTGTGCCTTTCCCGAGGCCGTTCTGATCCCGATGACCCTTTTAATTGGGGTTTGTTCCTGTGTTTTTGTAAAAGTGGGAAGCAGATGTTTATACCTACTGTTTGTACAGGCGTATCTAGCTTAACTTCATCCCCTCACAACATCTTATCTACTTGCCCATAATGTCTACCTTCTGACATACAGTTTTAGCTAATACAAAAACAGTTATATATTTCCTCCACATCGTTTCCATTCTTGTTGACTCAGCTCGTGGCTAAAACAATTACACACTAGTGTGAGTTCATTTTACTTTGTAAGATGGAATTGCAGAATTGCAGAAGTAACATTAATTTCCCTATATCCCACAGCTGGGAGGTAGTGTTAAGAACATAAGACCATCCAAAATAGGAACAGGAGATTCAGGCAGTCTGTGGGAACGGGGAGAGACAAAGGAGCAAAATGCTAGAGAGGGATCTGATCCCACAGATTTCACTCCTTCCCTCTCTCTCTGCAGCTCTCATGTCTATTTTTGTGTTCCCAGTTCTCTCTCCCACATCTTTCCTTCAATCCCTATCTTTCAACATCCTTCACATCTCTGTCCTGTTTACATTTCCCAGTAGATTCCCTTCCTCCTTTGTCACCTCACCAGGTTTTTCAGGAATGCTTAATCATTCAGTCTTTCACAAAACTAACACCTTGCTCATCTCTCTCTGCATCTGTCTCTCAGCTCTGTGGGATCTTGCTATTCCTGTCAGTACATCACTCTAGCAACATCACAGCCCCCACCACCACCCCACTCTCTCAGCTCTATTGCTCTGCTGTTGCAACTCCTCTCTCTCTCTGTCCTATATCTCTCCCTGGGATTTCTGTCTTGCTGTCTGCCTGAATTTCTCTCCCTGTCTTTCTTTCCACATTTTCACCTTGTATCTGTCTGACATTGTATTTCTCTTCCTGGAGTTTCATTCTCTCTCTCTGTCTGTCTCTGTCCTGCTCTCTCTCAGTTCTTCTCACTTCCTCTACCCCCCTCTGCCTGCCTGTCTTTCTCTTGTTCTCTCCCTCCCTCTCACTGTCTGTCCGTCCATCTCTCTTTCTCTCCTGTAGTTTCTCTCCCTCTTTCTCCCTGGACCCCTCTGCTCTGTCCCAGTGACTGGGGAAGGGGCAATGGGAAGAGTTTGCCTCAGTGCCTGGTCTCTCCCAGGTTTTATCCCCACTGTGGGGAGGAGGTGAATGGAAGGAACATGATGTACTTTTCTGAGTGAGTCTGAAATAAAGAAAAAGAGAAAGAGAAAGGGAGAGTGAAAAAAAAAAGTGACAGAGACATGGAGAGAGTGGAGATGGAGAAAGTGGAGAGAGAGAGATGGGCAGTAAGAGTCAAGGAGGTGGAGTGAGAAAAGGACAGAGTGAGAGAGAAAGGGAGAGAGAGAGAGAGAGTGAGAAGGGCATATATTGAGGGAGAAGGACAGTGTGTGTACTTGGCGATAGTTTCAGAGTGGGATCTTGCTGTGCATTACTGCAGTCAGTCAAAAGGTGAGTTAGACTCTGCACTATGTCCTCCAGCCCAGGGGCTGTGAGTCTGCATTGGAAGGGGGAGAGTGGGAGACAAGGAGAGAGTAGGACAGCCAGAGACAGGGGGAGGGTTTGATGGAGTTTTGGGGTTGGTGGAGAAAGGAGGGGCTGTTGTCAGAGAGAGATGGAGGGAGGGATAGCATGTGATGCAAAATCTGAGACAGGGTTGTGAAGAGGTTTCCACAGGAAGGATAGTCAATGAGGCCATTCAGGGGCCAATCCTGAGAATCCTGAACCGGACTAGGATCATTTAATGGGAGAGAGGGGATGATGGGCAGAAAGGACTCCATCTGTGATGCAGACCTTCAGTTTTTTTCGGACTGGGATCTTGCTGTACATTAAAATAGTCCCAGGCGAGTCAGTCAACCAAGATTCGTTTACCAGTGTGAGAAAGTGAGGACTGCAGATGCTGGAGAGTCAGAGTTACAAAGTGTGGAGCTGGGGAAGCACAGCAGGTCAGCCAGGAGAGTCGATGGTTCAGGCCTGACCTGCTGGGCTTTTCCAGCTCCACACTTTTCCACTCAAATCCCTCTGCCTCAGGGAGTGGGGCTCACAGCAATGTTGGGGGGGGGCAGCAAAATATTTGAGGGGGGGTGGGGCACAATTGGTAAGGTAGGTATTTGGGAGGGAAGGTATCTGGGGAAGAGAATAAATTTGAGAGGAGAGTTAAAATAAGGGGCAAATGTTTTTAGGGGGGTCAAAATTGGGTGAGCACTTTCAGGTCTGAAATAAAGAAAAAGAGAAAGGTAGGGTGAGAAAAAGAGAGAGGTAGAGCGAGTGGGGATGGAGAAGGGGGATGAGAGAAAGATGGGGCAGAGACAGACAGTGAGAGGGAGGGTGTGAGAGAAAGGCAGATTGAGAGAAAGAGACAGACAGGGAGAGAGAAGGACAAAGAGCGAAGGGGAAGTCAGACTGAGACAAACAGGCGTTAAAGCATGGACAGACTGAAGGGGTGACACTCAGTATTCCAGTTGGTTCCAGCTCTCTCTCTCTCAATGGTTTTTCACACTCCCTCTCTCCCATGCTCCTGGGGTTTCCTTCAGCTTGTCTCTCTCTCCCTCTCTCTCTCCCTCTCTCTCGATGGTGAGCTGGTCTCTGTCCCTTGCCATGTTGGTCACCTCAGAAAGCCTCCAGAAAATTCAAGAGATCAGTCTGCAGGTGATCCCTGGTTTTGTTCAATTCTGGATGGTTTCCCAGAACTTTCTATACTTCTGGCCAATTCAGAGAATCAGTTAATAGTTTGAAGCATTGCTAATCATTTGGATGGCTTGTTCCTGTTAGTTTCTTTGTGTAGCAGGACCAGGTGCCTTCCTGTTTGGGCCCTCCTTTGTTTAGTGGAGACGTTATTAGGGACGTGTCTGCCCAGGGGAACTGTTGCCTTTGACATTATGCTGATGGGATAACCATCTGGCTGCTGTCTGGCTTTTGTGATTTGGGAGTATAACTTGTCAAATATACCCAGCATCTCTTGGCTGTCTATCTGTGTTTTAACAAGAAGACCGCAACATTTCACCCATTCCCCCTCCCCCACCCAGTGTTTTGAATAGAAAGAAGCTTATACAATGAATTACAAACCTCATTTTAAAAGCTGGTTATGTTTGTTGTCAGAGTAGCCTGCTGTTTGAGCGAAAGCCATTTTGTACATTGGTCAAACTGATTGTCATATGGCTGATAAGTGATATCATAGAATCCCTACAGAGCAGAAACAGGCCCTTCAGCCCATCGAGTCCACAATGACCCTCTGAAGAGAATCCAACTCAGATCTATCCCCTGATGATATCTCTGAAACCCTGCATTTCCCATGGCTATTCCAGCTAACCGGAATATCTCTCGACACTATGGGCAATCTATCAAAAATGCCCACCATTGAACAGTGGGAGAAAACCCATACAGATGTAGGGAGAATGTACAAACTCCACACAGACAGTGGCTCAGGAGTGGAATCAAACCCAGGTCTCTGGCGCTGTGAGGTGACAGTGCTCACCACTGAGTGACTGTGGCTCTCCAAACTGTTTCGACAAAACATATTCTGTTCTGAGAATCCATACAGAATAGTGATGCATAGCCAACATCCAGTGAGCAGAATAAATGCGAGTGAATGAGACCTGCTGGCTCAAACTCCAGGAATTCCCTTCCCGAAGGACATTGTGAGTCCACCACCTGCAACAGTTCAAGGAGGCAGCTCACAACCAAAACCAGCTCCCGAGCAGCTACGGACAGGCAATCAATACTGGGCCCAGCCAGGAACACTCAAACACTGCAAATGAATGAAACTAAGATGATCACCCGGGGAGTTCCATCTACCTTCCAGTCCCTGGGGGTGTGTCCAGGCATTATTCACCATGATCGTACCCATCTGTTACAGCCTGCAATCCTAACCACCGGGATCCCGACATATATCAAGGTGAGTGTGGTTAGGACCACAGCTTGATGTGAGAGGAGCCGAATTCTTTAATGACAGGCGATGGGAATGCCATAGTCTGGCCTGTTCCTCCACACAAGAGGTTAGTGAGTAAAATTAGGGCGCACGGTATTGGGGCAAAGTACTAGATTGGATAGAGAATTGGTTGGATAATAGGGTAGTGATTAACGGCTCCATTTCGGAATGGCAGGCAGTGACCAGTGGGGTACCGCAGGGATCCGTGCTGGGACCGCAGCTTTTTACAATATATGTAAATGATATAGAAGATGGTATCAGCAATAACATTAGCAAATTTGCTGATGATACAAAGCTGGGTGGTAGGGTGAAATGTGATGAGGATGTTAGGAGATTACAGGGTGACCTGGACAAGTTAGGTGAGTGGGCAGATGCATGGCAGATGCAGTTTAATGTGGATAAATGTCTGGTTATCCACTTTGGTGGCAAGAACAGGAAGGCAGATTACTACCTCAATGGAATCAAATTAGGTAAAGGGGCTGTTCAGAGAGATCTGGGTGTTCTTGTCCACCAGTCAATGAAGGCAAGCATGCAGGTACAGCAGGTCGTGAAGAAGGCGAATAGCATGCTGACCTTCATGACAAGAGGGATTGAGTATAGAAGCAAAGAGGTGCTTCTGCAGCTGTACAGGGCCCTGGTGAGACCACACCTGGAGTACTGTGTACAGTTCTCGTCTCCAAATTTGAGGAAAGACATTCTGGGTATTGAGGGAGTGCAGCGTGGGTTCACGAGGTCAATTCCTGGAATGGCAGGATTGCCTTACACGGAAAGACTGAAGCGACTGGGCTTGTATACCCTTGAGTTTAGAAGACTGAGAGGGGATCTGATTGAAACGTATAGGATTATGAAAGGATTGGACACTCTGGCAGGAGGAAACATATTTCCGCTGATAGGGGAGTGCCGAACCAGAGGACACAACTTAAAAATACGGGGTAGACCATTTAGGACAGAGATGAGGAGAAACTACTTCACCCAGAGAGTGCTGGCTGTGTGGAATGCTCTGCCTCAGAGGGCAGGTGAGGCCCAGTCTCTGGATTCATTTAAGAAAGAATTGGATAGAGCTCTTAAAGATAGTGGAGTCAAGGGTTATGGAGATAAGGCTGGAACAGGATACTGATTAGGAATGATCAGCCATGATCATATTGAATGGCGGTGCAGGCTCGAAGGGCTGAATGGCCTACTCCTGCATCTATTGTCTATTGTCTATTGTCTATTCTCTATTTACGTAAGTGTGGTCCCTGTTAATGTCCCCTCTATCTCCACAGCATGTGGGAGGGAATCATGATAACCCATCCAAGTACCTTTTTAAATGTAATTCCAATACTTTCGACTTCAAAGATCCCCATCCTAACATTGTCACTTGGGATAATTGGAATCCCTCATACCAGGCCCAGTGCCCCACCGAAAGTGTCCTTACAGCTGTCATTAACCCAGCCCTTGGTGAGCTGCTGTAACTGACAGTGAGACATGTTCGTGTGGGTGTTCTCCTGGAACAAATATTTACGCTGTTTGTCACTAACCAGGGATGGGACTTTTCTCGAGCATTAAGGACCGCTGCCTTCATTTCATCATGGATGTCCCTCCCTCACTGTTGTCCCTCAGCGAGGGCTGAATGGCCTGGTGGACAAAGTCACATGGTGATTAATTTAGTTTGTTTGTCAGCATCCAGTCCGTGTATGACAGACTGTCTGTCTGTCTCAACCAAAAATGTATCTGGGTTTGAGACAGGATCAAACAGAGTGGCCTTTTTAGTGCTGCCCACCAGCTGGGTGCCTGGAATGGCTGTTGTGTACGGAGTGAGACCATAATCTGCTTTACACTGGGGAACCACATGATTCATGGAATCTGAGTTCGGCTGTGAGTCCGCGCGGGGGGCAAAAGGTGCAGTTACCTGGGAGACAGGCAGTGGGAGTCCCCATCTGTGAGCGGGTGTGGATGTGTCAGTGTGGGGCCTGTCAGTATCTCCCTGGGGAGGTAGAACCACAAAGGCACACATTATCCCATTCTGGGAGAGTTCCTAGTTCCCTAGGGATTGTATTTGCTCCTGACACCTCCTACTAGGGCCTGATGTGTGTTGCTCCGTGTTGCAGGTGTACAGGACCCATGCAGCTGCTTGGAGCTCATACACTGTCCTTCCAGATTGTCAATGTAACCTGAGGCTGCCTCCCCATCCCCAGAGACCCTCCTTTCACTGGATTGGGCTCTTCCCAATTGGAACTGGAGTAGTCCCATGTGGGTGTGATTTTCCTGCCCTGTTCTGTCCTGCTCATTGTGTCGGGGACATAGCTCTGTCACAGCCTGTAGGTTTCCCTGGGGTGACTGGATCCCAGCTGCCTTATCCTAGCTGGGGGTCCTCCAGGCTATCGGCAGTGGAGTGAGCTTTCCAGCTTCCTTCCCCGGTTCTCTATGGGCATCTCACCACAGCTCCTGTACCAGGAATCCTTCACTGCACGGCCAGGCTGGCTTCCTGTGAAATTCTGCAGGACTGTTACACATTTGTACCGGCTTGTGTTCCTATTGCTTTGGTCGCTTCTGTATTATGGGACACTTAGGTATGTTCATAGAGTTCTACAGCACGGAGACAGGCTCTTTGGCCCAAACTGGTCCATCCACACTAACCCCGTTTCCCTGCACTTGAACCATATCCTTCCAAAACGTTCCTCTCCATGTATTTGTCCAAGTGCATTTTAAATGTTCTTAAATGTATCCTCCTCGACCACTTGCACTGGTAGTTCATTCCGTATGTGTACCACCCTCTGGGTAAAAGCATTGTCCCTCAGGTTCCCTTTTAATCTTCCCCTTTCAACTTAAACTGATGCCCTTTCATCCTTGATTCCCCAAGACTTGGATAAAGACTGAGTGCATTCATCCTATCCATGCCTCCCATGATCTTATACACCTCTATAAGGACACCCACCTCAGTGTCCTACACATGAAAGAAAATGTCCTTGCTTGTCCAACCTCTCTCTTTATCTGTCCAGTTGAGTTCTGGCAACATCTTTCAAAAAATTTCTTCTGTCCTCTTTCTAGTACAATAACATCCTTCAGATAGCAAGGTGGGTAAAACTGAACACAATATTCCAAGTGCGGCCTCACCAACATCCTGCACAACTACAACAGAACTTCCCAACTTCGATATTCCATGCCCTGACTGGTGAAGGGCCCAGTGTGCCAAAAGCCTTCTTCACTGCCCTGTCTCCCTGAGTTCAGAGAGCCGTGCTCCTGGAATCCAAGGTCCCTCTGTTCCACGACACTCCTTCAGGCCCTACCATTCCCCATGAAACCCCAGTCTTGATGTGACTTTCCAAAATGTAAGATCTCGCCCTTGTCTCTATTAAACTCCATTTGCCATTTCTCAGCCCAATTCCCCAGCTGATCAAGGCCCTGTTGCAATTGCTGAGAACCTTCCTCACTTACTTTAGTGTAATCTGAAAACTTTCTAATCATGCCTTAAACATCCTCATCCAAATCATTGATATAGATAACAAACAGCAATGGGCCTAGCACTGACCAGCTGCGTGGCACAATGGCTCAGTGGTTAGCACTGCTGCCTCACAGCACCGCGGATCTGGGTTCAAATCCAACCTCACAGGATGCTCTGTGGGTTTAGATCCTGTTAGGGTTAGATTTCCTACAGTATGGAAACAGGCCATTTGGCCTAACAAACCACACCGACCTGCTGAAGAGTAACCCACCCAGAGCCATTCTCCCTGCCCAATATTTACCCTTAACAAATGCACCTAGCAATATGGGCAATTTAGCCTGGCCAATTCATCTGACCTGCGCATCTTTGGAATGGGGAGAAAACCGGAGCACCCAAAGGAAACCCACACAGACACAGGGAGAATGTGCAAACTCCACACAGTCACCCGAGGCTGGGGTCGAACCTGGGTACCTGGCGCTGTGAGGCAGCAGTGCCAACCGCTGAGCCACCATGCCACACCAACTGAGTTTGTACATTCTCCCCATGTCTGCGTGGATTTCCTCTGGGTGCACCGGTTTCCTCCCACAATCCAAAGATCTGCAGGTCAAGTAAATTGGCAATGCTCAATTGCCGAGAATGTTCATGGATGTGTAAGTTGCGTTACTCAGGGTTAAATGTAGAGTAATAAAGTAGGGGAATGGGCTTGGGTGGAATAATCTTCAGAGGGCCAGTGGACTTGTTGGGCCGAAGGGCCTGTTTCCACAGAGGAGGGATTCTATGATTCTATGACCGCTGAGGCACACCATGAGTCACAGGCCTCCAGTCTGACTGTTACCCTCTGCTTCCTACCATCAAGCCAATTGTGTACCCAGCTTGCCAACGCCCCCTGGATTCCATGTGATCTAACCTTCCAGAGCTAGGTACCATGTGGAACCTTATCAAAGGCCTTCCTGAAATCTGTAGAGTCTAGATGTACTGGCCTGCCCTCGTCAAACTTCCTGATCACTTCAATAAAGAACGCTGACTAATTTGTGAGGCATGGTCTCCCATGCACAATGCTTTGCTGACTACTCCCAATCAAATGTTGTATTTCCAAATGCATGTCTATCTAATCTCTCAGCATCTTCTCAAGTAACTTACTTACCACGGATGTTAGGTTTACTGATCTATAGTTCCCAGGTTTATCTTTGCAACCATTCTTGAATAAGGGTGCAGCATATGCTGTCCTCCAGTCTTCCAGGACCTCACCCGTGGCTAAAGGTGAGGCAAAAAGATCAGCAGGGACTCCACAAGAACTTCCCTCACCTCTTGAGGTGCTGTTGGATATGTTTGGTCAGGTCCAGGAGATTTATACACCTTCATACATTCTAATGCATTCAACACATCCTCTCCTGTGATATGGACTGACACCAAGAGATCATCACTAACTTTCCCAAGTTCCCAGGCCTTCATGTCCTTCTCCAAGGTCAACACAGAGGGGAAATAACTCCTGCATTTCTGCACACACGTCCACTTTCGTCCTTGAAGGGTCCTATTTTCTCTCGAGTTATTTTTTTTTTCCTTGGGAGGGGGAGATTGTAGTGTTGGGTAGGGATCAGTCAGGGAGGGGGAGATTGTAGTGTTGGGTAGGGATCAGTCAGGGAGGGGGAGATTGTAGTGTTGGGTAGGGATCAGTCAGGGAGGGGGAGATTGCAGTGTTGGGTAGGGATCAGTCAGGGAGGGGGTGATTACAGTGTTGGGTAGGGATCAGTCAGGGAGGGGGAGATTACAGTGTTGGGTAGGGATCAATCAGGGAGGGGGAGATTACAGTGTTGGGTAGGGATCAGTCAGGGAGGGGGTGATTACAGTGTTGGGTAGGGATCAGTCAGGGAGGGGGTGATTACAGTGTTTGGTAGGGATCAGTCAGGGAGGGGGAGATTACAGTGTTGGGTAGGGATCAGTCAGGGAGGGGGTGAGTGCAGTGTTGGGTAGGGATCAGTCAGGGAGGGGGTGAGTGCAGTGTTGGGTAGGGATCAGTCAGGGAGGGGGAGATTACAGTGTTGGGTAGGGATCAGTCAGGGAGGGGGAGATTACAGTGTTGGGTAGGGATCAATCAGGGAGGGGGAGATTGCAGTGTTGGGTTGGGATCAGTCGTGGGGGAGATTGCAGTGTTGGTTAGGGATCAGTCAGGGAGGGGGAGATTGCAGTGTTGGGTAGGGATCAGTCAGGGAGGGGGTGATTGCAGTGTTGGGTAGGGATCGGTCAGGGACGGGGAGATTGCAGTGTTGGGTAGGGATCAGTCAGGGAGGGGGTGAGTGCAGTGTTGGGTAGGGATCAGTCAGGGAGGGGGTGAGTGCAGTGTTCTGTAGGGATAGAGGGAAATCAGGAGGGCAAAAAGGGGACATGAGATTGCTTTGGCAAATAGATTTAAGGAGAATCCAAAATGTTTTTATAAATCCATAAAGGACAAAAGGGTCCCTGGGGAGAGAATAGGGCCCCTCAATGATCAAGACAGCCTGCACGTGGAGCTGCAGGAGATGGGGGAGAAACTGAACAAGTATTTCCTGTCGAGAAGGACATGGAAGATATCGAATAGAATGATGGTTTGAGAAGTAGCATTGGGAAATAGATGATGTCATCTTGCAAAATGTCCACATTATAGAGGAGGAGGTGCTGGATGTCTTGAAATGGTTAAAGGTGGATAAATCCCCATGACCTTATCAGGTGTCATCTCGATCTCTGTGGGAAGCTAGAGAAGTGATTGCTGGGCCTCTTACTGAGATATTTGTATCATCGATATTCACAGGTGAGATGCCAGAAGACTGGAGGTTGGGCTCACATGGTGCCACTGTTTAGGAAGGCTGGTATGGACAAGCCAGGGAACTACAGACTGGTTCGCCTGTCATCAGTCGTGGGCACGTTGAGCGACGGATACATGAGGGACAGGAATTACATGTGTTTACAGAGGCAATGTCTAATTGGGGATAGTCAGCATTGCTTTGTACGTGGGAAATCATGGCTCAAGATATTGAGTTTTTTGAAGAAGTAACAAAAGGATTGATGAGGGCAGTGCGGTGGATGTGAGTGATATAGACTTCAGTAAGGTGTTCGAAATGTTTCCACATGGGAGATTGGAGAGCAAGGATAGATCTCACCGAATACAGGGAAAACCAGTTAATTGGATATAGAACTGGCACGAAGGTAGAAGACAGAGGGTGGTTGTGGAGGGTGTTTTTTTCAGCCTGGAGACCTGTGACCAGTGGAGTGCCACAAGGATCGGTGCTGCGTCCACTACTTTCCGTTAATTATATAAATGATTTGGATGTGAACACAGCAGGTATAGTTAGTAAGTTTGGAGATGACACCAAAATTGTAGTTGTAGTGGACAGTGAAGAATGTTACTTCACATTACAACGGGATGGTGAACTGATGGGCCAATGGGCTGAGGGGTGGGAGATGGAGCTTCATTTAGATAAATGGGAGGTGCTACATTTTGGGAAAGCAACTCTTCGCAGGACTGATCCACTTAATGTTAATATCCCAGGGAGTGTTTCTGAACAAAGAGATCTTGGAGTGCAGGTTCATTGTTCCTTGAAAGGAGAATTGTAGGTTGATAGGATAGTGAATAAGGAGTTTGGTATGCTTGTGTTTAATAATCAGTGCATTGAGTAGAGGAGTTGGGAGGTCATGTTGTGGCTGTACAGGACATTGGATAAGCCAGTTTTGGCATATTGCGTGCAATTCTAGTCTCCTCCCTATTGGAATGATGTTGTGTAAAGTGAAAGGGTTCAGAAAAGATTTGCACAAACGCTGACAGGATTGGAGGATTTGAGCTAAAGGGAGAGGTGAAATGGGCTGGGAATGTTTTCCCTGGAATGTCTGAGGCCGAGGGGTAACCCATATGGAGGTTTATAAAACCATGAGAGGCATGGTTAGGTTTAACAGACAAGGTCTTTTCCCTGGGGTGGGGTAGTCCAGACCTGGAGGGCCTAGGTTCAGGATGAGTGGGGAAAGATATAAAAGGAACCTAAGGGACAACGTTTTGATGTGGAGGGTGTTGCGTGTGTGGAATGACCTGCCAGATGAAGTGGTGGAGACTGGTACAATTACTGTATTTAAAAGGCATCTGGATGGGTATACGAACAGGAAGGGTTGAGAGGGATTTGGGCCAACTGCTGGCAAATGTGATGAGATTATGTTCGGATAGGTGGGTGGAGTGAATGAGTTGGACCAAAGGCCCTGTTTCTGTGCTGTCCATCTCTCTGACTGTAAATGTTTTGCACTGTCCATTTCCAGCCATACACTTCACTGTTTCCCCTGTTTACCTTGGTCAGTTCTCCTCTCAAACACATGTCAATGGCTTTGGTTGTGATTGTAGGGTGTGCTTTATGGTCACTTTAAAAATCCATCATCTCGCTGAATTCCACGACACTACAATTTCCCAGAGGATATCTCAGTGGGACATTACTCCTTCACTCAGCGTCATCACCCAACGGTCGATCTGAGATAGTCACCTCCCTGGCCATTTGCACAACGTGTTATTCAAAGAAACACTGACAGAAACATCCAAAGAGGAGTTCGGAGAACATCACTTTTGCCGATGTGACTGTCCCAGATTATACAAAGACTGAAGTCTCCCAAAATGATCACAGTGCCTTTGCATTACACAGGAATACATTGGAATGTGTAACAGGGCTGAGCAATGAAATGCTGTTAGGCAGCCTCTAAACTGTTCTCCTGCTTGTGTTGTTGACACACGTTACCCAGAATCTGCATTCACGCTGATTCAGCTTCATCATCTGAGGCCAAATGCCAAAAGATGATGGTATTCCCACTCTGTCAGTTTACTCTCGATCATCAGTAAAGTGGTGGAAAGTCTCAGTGCTTTTAAGCAGCACGTGCTCAGCAATACCCTGGTCAATGACGCCTAGTTAGGGCTCCACAAGGGCCACTCAGCTTCTGACCTCATTACTGTGGTTCAAACATGTACAAAAGAGCTGAATTCCAGAGGTGAGGTGAGAGCGACAGCCCTTTAAAACGAGGCTGCCTTCGACCAAGTGTGGCATTAAGGGGCATTAGCAAAACTACAATCAATGGGTATTAGAGGCAAACTCCCCGATGGTTAGAATCATACCTCACACGTAGGAAGATGGTCATGATTGATGAAGGTCAGTCAACTCAGCTCCAAGTCTGTAGGAGTCCCTCGAGAATTGGCTGAAAAAGTCTTCAGGGCTGCTTCATCAATGACCTTCCCTCCATTTCAAGGTCAGCAATGGGGATGTTCACCAATGATTGTACAATGTTCTACAACATTTGTGGCGCCTCAGATACTGAAACAGTCTATGTTCAAATGCGACAAGTTCTGGACAGTATCCAGGCTAACAAGTGGCAAGTAATATTCAGGCCACAAATGCCAGACCGTGACCATCACCAATAAAATACAATCTAACCTGCCCTTGTCATTCAATGGTGTTACTATCCCTGGATCTCCCACTATCAAAGTCCTGGTGGGTAATCATTTCTCAGAAACTCACTGGTCTCGCCACATAAACACAGTAACTATAAGAGCAGGTCCGAAGCTAGGAATACTGCGGCGAGTAACTCACACCCTGACTTCCAAATGTCTGTCCATCATCTACTATGCATAAGTCAGAAGTGTGGTCGAAGACTCCCAATTTGCCTGGATGAGTGCAGCCGCAACAACACACAAGAAGCTTGATACCATTCAGGACAAAGCAGCCAGTTTGACTGTCCCTTCATCCACAATGCTCCATCATCAAGGCTCAGCAGCAGCAGCAGCAGTGTTTTCCTATCTACATGCTGCAATGAAATGATTCACCAAAGATCCTCAGAGACCATCTTCCCAACTCACTACCACGTCTATCTCGAAGGACAAGGGCTGCAGATATATGGGAATACCATCATCTTCAGGTTCCCTCTAAGCCATTCACCATCCTGACTTGGAAATATATCACTGCTCCTTCACAGTCACTGCGTCAGAATCCTGGGATTCCCTCCCTAATGGCACTGGAGGTCAACCACTGCAGGTGGACTGCAGCAGTTCAACAAGGCAGCTCATCACCACCTTCTCAAGGGCAACTAGGGACAGGAAATAAATGCTGGCCCAGCCAGTGACACCCAGATTCACGAAATAAATAAATAGAAATTAACAGAGGAGGGTTGCTGACGTGTCGCAGGGATCGGTGCTTGGGGCCCAGCTGTTCACAATGCCCTTTAAACATTTGGTCGCTGGAATCAGATACACTATATCCCAGCCTGCTGACAACACTAACGGATGTGGGATTGTGTGTGGGTGAGGAAGATGTAAAAAAAACACCAATATTGCAGGACAAAAAGCAGTTAAGAAAATAAATGGTGTGCTGACCTTCATTTCAGGAGGATTTGAGTCCAGGAGAAAGGGTGTCTTACTGCAGCTGAGTATGGCCTTGGTGAGACATCATCTCAAATATTGTGCAGCATTATGTGCAGTTTTGATCTCCGTACCTAATAATGGACAACCCTGACATTGATGGAGAGCAGTGAAGGATGACCAGACTGATCTCTGGGATGACAGGCTTGTTGTGGGAGCAGAGATTGGGGAGACTGGGCCTGTATTCCAAGGGGTTTAGGAAAATGAATGGGGATGTCAATGAAATAAACAAAAATCTGACAGGGTGAGACAGATTGGAAACAGGGATGATAATTTCCCTGGTTGGGACGTCTAAAACCAGGGGCCACAGTATTAGGTACAGGCAGGTAACTCTGCATTGAGATGAGAATAAATGTCTGCACTCACAGACCAGTGAACCTGGGAATTCGCTCGCACCTGGAAACCGAGACACTGATTATAAATAAGGATTTCGAGACAGTAAAGGGATGGTGGGAGAGCGGGAGTACGGTGTGGAAATGAAGGGCCAAGTATTATTACGTTGAATTGGTTAGCAAACTCGATGGACCAAACGTACTACTGCACCACCTATTTTATAGCTTCCCAAGGTTACTCACATTAACGGACATGTATATCGTGTGGGGTAAGTGCATTGAGGAGAGTTTTTCCATGAACTAGAATGGGAAGGCTCACTGTGTTGTATGACCTACTCCTTTCCCACTGTTTCTGTGCAGTCTGTGGGAAAGCTCTGTCAATGTTGTCAAAAGCTCTCAGATGTTAGGAAGGAGGTTTCTGCAGGGTCGAGAGGATTGTGTTCCCATTCCCTTTTCCGACACTGATGCTGAGGCCAGGTGTTCTGTCCGGTTTCATCCTTTCAGACCTCGGAGTAGTTTGATACAAATGAGTGTCTTGATTGGCCATTTCAGAGACCATTGAAATGTTTATCACATGTCAGGGTCTTTGGAGTCACTTTTAGGCCAGCCCAGGAAATCATGGGAGATTCACTTCCTAAAAGTACATTGGAGAAAGAAATTCTGTTTATAATCGATATTGGCTTCAAGGTCACTGTTACTGATCCCAGATTTTAGATCTCGA
Source organism: Chiloscyllium punctatum (assembly GCF_047496795.1). Lineage (NCBI taxonomy): Eukaryota > Metazoa > Chordata > Chondrichthyes > Orectolobiformes > Hemiscylliidae > Chiloscyllium > Chiloscyllium punctatum. The sequence continues at coordinate 144,411,120 of NC_092744.1, read as the reverse complement.
TATTTTAATAATTGTCTTTAACTTCCACCCGCTGCCAGATCATTAGCCTGGTCTGGATTAGTATTCCAGTGACATTACCACAACAGCATCATCTCTACATGGGGACCTATCGGAAACCACACTGAGCAGGTTATTTCTGTGCTGCTTGACAGCTCTGTCAAAAAGAACTCACACCAATTTGACTGTCGTGTGGGACTGAGGGGGTGGTAATTGGTCAGATTGTAATTATTCCCGTCTTTGGGGACGTAACTTACCTTAGTAATTTTCGGCATTGCCAGGGAGATATCAGAGTTGGAGCTGAAATGAAACAGGGACACGGTTTGTTGTGCAGCACAAGTCTTCAGTCCTATTGCAGGAATGGGGTCAGGGTCCATTGCCTTTGTCGTATCTACTGTGTTCAGCTGTTCTCCATGGCACATGCAGAGAATCAAATTGGTTGGAGACTGGCATCTGTGATTTTGTGCGCATTATGATATGGGTGAGGTGCATCATCGACTCAACATTTCTGGCACAAGATGGTGCCAGATAAAAGATAAAACATCCTTCTCTTTTACACTGATGTACAGGTCTGTTCCATTATTTAGTATGGCGATGTGTGTGGAGCCCACTCCTCCAGTCATTTGTTTAATCGTCCATCATCATTTATAACTAACTGTGGCAGAACTGCAGGGCTTCGTTCAGATCTGTTGGCCAGGTCTGGTAGCTTTAATGAGTTAGCATCAGGTTAAAGTTCATGTGATTCTGACTCTGACATGTTCACCCACACTCGTCACTGAGCCTTATTTTCCATTACCATGGTGTTGATGGTAATGAAAGACTGAGGTATTAACCTGGCAAAAAGTTACAGGTTGTGGTTGAATGCAGGTCTGCTTCTCCTGCTGCTGTGGTCTACAGCACTACATGAATACGCAGTTTCGAGCTGCAATACCTGCAATGCAATTCTGCTGTCTGTTCCCCAATTCTCACTGAGACCCATTCACCCATCAGCCCTGCACTCAGTGGCCTAACCTGGTTTCTGATGTGGAAATACTTCCATTTTCATACTCTCATTCTGCTGAGGATCTGTCTCCCCGGGTCTTGTTTCCAATCTGACCCATTCTGCAAAAGAATTTAACTGATCTTAATTCACCTGAATCTTTTTCCTTAAGAAATACCATCTTCTGTGTTTAAAGTGAATGTGTTTCCTCTGTTCCTTTCCCTGACTATGATTAAGAGCTCTGTAGTGTCAGTAATGCCAGCCTTATGTAGTTTCAGAGCCAATGAATTCTCTGGATTCCCAATCATCTTCACCACATTGCATGGTTTCTCTTTTGGTTTGATGCCTTATCATTCATGGCTGCCTTGTTCTCCCATGAGAATGTTTCATCTTCTTGGGGTTGCATTTCTGGTATTATCTTCCGAATTATCCCCAGAACCTCATCCCATTGCTGCTCCATGGTCTTTCCTGCTCAGTTCCCCTTCCAATTAACTCTGGCCAGCTCCTCCCGCATGTCTTGGTAGTTACATTGCTTAATTATAACCACATTACATCTTGAAGAGAGTATTAGATATAAACTGAAAGAAGGAGTTTTGAGAGATAGGACACGAAGAATAATTGGTGGATTTCTTAACTTAATACAAAGGGAGAACGAGAGAGAGGATATAGATATGGAGATGTGGAAAATGAGAAAACTACATTATCGAAAGAAGTAGATGAATATTCCCCAATGTTTTGGCAATGCCTGTGTGCTGTGGTCCTTTGTACAGTGCGCGTGCAACAAAGTAATACGTTCAAATGCTGAGCCTGATGCCAGAATATTTATCTCCAATAATATGACAGACACTAACTTTGGAAAGAACCCAACAGGCCAATATATTGAAGTCCCGGTAAAAAGGGGATTAATTTAAATAAATTGGGACACTAGAATCAAGAATGTGGAGCACACATCCTGGTAAGAATGAGAGATTAGAGTTAGGAATGCCTGAAAAGGAGGGAACGTTGAGAGGATCAAATCATGTTTAATGTTTTATCAATTTTATACATCATATGTTTATTTTTACGTTAACTGTGTCTCTGTTGTTCATTTACAATGTGTTGTGCACATATGAAAAATGCTACTTATCTGCACGCGTACATTAATTAAACAGTGTATATAAAATCAATTTTCCACCATTGAAACTGTCCTGTTGTTGTGTTACGTGGATACATGAACACCAACTGGCCACCAAAAGACATGACGCACTATCACTATGTTCCATACATACTGACAAAGAAAGGCACTACATTGACTGGGACAAAGCACACACACATACTAAGACACGCAAGTACCTTCTTGGAGGAATGGCGTTCTAACCAGAAGTCCATCAATAAAAGCATCAATTTAGATCCTATCTACATTGTATTGTTAAAATCACCGGAAATGACATCACCCATCTTAAGAAACCAAGACCTATAAATATCGAGGCAGGACATACCACCAGAGCTTCAGCAGAGTCTCTCACTGATGATGTCACCTAGTCATGGTGACGAAACTTCTGAAAACAAACCTTCAATCTCAGTGAGCTAACTTGCACACATATAAATTGTTATTTTTTGTTTATTAGTGGAATTTAGGAGTTCTCTGTCGCTCGCGTTTTAACAGACTATGATGTGAGGTGAGTTCTTCTGGGTGTGTGATTTTAATTAACAGAGGGGTTCGACATTGATGTCATAACAGTTTGGGGCCTTGCCGTTTGGGATTTGGACAAACTTGAACAGATTTAGGGTACAAAAGGTCCCAGCAAATTCCAACTCATTGCAATTAGTGATTTTGATCTTCAAATAAAACCAGTGGGAAAATTCGTTTAATTTTGTTACTTGTGGTTGGTTAAATGAAAAGTGAGGGAAATGGCTGTTCACATTACTAAAGAGGTTCCCAAATTTTCAAAGGAAGTTAGAAGGACAGAAGGTGGACATTTTTTAGAATTAGCAAATAGGTTGGAATTGGGTTTAACCAGGGAGAAAAGGGAAGCTGAAATTTTAATGGAGTTGGTCAAGCACTTTGATGTATCTGCAGTAGAGTTAGTAAAACCTTAAATTGCAAATGTGGCAACTGGAGATAGAAGATAAATAAAGGAAAGGAAACAGAGAGAAAAGAAAGAGAAAGAGAGAAAAAAGAAAGAACGAGAGGATTTGAAATTCAGAAGTTCGGAATTAGACAAGGAAGTTAAATTAACAGGATGGAGATAAAGGGAGAACATAGGGATGTATAAAACTATGCTAATAACTTGCCATATTTCGGTGAGAAAAATGTCAAAACTTTTTTAATTTCATTTGAAAACATGGCAAGGCAGATGACGTGTCCAATGAACTTGTGGGTAATGCTAGTTCAGACTAAGCTGGTGGGCACAGCTGGTAAGATATGTGCAGCGCTGTCAGATGTGGTGTCAAGAGATTATCAAGATGTCAAATTGGCTATTTTGATTGGTTATGAATTGGTACTAGAAACATAAAGAGAGAAGTTCAGAAAAATAGAGACGGAACCAGGTCAGACATATATTGAGTTTGAAAGAATTAACCACAGTCATTTTGACAGTTGGATGCTGGCCTTAAAAATGGATAAGACCTGTGAGGCTTGAGGGAGATAAATTTGCTGGAGAAGTTAAAAGACTCAATTCCAGAGATAGTAAGAATTCATGTGAATGTACCGAAAGTTCAAGAAGTGAGAAGTGCAGCAGAAATGGCAGGTAAATATGCACTGATGCATGAGTTGATATTTAGCTTCTGGCAGGATTTTCACGTTGTGAGGGATAGAAATTGGGAGAAGGGAAGATCACACATTACAAAGCAAACAGTAGCGCACAATACTTTCCCACAGGTGAAGAAAGAAGCCCAAGGGGGTTGAAAGGTGGTGAAAGGCCTCAGGTGTTCTCAGTATAAGGGAGTGGAACACATAAAATGACAGTGCCGATGGTTTAAGAAGGGCACTGGGAAAAGGTGGTTTCCCTGTAGTAAGCTGGGACACACTGTGATGGGCGTTGAATGTAGGCACTTTGGGGAAAGATGTGGTAGAAGAGGCTAAACCCAGTGGCATTAGTGAAACTGGTAAAGGAGACTCCAAGTAGAGCCGAGGAGCTGCAGGAGAGTGCACAGCCTCGGCAAGGGCTGGGTATGGCGTCGGTACCTGATCTCTGAAAGAATTCGCCTCTGTGGATAAAGTTTACTCAGAAAGAACAGGGGGAGAAGGACAAGAAGTTGTAATTTTGTGAGATATGGGATCTGCTCAGTCTCTAATAGATGAGAAGTGAGGCTCCGGAAAAGCAAAACAGATCAGGCAGCATCCAGACAGCAGGACAATCGAATATCAGGCAGAAACCCATCGTCAGGAATGTGGTGGGGGGACAAGGGGGCTGAAAGATAAATACGAGGGTAGTAGTTGGGCTGGTGGAAGGGTCACTGGGAAGGCAATAAGAAGATATAGGTGGGAGTGATAGTGATATGTTGGAAAGGAGCATGGAGTCAATTAGGTGGGAAGGAAGATGGCCAGTTAGGGCCGTTCAAGAGGGCAGTGCTAGGTTGAACGGTTGAATCTGGGAGAGGTTGGTGGAGGGGAGATTTGGAATTTGGTGAAGTCAACGTTGATGCTGTACAGTTTGAGGCATCCAGCTGTCCTACCACCAATAGGTGTTCTATCACCCTCCTCTCTGACCTATCACCATTACAGCTCACCTGCATCGACCTATCGCCTTCCAAGCTCCCTTCCACCCAGCTCCATCCCCACCCTCCCATTTATTTCTCAACCTCCTTACCCCTCCCTTGCCCCCCACTTTCCTAATGAAGGATTTATGCCTGAAAAGTCAATGCCCCTGCCCCTCGGATGCTGCCTGGTTGGCTATGCTTTCCTCGCCCCACACTTTTCACCTCTCATCTCCAGCATCTGCAGCCCTCACTTTCTCTCACCCTCTAATAGTAAGAGATGAAAGTATTTTCACTCTTTCTGGCATGTTAATCAAGAGCGTGTTAATTTGTAGAATGTTGACAGAAATTAAGCATTCCCTTGTGTAACATCAGGATGCAGTGCCAAATCAAGGTTGGGTAAGTAACAGTGACAGTGAATAACAGAGTGTCATTTCCAGGAATACAGTTTGGTCTTGGGAACGATTTCGCAGGAGGCGAGGTGGGATAGGCACCCCTTGTGGTGGAGAAGTCAACAGAAGACTAGTGAATTGAGATGTTAAAAGAAAAATACCGAGGAATTTTTCCAGAGTGATGAGTAACAAGATCCCACTATCATTAGATTAGATTACTTACAGTAATCTTCGGCCCTTCGGCCCAACAAGTCCACACCGCCCCGCCGAAGCGCAACCCACCCATACTCCTACATTTACCCCTTGCCTAACAGTACGGGCAATTTATCGTGGACAACTTACCTGACCTGCACATCTTTGGACTGTGGGAGGAAACTGGAGCACTCGGAGGAAACCCACGCAGACACGGGGAGAACGTGCAAATTCCACACAGTCAGTCAGTCAGTCAGTCAGTCGCCTGAGGCAGGAACTGAACCTGGGTCTCTGGCGCTGTGAAGCAGCAGTGCTAGCCACTGTGCCACTGTGCCACCGTGATGCCCCAAGTTTCACCGTCATAAGTTACAGCAGGAAGGAAAAACGAAAGAAAAAGACCAATGAGTTGATGCTTCGTGAACTGACTCCCTGTTTGATGTAACGGTGCAGAAAAAATCTGAACTTGCAGAGGATCAGGCAGAGGTGTTTAGTCATCAAAGGCTAATGGACTTACAACACATATAGACACACACATACACATGCACACACACAGAAAAGGAATCAGAATATATTGTCGAATGTTAAAACTTAAGGATAGAATCCTAAAATTAAAATGGAGAACCCAATAGGTCAGTGCAGAAGCGAAATGGGCCGAAGTGCACCACATTGTGTTACCTGTAGCATACAGTGTTATGGCTAGCAAATAAACAAGCGGTCACCTAGGTGTACAGAAGACTCAAGCTAAGGTACAGAAGCATTTCTAGTGGCCTGGAATGCACAAGGACGTGGTTTTTTTTGTACATGATATAAAAGCAAATGGTATGGAAGTAACAGGCAGTAATAAAACCAGCACCTTTCTTGCAAATTACTGCATTCGAAGAACATTTCACGCGGGTTATGTTTAATTGTGTAGCTCCCCTTCCTAAAATAGAAATGGAAAACTATATTTGCTGACAATAGTGAATATGTCTACCAGATTTCCAGAGGCAATTCTATTACGGAATGATAAGATAAAAAAGGAGGTGGAGGGGTGAATAGCTTTCTTTACTCGCTGTGGGCTAGGTAGTAAGATTCAGTCAGACCAAGGATCTCATTTTACTGCTCAGCGTTTTAAGGAAGTCATGGATAGGTTCAGCATGCAGCAGTTTAAATCAAGTGCGTCGGATCCTGAATCCCAGGGAGCCTTGGAAGGTTAGCATCAGACACTGAGGACCATGTTAATAGCGTACTGTTATGATTACCCGAATGATTGGAATAAAGGTGTCCAATTATATTGTTTTCCATTAGAGATACCCCAAATAAATCTACTCAGTTGACTTCCTCTGAGTTAATATTCATTTGTGAAGTGAGAGGTCCTTTGAAATTAATTAAATATAAATTGACAGGACCGAAGTCAGAAATCTCACACTGGATTCTGTGTGTACGGTGAAGGAGAAAGTAGATGGAGTAGGTGAGTTTGCTAAATAGTATCTGAAGAGCACAGCATAGAGTGAAGCAGGTGGCAGGTAAAAACTCTGAAACTTTGAAGGTTTCCCGTGGGGATGACGTATTAGTAATGCCACCAGTGGTAAGAAATCCTTTCAAAGCCAAGTTTAGTGGCCCCTTTCAAATAAAAAATAATGTGGAGTCAGTTAAGCTATCTAGTAAAGATGCTGAAGATGACAAAAAACTTTATCGAGTATTTTATCTGGATGAATAATGCAGCAGCCACACTTAAGACTCAGGAACAAAGCTGTGGCCAAATGAACAAATTGTGCAGTTTATCTGTATGATGTAGTGATCTTTAGCAAGTGATTGAAAGCTCACATGTTACAGTTAGCAGACCATGTTGAACGATTACAAGAAGCAAACTTGGTAATGACCTTAAAGAAAACAGAATTCGCGAAGGCAGAGGGGACGTTCTTGGGACACTACATTGGACATGGAAGGTTGACCCCATGGAACACAAAGACGAAGGGCTTTGAGGAATTTCCACGACCATCCTCGAAGAAAGAGGTGCTTCGATTTTTGGAATTGAGTGGATTCTACCAGAAGTTTGTCCCAAACTTCAGCAGCGTATTGGCACCACTGATGGATTTATTAAAGAAGAACACAGAATTGTGGTGGACAGTACAATGCCAGGAGGCATTTGAGAATTTTAAAGCAGGATTAATCACCGCACCAGTTTTAGCTACACCAAATATTCTGAAACCCTTTGAAAATTGTGTTTGATGCTCGGGATATAGGGGTCAGAGATGTATTGATACAGAAAGAGGATGATAGAATTGAATAACTATTTGTCTACTTGTCGAAAAAACTCAATATCCACCAGAAAAAAAATACAAAATCTCCATTATTGAACAAGAATGATTAAGTTTCACACTGGCCTGACAATATTTTAATGTGTATATGACAAACAAATTGTCGGAGATGGTTGTGGACAATGACAAATCTCTCACATTTTTTGGAATTGTTAAACAGCAGAACATGAGACAATTTGATTGGAAGCTTATCACACCGACTTTAAACTTACAAATTGTACATGCTGTGCCTCCTACAATGTGATAGCAGATGGGTTTTCACGGATTTAAAGGAAAAAGTATCGATACGATTTACCTTATTCCAGTGTTATAATGGTGTGCAGAATTAATATGAATGATATAACTGAGATTAATACTTTTGCAATTCATAAAATTGGGATTACGAATTAGAGGAAAAGAAATGTAACCATCTTTTCATTCTGCTGGTTCATTTTATTTTCTGAAGCGGGAAGATGTTATGAAGCCAAAAACATGTAGGGTACATTAAAACAGAACGATTTTTGCCAAATAGAAATTAATGCCACGGATGCCAGCTGACGGCCAAACTGTTCGACATGTCACCATTAGCTGAGAAATGGATACCTGAGTTTTGATTGCTGTTTTGACAGCAATTCAAATGCAACCAAAGAGTTTAAATAACGCTCAAGATACCAGAAGCCAAAAGAATTTGAATATTACTGTTTGGACACCTGGTAAGCAACCAAATTATGAGAATTACTGTATCATTGGGAGTATACAAACCAGCATTTTGAACACTGGAGGGAGAGCTACTGCCATCCAACAGCAGAGTAACTGCTGTAGAGCAGCAGTGCTAACTGGCCATCTCAAACACACTCTATCAAAGACACATCTTCATGTAAACCTACGTGCAATAAAAAAATAAGACCCAGGGAGATCAGCAGCTGGAAGAATGAATACAGTGGGGAAGATAGAGACTGTATGGTCTTGAGATTTTAATGTTTCATATGTGGGTTGTTGGAACAGCATATTTTTACAGAGTTGGGGTCAGATAGTAAGTAGCTAAGAAAAGAGGGGCTTGTATTTGTGAATAGTTGTTGTTTAGTGTTCACTATTAAAGTTAAGAAACTAACTTGATAATTTTTGTTTAAATAGTGGAATATAGGAGATCTGTGTCGCACATATTTTTTTAGCAACAGGGAGAGTTCACAGTCACAGTCACAGTCACAAAATGCTCCAGTCTCCAAAGGGAAGGAAACACTCGACTGGCCGGTCACAACTCCAGGGTGTTGGTGTACACCGCGTGCTCCTTCTCCAAGGACACCCGGGCTCGCTCATATTTTAAGAGATTACGAGGGGTGAGGCGAGCTTTTCTGGGTGTTTGGTTTTAATTAACAGAGGGGTTCGAGTCCACCTTGTAAATGTCCATCCACGTTAGCCCCATTTCCCTGCAGTTGGCCCATATCCTTCCAGTCCTTTCCTGTCGACATATTTTCCAAATGCATTGAAATGTTGTTAATGTACACCCCCCCTCCCCGCCCCACCACCAACCACGTCTGCTGGCAACTCATCCATGTACCAGCCCTCTGTGTAAAGAAGTGGCCATTCAGGTTCCCTTTTATTCCTTCCCCTCTAACCTTAAACTGATCCCCTTTAATCCTCGATTCTGTACACCTTGGAAAAAGACTGAGAGCATTAACCCTATCCATACCCACATGATTTTATACAGCTCTATAAGGACTCCCTCAGTCTCTTACACTCTAAAGAAAAGGTCCGAGCTTGTCCAACCTCTCCCTATAATTCAGACCATTTGGTCTTGGCAACGTCTTTGTAAATTTCTTCTGCACTCTTTCTAATTTAATAACATCCTCCCGATAACAAGGTTACAAAAAGTGAATACAATACTCCAAGTGCGGCCTTACCGAAGTCCTGTGTAACTGCAACATAAATTCCCAACTTCTATATTCAATGTCCTGCCTAATGAAGGCCAATGTGCCAAAAGCCTTCTTAACTGCCCTGTCAACCTGTGACTCTACTATGAGAGAACTGTGCCTGTGAAAACCAAGGTTTCTCTGACCCTGTACCTCTTAAGACCCTCCCCTTCACCGTGAAACTCCTACCTTGATTTGAGTTTCCAAAATGCAAGACCTCACACATCTATATTAAATTCCATTTGCCATTTCTCGGCCCACTTCCCCACCTGATTAAGGTCCTGCTGCAATGTCTGATAAACCTCCTGACTGATCATGCCACCACTTATTTTAGTATCATTTGCAAACTTACTAATCATGCCTTGCATATTCTCAACCAAATCATAGATAACAAACAGCAATGGACACAGCCTTCAGTCTGACCATCATCCTTCCACGAAACACTCTGCTTCCGACCATCAACCCAACTGTGTATCTAATTGGCCAGTTCCCCCAGCATTCCACGTAATGTAATCTTCCAGAGCAGCCTGCCATGTGGAACGTTATCAAAAATCTTACCGAAATCCATAGATACTACGTGTACTGCTCTGTCCTCGTCAACCTTCCTGGTCACTTCATCAAAGAACTCTAACAAATTTGAGAAGCATGATCTCCCACTCACAAGTCTATGCTGACCGCTCCGAATCAAACCCTGTGTAAGTAATGGGTGCAGTCAATGGTATGCTGTCCTTCATTGTAAGATGATTCAAGGACATAAGTAAAGCCATCATCCTGCTGTTGTAGAGCATTGCTGAGAGAGCATTTGGGGCACTCTGTACAGATTTGATCTTCTTTGTAAGGAATGATATCCTTCCCACAGATGCAGATGGCGGTATCATGAGGGTAGAGTGAAGAACCTGAGAGTTTAATCTGCAGAGCTGTGAAATACGAAGAAATGGTGGTGCTGAAACATGAGGTGTAGCAGGTGTATTTCCAAAAGACACATTGATAGGGTGAGAAATTCCATACTTTACTCAGGATTGATTGATCTGATTTATTGTCACGTGTACCTCAGTACAGGGAAACACTTTATTTATGAGCAGAGGAGGCAGATCATAGTAAGCATGGCCAGACAGATCATAGGGTGGAAATAGACTTGGACAGAGTAAGGCATACAGGTTATACTGCACAAGACAAGCAATCGACAAGATCAACATGAGCAAGATCAGCATTATGTGAACTTAGAGAGTCCATTCATCAGTACAACATGACTTTCCTAATAGTTTATATGCCTAAATTAACTTTCCCCATGTTATTGTGCAGTCGGCGTGTGAACCCTGTACTGAACGTCAGGTTGCTCACAATCCCCAACAGCAGCCACAATACCTTCCGTCTGAAACAGGTAGCCATTCCCACCAGCTTCCGCCCTACATAGAGAACACCAGGCTGGCTTCTCAGAGATGGAAGGTGCCCTCTTGAGACTTCACACAAGATATATGGCTTCCCTCCTCAATACTAGAAAACCACGTTAAAGTCCCACGTGTTTATCATGAGCAACGGAGCCAGGAGGAACAACGTGGAACAGTCTGTCTGTGCAGCCTCTGCCCCACTCGTTCATCATCTTAGAGCATCAATCTGGAGACAGTGAGGACTGCCGATGCTGGAGATTGTAGTAGAGAGTAGATTGCTGGAAAAGCACAGATGGTCAGGCAGCTCCGAGGAGCAGGAGAATCCACGTTTTGGGCATAAGCCTTTCATCAGGAATCAGCATCAATTACCTCATTCTGTACCTTTGGAAGTGCTTTGAGTGGGGAATGGCCTCGTACTGTTCCTGTGTAAGTGACTCAAGGGGCTGATTGGCCTCCTCCTGTTCCTGTATAAGTGACTTTAGGGGCTGAATGGCCTCCTTCTGTTCCTGTGTAAGAGAATGAAGGAGCTGAATGGCCTCATCCTGTTCCTGTGGAAGTGACTTTAGGGGCTGAATGGCCTCCTCCTATTCCTGTGTAAGACACTCAAGGGTCTGAATGGCTTCTTCCTCTTCCGATTGGACAGGACCAAGGGCCTGATTGGGTTATCCCTGGTTCCTGTTTGACAGCTCAATGTACTGACAAATGTGATGATGCTGCAGGCTTTGAGAGGTTCTTTTGTCCTGGTTTCTTTTCAGAGAGAGATTGAATGATCGTTACCAAACTGGTTAGTTAAGACCACTGAGTAAACAGCTAGGGAGGCCTTGGGTTTATTTTAATGCAGCCTAAATGGGTGTGGCCAGCTCTCACAGGTTACGATCTCTGGGTTTTGGTTTCTCAGTAGTATCAGAAACTGTTGGGGTCTCCACAGAGTTGGAAGCTTCAGTGACTATCTCCTGGGTGCTACTCTCTGAATTTTCTCTTGGTGCTGTTTTTAATTCCTGGATTAGAGAAATGTCTGCGACAATCTGTGTCTGAATTTCCCTTTCTGCCAGGGGCTGTGTTTATGGGATTTTCCTATATTGTAACAATTCATTAGTCATAGTTCATAGATTTGTTATTCTGTTAACTTGTCTAATAGAATTACGTTTTTCTAAATTCCTCTTTCTTTGCTTTCATTTTATCTTTCGAGTTTCAATAAATGGTGTTTAGCTTCACACCGAGTAGTTTGACCTGTCACATTGCATCTGGGACAGACACTTCACATTTCCTTTAAAATAAAAAAAAAAGCAGAGTCTAGGCTACCGCTTCAAATATTTTCGAGGGGCTCTGGTGTAGTCCATCACACTAGACTCCCTCTCTTCCTGAGTAATAGGCTGGAGGCACTGAATGGGCTGTTCCTGTTCTTCTCCAGTCGTGTCAATGGGCTGAATGGCTTCCTCATATTCCTGTGAAACCAGCGTGAGGTACTGAATGAACTCTTGTTTTATTGTGGCAATGTGCAGTGTCAGGCAGTGCTGGTAGATGAATGTTACCGACACTTTAACAGCACAAGTCTCAATGGAGTCTGGGTCTTGCTGCACACGGACACAGACTAGTTCAGGAGCTGACGGGAGACAAAATGTTCTGAACATTGTGGAATCTTCAGCGACCATCCCCACTTCTGATCTTATGGTGGGGAGGGTGGGGAGGGGAGCCATTGATGAAGCAGCTGAAGCTGTTTGTGAAGAGGAAACTACGCTGAGGATCTCGCACAGAGGTGACCCAGGACTGAGAGGATGAACATCTTCCTTTGTGCCACGTTTGACTCCAAACACTGGAGAGTTTACTCCGATTCCCATTAAGTTCAGTTTTGTTAAGCTCCTTGATGTCAACAGAAGTCAACCATTGCCTTGATATCAGGGTCTGTCACTTTTACCTGATCCCTTGTCTCAACCTCTTTTGTTCATATCAATAAGCCATGGTATTGGAGCAGCAAGTGTTTTCTTCAAACAGGTGGGATTGAATGTCAGGATATCCCTTCTCAAGAGTGTTCGGGGAGCAAGATTTCTGAAAGTATTTGAAGAGGAGGTAGATGGATATTGACCTGACAGAGAGGTGTGGGCTATGAGGAATTGGGTTTGAAAGATGATTTGAGACCAACAGCAGATCAGTCACGATCTTAGTGAAGGGCAAGGCAGGTTTGGGGAGTGAATGACCTGTTCTAGTGTCTGATGTTCTCACATTCTGTTCTTGGAAAGTTAGTGGGTGTTATTTTCATGAATGTCTGTTATGGAATGTTGCAGGCAGGGAGACCAGAGGATTTTGCGAGCCATCTCTGGGTGAGGTATGGGGGCTTTATTCTCTGTGTATCTGGGTCTAAACATGACCAACAAATGTAGCACAAGTTGCAGATAGGGGAAGCTCTGTAAAGAGAGATGAGGGGACACTTTCATACCTGTGCCTGGATTTTCCAATTGCATTTCCCAAATCACTTCAAAGCGTGTGTGACAGTCTTGAGAGGCTGAATTTTCTCCTCTGTCTCTGTGCAACAGATTGTAGGAGTAAGTGGCCTCCAACCTCTCCTTTCTGGCAGGTATGCGGGGCTGGATGGAATACAGAAACATGGGACTGAGAAGCAGGAGTGGGACATTAGATACTTTGAGCCTTCTTCACCAGGCACTAAGACTGTGGACTCAGCCCCACTTTCCTGTCTGTATACTATTACCCGTGACTCACTTCCTGTCAAATATATAACTAAACAGCTTTCAATCCATGTGAACATAGAGGCACGATAAACTTCCAGTGAAGAGAATTCCCACTTGAAAGGTCCTTTCAGAATATTTCGCCATCCCTCTTATAGAATCTGACAGTCATACAGAATGGAAACAGACCTGTTAGTCCAATCTGTTCACTCTGATCAGATATCAAATCTGACCTAGTCCCATTTGCCAGCATTTGGCCAATATCCCTCCTCTTTCAGATACATTTTAAATGTGCGATTTTAGCCACCTTCACCACTTCCTCTGACAGCACTTTCAGTACACGCACTACTCTCTGTGTGAAACATTTACCTTCAGGTCCATTCTAAATTATTTGCCCTTTCCCCTTCAACCTATGCCCTCTTGTTCTGGACTCCCCTCTCCTGGGTAGCAGAACATGGCTGTTCAGAATATCCATGCCTCTGATGATTCTATCAACCTCTATAAAGTCACCCTTCGACCTCTGACACTCCAGGGGGAAACACCTCAACCTAATCCACCTCTCCCTGAAGCTCAAACCGAGTTGCATGCAGTATTCTTAATGTGGCCTCACCAACTTCCTGTTCAGATGCAACATGCAACCACACCTCCTATAATCAATGCTCTGACTGATTAAGACAAATGTGCCAAATTTGTTCTGCACCACTCTGTCTACCTGCGACTCCACTTTCAAGGAACTATGTGCCTACAGCCCTATGACCCTTTGATTAACAACACGCCCCAGGACCTTACAATTAAGTGTATAATTTCTGCCCTGATTTGCCTTCCCAAAATGCAAAACTTCGTATTTATCTAAATTTATCTATATCGTCACTCCTTGTGCCTTTGTCCCATCTAATTGTGGTCTCGTTGTACTCTGAGACAATCTACTACACCACCTTTCTGATGTAATCTGTAACCTAACTAACTATGGCCCCTATACTCGCATCTAAATCCTTGACATAAATGATGAAATGCAGTGAAGTCAGTACTGATTCTTACAGCACACGACTGCTCACAAACCTCCAGTCTGAAAAATACCCCTCTTCATTCAAGCCAATTGTGATGAGCTTCCTCTGTATCTCGTGTGACCGAACCTTACTCATCTGCCTACCAATCGGAATGTTGTGAACACCTTACTGAGGTCCATGTAGACAATTTCTACCAAACTGCCTTCATCAATCTTCTTTGACACCTCTTCATAAAACTCAATCAAATTAATGAGACATGATTTCCCATGCAGAAAGCCACGTTGACTACCCCGATCAGTCCTTGCCTTCCCAAATGCATGAGCTGAAAAATGTGTTGCTGGAAAAACACAGCAGGTCAGGCAGCATCCAAGGAGCAGGAGAATCGACGTTTCGGGCATAAGCATGTATGTAAATCCTGTCCCTCAGAATCCCCTCCAACAACTTACCCACCACTGACATCAGGCTCACCAGTCTATAGTTCCCCGACTTTTGGGGTCACTGCTTCCTTTTCCATTCCCAATGCTCCACTGCTCACAACACATGTCAAATGTAACCAGGTTTATGATATGGCCGATGATATCGGTCTCAGACCGGGTCAGTGTCAGTTTTAGCAACCAAGACAGGCTAGTTTCTTTAATCTGCTAAAATAGCACGTTTATGATCCAGAGCAATATTACTCAAACTATGGTGGAAAGATGAATGGCAAACTGTTTGGATATTGCAAATACAGAATCGACATTTCCCTTCCTAAACACACACACACACACACACACACACACATACACACACA
Source organism: Chiloscyllium punctatum (assembly GCF_047496795.1). Lineage (NCBI taxonomy): Eukaryota > Metazoa > Chordata > Chondrichthyes > Orectolobiformes > Hemiscylliidae > Chiloscyllium > Chiloscyllium punctatum. The sequence continues at coordinate 144,395,827 of NC_092744.1, read as the reverse complement.
CACACACACACACACACACACACACACACACACACACACACACACACAATCTCTGCAATTTCAAGTTGAACGCATTTTGTCCATATATTCTTGTAACTCATGACAAAAGGAAAAATTGAGAGATTGTTCAAAATGTTATTCTGCTTCTGAAGATATTCTACTCACACAAGCTGCTAGCAATGGGATTTCATCCTGGAACAGTTGGATTTGGCTGAATTCCCTTTGCATTAGGCAGTGAAGAGATTCCAATGAATTCTGGCCAGGGATTGCCCAAGGGTATTACAGTGTCTCAGTGGTTAGCACCGCTGCCTCACAGCACCAGGGACTTGCGTTCAATTCCAGACTCGGGTTGCATATTCTCCCCTTCTAATGGTTGCTCCAGTTTCCTTCCACAGTCCAAAGTTGTGCTGGTTAGATGGATTGGTCATGATAATTTGTCTGTAGTGTTCAGGGGTTTCTAGGTTAGATGCATCGGTCGGGGTAAATGTAAGGGAGTGAGCCTGGGAAGGTTGGTATGGACCTTTTGGGCCGAAGGGCCTGTTTGCACATTGTAGGGATTCTATAAAAATAGGAATGGTAACGATGACTGCAGATTTTGTGTTTTAGCTCCCACACATTGCTGTGATGAGGAACAATGAAGGAGAGAGAGTGTAATCGGCCGTTCCTTCTCAGGCTGATTACATTTTCTCCCTCTCTGAGCTGAATCACACAGTAATGTCATCCTCTCCCCAACTGGACCATGTGAGGTCTCCTTGTACATTGTCCAAACTGTGTCTCCATCACATTCTCTGTTCCACGTAGGTGCATCTTTGCTGCCGTCATACACAGTGCCATATCCTGAGCAGAAAATGGCCTTGGTCTATGTCAAGATATGTTTATATGTCGCAGCGTCATTAAAAAATAAAATGTTTAATGTATTCAGAATATTGTGTTAAAATGAATGCATTTTTCAACAAATACAGAAATTGCTGGAAAACCTCGGCAGATCTGTCAGCATCCAGATGCCTTTTCCATGCTGTATTTGTACCAGCCACCACCACTTCCTGTGGCAGCTCATTCCACATGCACACGTCAAAACCTTTTTCCTCTCAATTTCAACCAATGCCCTCTAGTTTTGGACGCCCCTAACCTGGGGAAAAACCCTGACTACTCACCCTGTCCATGACCATTCTGATTTTATAAACCTTTACTGCTGCAAAATGTGACTCCAACCAACATGAATGGCTGTGCTTCAAATCATCCTGGTCCTAAATTCTGAAATGCAATACTGACACCTCTTCCTTCTCCATCAGGTCACAATTCTAAATCCATTTTAATCAGTTTGTTCAGGTGTGTTATGAAACACTTCTGTGGGATTTGCACCCAGACCTTTGTGCCCGGAGGGAGGGACACTAGCACCAGTCGGCAATACCCATAAAGCTGTAACATTATTCTCCTGTGTGTTTGTTCATCAGCCTGTTCTGACATGCTGGGACATACATCTACAACAGGCAGGACTTGAATCCAGAACTTCTAGTCTAGAGCTTGGAACACCACCACGCACGTTCAGGAATCAAATCCAGACCTCTGGCTCAGAGGCAGGGACATTACCCACGACACTACCATGTCCATATTTTGGGTCATATTTTAGTGCCCACATTCAGCTCGGTGTGGATTTATTATAATCAGGTTACCATTACTGAATTACACAAAACACTTTCTTTGTTAAACAAAGGCAAAATATTTGTCTCAACTCTAGGATGTTGAGTATATGTGATTCGTGGTGCTGGAAGAGCACAGCAGATCAGGCAGCATCCGAGGAGCAGTAAAATCGACGTTTCAGGCAAAAGCCCTTCCTGATGAAGGGTTTTTGCCCGAAACGTCGATTTTACTGCCTCTCGGATGCTGCCTGAACTGCTGTGCTCTTCCAGCACCACGAATCCAGAATCTGGTTTCTCGCATCTACAGTCATTGTTTTTACTTTGTTGAGTGTACGTGCTGTATCATCGAAGTTAACTATGAACAGCTTTAATCGCTATTATCTGGCGTCTGCAATATTAGGGAAAGAAATCCTGCAGACACACTCTGCACAATGAAGGGGCTCGAATAGATTTTCATTACTGAACACCAGAGACGGAAAAAGGCCATAATTTCTGGCCCCAAAAAACCGATCAGTATTACCCAACTCTCACGTGTGACTGCCTTCTTCCTAAAGCCATGAAATGATAGCAGGCGCTGATTACTGTCCAGCCTCTCCTCCTCACTGACTGTGTCTGCAATCTGTCCCTCCTCCCCCTAACCAAACAAGGCAAACCAAGCTCAGGGTCTTTGTGAAAATCAAGGCCGGAGTGTGCAGGCATCCTGGAGAGGGGGAAGGAATTTAAAATTAAACGGGGAAGGTGAGGTGGCAGTAATGTCACACACTGGGCTGAGGAGTGGCAGATGGAGTTTAGTTTGGATTAATGCGAGCTTTTGGATTTGGTAAATCAAACAAGAGCAGGACCTGTACAATTAAAAGGTGAGCCTTTGTCAGTGTTTTAGAACAGAGACCTAGACCGTCAGCGTCCCCATTGGGTGAGGGGGGTGGGTAAAAACCCTATCAAGTGTCATTGGCACTTTGGATTTTGTTTCGTTCTTTTTGATGTTTTTAGCTTTGGAAAGTTTTGAGAGCTTGTTAGTTGCAGTAGTTTTAGTTTGTACAGATTTTAGGCTCGATGAGTCTTTTGTCATTAATACTCAGCGATGTGTAATTCGATATGAAATTCTCTCGAGTTCAAATGTTGCTGCAGTGTGTTATGGATAATGATGTGCTTAAATGGTGTACATGGAACATTAAGGGGGGGGGCGGCATCTGCCAGTTAAGAGGAAAAATATACTTTCTCGTCTTAAAAAAGAGAGAATTGTCCTATTGCAGGAGATGCACCTTGATGACAAGGAACATTTGATGTTACAGCAGGGCGGGTTTGGTCGGGTTTATTTCTCGTCTTTTAATACTAAGAGTGGGGGAAAAGTCATAATGGATAGGAAGAATGTTCCATTTAAATTACTAGATTATATTAACACCCATGGAAGGATCATAATCCTCAAAGTCTTGAACTACGGGAATTAATACGGTATTTTAAATGTTTGTTGCCACCCGGTGCACCCTCTTAAAATCCTGGTAGATGCATTTTCCAAATTCAGTTATCTTGCATCATGGCGCATTATTGTAGAAGGAGATTTTGACTGTCTTATGGCCCCACGATGGACAGAATGTCCAAAGGTCCCTCAATACCCTCGTTATAATGTCAGCAATTTCTGGATTTGTGTCTAGACCTATAGCTGGTGGGTGTCTGGAGGCAGATCTACCTCACAAGTAAGGATTTTATTTTCTTCTTTAACCTACAGAATTGGCACACGAGGGTTGATCTCTTCTCATCCCTGCAACAATCTTAGATTCGATGGCATCCTACACAATGGAAATCTTACCCCAACATACCTGGCCCAGAAGTGGGATAAAAGTCACATAAAATTATGTTGTATGCAGATGGCCTTATGTTTTTGTCAAATCCCGCAATTGCGGCAACTCACGTGATGCAATACAATAATTCGCTTGTCGCCTTTTCGGGCTTTAAGATTAATTTTACAACGTTGGAGGCCATGTCTATGGGAGGTCTTGGGGAAATAACTGAATGAGGGCAAATCTTGGTTTCCTTTTAAATGGTCACGGGGGTGGGGGGGGGGCGCGAGGTTCTCTATTTCAGTATATTCATTACATCCGTCTTTGATCATTTATTGAACGTGAACTATGTCCATTTGTTTAATAAGATTAAACAAGACCTTCAAAGATGGGAGGCACTTCCAATTTCTTGGCTAGGTCGGATAGCTCTTATTAAGGAATGTCCTTCCTCATTTACCAAACCCCGTGGGAATGCTTCCTTTGATATTTCCCCCATCGGTATTTAGGAGACATAATGGCTGGTTTGGCTCTTTTATTTGGCAGCATAAGCGACTCTTTATCAAGCTAACCAAATTGCAACTGCCCCACAGATTGTGGGGAGTAGATCGCCCAGATAAAAGCTATCAATTAAGCTCTTTTTTATCCTATGTTCGTGCCTGGGCTGCTGAGGACTCGGCGTCAATACTGTGAGATATTGAATCCGATAAGATAAAGTGAACCTTTATTAGTCTGTTCTTCTTAGCTAAATTGACAACATTTATGAAGTATTGTCATAACCCAATAATTATCAATATTGTTAAAGCATGAATGACAATGCGTCAGATCGAGGGCAATACAGCCAAAACCATGTTTCTTACCCCTATAATTGGTATACTGGGTTGTCATCCGGGGTTAATGGATTCCAGGTTTAAACTGTGGACAGGAAGGGCTGTACCTTGCTTGAGTGATTTAGAATTAGTAGAATCCCTACAGTGTGGATACAAGCCCTTGGGCCCTGCAAGTCCACTTCGACCTTCTGAAGAGTAACCCACTCAGACCCATTCCCCTACCATCCTATATTTACCCTGACTAATGCCCAAACTTACGCATCTCTGAACACAATGGGTGATTTGTCAATGACCAATTCATCTAACCTGCACATCTTTGTACTGTGGAAGGAAACCCACACAGACACGGCGAGAATGTTAACTCCGCACAGCCAGTCACCCAAGACCAGAACCAAAGCCGAGACCCTGGTGCTGTGAGGCAGCAGCGCTCACCACTGAGCCAACACGTTTTATTTGATGGAGAAACAATGATATCATTTGATCAAATAACTCGTACGTATGGACTACCTAGTAGAGACCTCTTCTGTATTTTTATCCAGATCAGAGATTTGATTTAAAAAAAACAGACTTTTACCACACTCTTTCAGATCCGATCGAGAGAAGTGGGCGCTTATTGCTTAGAATACACGCTCTGTCAGTACCCTTTATCATTAGTTGGAGAGTGTCCACTCAGACGAGACTGTGCAGCTTTGTAATGTCTGCGGGAGATTTGGGGGTTCAGGCCACTTCGGAGACATATTTGTGAAAAAGCCCGAAGGATTTTGATTTGTAATAGGACCCATACCATGCAGTTGAAAATTCATCGTAGGGTCTATCTGACCCCAAATTGTCTCTCAAAATGCAAAGTGGGATGATCTTTTGCATGTACTAAATGCAGAATGACTACAGGCACTCTTACTCATTGCTTGTGGTCCTGCTGCAGACTTCATCTATATTGGATCACTGTGTTAGGTGTGGTAGAGTGGGTCTACGGGACTGAATTGGAGATGGACCTGGTTTCGCTTTTCCTGGGCCTGCCCAGGGTACTTTCCACAGATGCACATGGGGAAAGAAAAAATACATCCTTACATTCCGTAATTTCCGTGCTAGGAAAAATATTCTGTTGTGTTGGATGTCTGAACTCCCAGAGAGGAAGAATTATGAACATAAAAATGTGTATCAGTTAATGCTCTTGATGAACGAGAGCTGTCCTTTTGTTATGCTGAGCTGTATTATTTGTTCATTATTTATTGTTTAGTTTTGTTTTTTTCTTCTGTCTGTGTCGTGTTTTAAGTTGTTTTGTGTGTACATGCAATTGGATGTAATTTGTTTCAGTTATTTGAGTTGAGTTGTTATTGGTTTATTATAATATTAAAAATCTCTTTTTAATTTTTTTAAAATTAAAATGCTAACATTGATAGAATACAGTCCCAAAAAACTCTCATTAGAGAGCCCACTCATGGTGGTTTATCCTGAGGATCACCACATCTCGGGTGATGGGGTGAGGCTGAGAGAGTGTCCCCTTCTTGGTAACCTCTGTCAGTGTGAGGAACTGAACCTGCGCTTTTGGCCTCCCTCTGCATCAAAACCTGCCGTCCTGCCAACTGAGAAGGAGGCAGTGCAAATGTTACAGAGAGAAATAGTCACAGAAAAAGGGTAAGAGAAACATTCATAATATGGAAAGTGGTACAGTTCAGATAACGGTCAAGATAACGCCTGAGGGTAAAAATGTGGGGGATCATGAGCCTTGTTCAGGGGGGATCGGTGCAATAACAGATATACAGTGATTGTGAGGGAGCAGACAGAATATGGTGACCCTTATCCTGACAGAGCGGAGAAGGTTATTGATGCTTGTCCTGTATTGCTGGATATTTCTTCAGACCTCAAATACTGCACTGAACTCGGTAATGAGCACAGACCATGCTCGGTGGGTCTGGTGGTGTGGCACCCTCTGGGATGGGAATGTTCCCCCTCTGTACTCACCCATCCAATGTGCTCACCGTGCTCTATCAACAAACCATGGTGTAATTGCCCCTTATCTACCAATCTGCCATTTCCCTGCCTTTGCTCTGCATCCATCTAATCCTTTCCTATCTGTATTTGTCCAATTACCTTATCAATATTATTAGTGTGCCCATTTCAACCACTTCCACTGGCAGCTCAGTCTAATTTGCCAGTTCACCTTGGATTCCATGCGATTTAACCTTCTAGAGCGGCCTACTATGTGGAACCTTATCAAAGGCCTTACTGAAATCCATATAGAATATGCATACATCCCTGCTCTCATCGACCTTCCTGGTCACTTCCTCAAAAATCTCTAACAAAATTTGTAAGGCATGATCCACCACGCACAAAGCCATGCTGACGGCTCCAAGTCAAACTATGTCTTTCCAAATGCATGCACATCTTATCTCTCAGAACCTTCTCAAGTGGTTTACCGAAAACAGGTGTGAAGCTTACTGGTCTATATTTCCTAGGCTTTTTTTGCAGCCCTTCTTGAATAAGGGCACAACATTTGCTACCGCCCAGTCTTCCAGGATCTTGGTCCCTAAGCTTTTTCTCTCGCCTCTTACAGTGCTCTCAGATATATCTGGTCAGGACCAAGGGATTTGTCTGACATTGTGCGTTCTAATATGTCCAACAACACCTCTACTGTGATATGGACAGTACCAAGATATCGCAACTAACCTCCCAAAGGTCACAGGTCTTCATGTCTTTCTTCATGATAAACACAGAGGGGAAGTTGAGGACTTCACCCATCTCTTGAGGTTTTACGCATGCATGCCGGTTTTGGATTTTAAAGCATCCTATTCTCTCTCTAGTTGCTCTTTATCTTTACTATACTGCATTTGGATTCACTCTAATCTTCTCAGCCAAGATTACCTCATACCCCCTTATGGCCTTGCTGATATCCTTCTTCAGTAAACCCCTCTATCCCCTGTATACCTCCAGGGATTCCCTTGATATGAGCTGCCTGAACATGAGCCACGCCTTTTTTTTTCTGGTCAAAGCCTCAATATCTCTTGACATCCAGAGTTCTCTCTTCCAGTCTCACATAACCTTCACCCTCACAGGAAAATGGAAACCTTGAACTCAAGCTATCTCACTTTTAAAGCCCTCCCACTTGACCGAGATCCTTTTACCTGGAATCAAACTACTCCAATCATCCCCTGCAATCCACTGTCTAACTCCAACAACATACGCCTTGCCCCAATTTAGAACTTGAATCTGTGGACCAATTTTGTCCCTACCATAATTATTTTAAAATTAATACAACTCTGATTACTTTTCCCAAAATGCTACCCCACTTTATCTCCTTCACCTATCCTGCCCTATTTCCCAACAGTAGGTCGCGTTTGTCCCTTCCCGAGTACGATACTCTATATATTGATTGTGGAAACTTCGCTGAACACACTTAACAAATTACGTTCTACCTAAGTTATTAACCATCTGGAAGCCGCAGTCTATGTTGGGAAAATTGAAATCACCTATTATAACAACCCTATTGTTCCTGCAAGTCTCCCCAGTCCCCCTGCATATTTGTTCCTCTAATTCACATTGTTGATTATAGTGCAACCACTATAACATTACCATCCCCCTCTAACTACTTTGCACCATTCACGAAACCTCATTGGATATTATCTCAGGTATTTCAACTTTAAATACTGGTGTGATACTCGCCTGAAACGGAACTATTGGTACTTAAAATGTTTCCATTTGCATCTCTACATCGCAGTGATTTTCACATCCATGGCACCCTTTGTCAAAGTACAGTGGAGATATGGAGCTGTAAATGCATGGGAGCTGCACATCCTGTCACTTTCAGCATTGGTTACATGTATCCCCACACTGGGCAGTGATCTAACACAGTGTGACCGAACAATGCAACAGCCTGGGTTTATATATGAATGAACCAGTGCGGTCTGCACAGCTTCCCACGTTGGACATTTAGCCCATGATTATAGATCAAACATTGGTGTGGGCTGCCAGAGTTCCATTCTGGACTTTGCTGGGTTGTATTCTGTAGTATGCTCGCCATATCTACACAGTGCTCCATCCTGAAAGTATAATGGATGGGTGGTTTTGTGAGTTGGATTACGAATGTGAGAGAACTAAACATCTGGCGATACATTTATTTTTTGTTTTCATTCTTGTTATTGGACCCTTCAAATTCAGACTCATCCGGTTAAACCCGACCCTCTGGATGATTGATGGTGACTGTAGTTACAGCATCTGGTTCGGCAACATGACCAACAAATGGAGCACAGGCTGCAGAGAGGACAGTCTCCATAAAATCGAATGAGGGAATCACCATCAGATCAGCCGTGGTCTTAGTGAATGTTGGGGCAGGATTGTGTGGACCACGAATGCAACTTATTCATATATTTATGTTTGTTCCAAGCAAACTCTCCTTCTCTCCTAGTGTCCCATACTGGTGGGGAGTGAGTTACCTCCTCCTGTTCCTGCGTAACAGGATCCTCGGGCCTCTCTAGCCTCTAGATTACCCTGTGTCCAAATTTCGAGCAGTTGAATGACCGCCTCCTGTTCCTGTGTCCCAGTCTCAAGCAGTTGAGTGACTCCCTCCTGTTCCTGTGTCCCAGTCTCGAGCAGTTGAATGACTCCCTCCTGTCCCTGTGTCCCAGTCTCGAGCAGTTGAGTGACTCCCTCCTGTCCCTGTGTCCCTGTCTCGAGCAGTTCAGTGACTCCCTCCTGTTCCTGTGTCCCAGTCTCGAGCAGTTGAGTGACTCCCTCCTGTCCCTGTGTCCCAGACTTCAGCAGTTGAGTGACTCCCTCCTGTTCCTGTGTCCCAGTCTCGAGCAGTTCAGTGACTCCCTCCTGTCCCTGTGTCCCAGTCTCGAGCTGTTGAGTGACTCTCTCCTGTTCCTGTGTCCCAGTCTCGAGCAGTTGAGTGACTCCCTCCTGTTCCTCTGTCCCAGTCTCGAGCAGTTGAGTGACTGCCCCCTAATCGAAGTTTTGTGAAAGTAGATGTCCTCCTCCTGCTCCTGAGTAACAGGCTCCAATAGCTCTGTGCTCACCTGCTGCTCCTGTGGAATGGAGGTGAGGGACTGAATGGCCTCTTTACATTCTTTACAGCTTTTCTTCACTAACGGCCTTTCTCCTGTTTCTGTAAAACACCATCAAAATCTGAATGATTTATTTTTGTATTTTACTGTCAGTAATTGAGCAAACCAGCTGACTTACAGAATTCAGAAGCTGAATAGCCTCCTCCTGTTCCCGTGTTAAACTCTCAAGAGTCAATAGACTCTCAGAGATGTACAGCACAGAAAAAGATCCTTCGGTCTGGTTATCTATACCAACCAAATATCCTAAATTAATCTCGTCTCCCTTGCCAGCACTTGGCGCATCTCCCTCTAAACCCTTCCCATGCATGTATCCATCCAAATGCCTTTTAAATGGTGTAACTGTGCCTGCTTCCACCACCTCTTTTGGCTGTTCAATCCATATAAGCAACAGACTCTGTGTGAAAATGTTGTCCCTCACATCCCTTTTTAAATCTTTCTCCTCTCACCTTAAGCCTTCATATTCTATATTTGGAATTGTCTATCCTGGGAAAATACATTGACTGTTTACTTTTTCTATGCCCCTCCTGATTTTATAAATTTCTTTAAGGTCCACCCTCAGCCTCAACACTTGAAAATAGTCCCAGCATATTCAAACTCTCCTGTAACTCCAACCCTCCAACACCTGCAACATTCTTTTAAATCTCTTCTGCACCCTTTCAAGTTTGACAACATTTCTCCGACAGCAGGGTGACCAGAATTAAAGGCAATATTTCAAAAGTGGCCAAACCAATGTCCTGTACAGATGCAACATGTCATGCAAACGCATAGACTCGAAGCACGCACCAATAAAGGGAAGAACACCGAGTGCCTTCTTCACTGCGCCGTCTACCTGTGACGGCAATTTCAAGGAATGGAGAACCTGCACCACAAGGTGCCTCACAGGGCAGCGATCGGGATTTAATTCCATCCTTGAATGACTGGCTGTGTGGAGCTTGCACATCCTCCCCGTGTCTGTGTGAGTTTCCTCCGGATGCTATGTTTCCCTCCGACAGTATAATGATATACAGGTAAGGGTAGGTTGGCCATCCTAAATTGTGCATAGTACACTTGGATGTGAGGGCAAGGTGCATTAGCCATGGGAAATGCAGGCTGAGAGGGATAGGGTAGGGGTTTGTCCAGTGGGATACTGTTTAGAGGGACGGTGCGGCCTCGATGGGCCGAAAATCCTGTTTCCTAACTGTAGGGATTCTATAATTTCTATGGAGTTCTCCTTGATTGGCAACTTTCGACAGGATCCTACCGATATGTCTGGCCCTGACTTTTCTTGCCAAAATGCAACACCTCGCATTTATCTAAAATAAAATCCATCTGACACTCCTCAGCTCACCTAATTAAGTTCCCATTATATTCTGAGAGATCATTTTTCACTGTCGACTACACCACCAAATTTGGAATTATCTACAAACTTACTGACAATACTTCATATACTCAAGTGCAAATGATTTGTAAAGTAACAAAAGGCAATGGACCCACTATTGATCTTTGTGAGCAGCGCCATTGGTCACAGGTCTCCAAGTTTATGAACAAATGCCAACTGTCACACCCTGTCTCCGATATTCAAGAAACGTTTTGACCTAAATTGCGAGTTCTCCCTGGATCCCAGGCAGCCTAACCTTGCTAACCAGTCTACCATGTAGAACATTTTGGTTTTCTTACTGAATTCCATGAAGACAACATCCACTGTCCTGCCTTCATCAATCATCTTCTTCACTTCCTCAAAAAATTCCATTGAGTCAGTTAGACGTGATCTCCAATGTACAAAGCCCTCTTCAGTCCTTGTCTTTCCAAATGCATATACATCGTTTCCCTCAAAATCCCCTCCAACAATTTAGTCACCGTTGACGTCAGGCTCACCGATCTATAGTTACCTGGGTTTTCCTTAATTTCTGAAATAATGACACTATGTTAGCAACCCTCCAGTCTTTTCCCACCTCACCTGTGGAAATCAATCTTACAGATATATCAGCAAAACGCTGAGCAAATTCTTTCCGAGCTTCCCATAATATTCTGGGATACAACTGATCAGGTCCCAGGGATTTGTTCACCTTTATATGTTTTAAAATGTCCAACATCTCCTTATAATATGGATACTTTTCAAGATATCACTATGTACTTCTTCATTCTCTCGCTCTTGTAACCTCTTCTACATTAAATACTAGGAAAAATACCTGTTTAGTATCCCTTTCATCTCCTATGGTTCCACACATACGTAGCCTTACTGATCTTTAAGGTGCCCTATTCTCTCCCTAGTTAATACTTTGTAATTAAAGGATGTGTAGAGTTGCTTCAATGCCTCGTTAACCCTATTTCTAACGCCATCTCATGTCCACATTTTTCTGGCCGAATTCCCCATTGACTATACACTTATTGCCCTTATACTCCTCTAGGGATTCACTTAATCTCAGCTCTGTTTACCTGACATATGCCTCCTTCCTTACCTTGACCATAACATCAATATATCTAGCCATCCAGCACTCCCTGCACCCACCAGCCTTACCCATCTCACTAATAGGAACGCGTTGGTTCTGGACTCTCTGAAACCAGGTTTTGATGGCCTTGCATTTCCCAACCATCCCTTTACCTGTGAATAGGGTATTCCAATCAGCCTTTCACAGGGCTCGCCTAACACTTTCAAAATTGGCCTTGTTCAAAGTTAGAACTTTAATGTTTACATCAGGTCTTTCCTATTCCACAACTAGTTTAAAACTAATATTTATGTGTAACAGACTTGAAAGTTAAATAAACATTTCCTGCCCCTCTGTAACAAGCTCGAGAGGCTGAATAGGCTCCTCCTGTCCCTCTGTAATAGACTGGACAGGCTGAATGATCCCCTCTTGTCCCTCTGAAATGGACTCAAGAGGCTTCATGGCCTCCTCCTGTCCCTGTGTAACAGATCTGAGACATTAAATAACACAGCAACCCGTGGATTATGATCAGCTGGTAAACTGTATCTAATGGAGATCTATTCCTTCTCAGTTACAGAAACACAAACAACACTATTTACTCCAGGTGCCCTCTCAGTAACACTTCATAAAGCTGCAGCGAATGATTCTTTCGGCAAAATGTGCCATTATTCCAGCTTTCCACCTTTTCAAGTAGTAACAGGCTAATATGGGCTGAATGGCCTTCTCTTAACCCTCTGTAAGAGGCCCATAGGGACAGAATTGCTTCGGCCTGTTCCTGAACAGCAGTCTCAATAATCTCAAGGTTACGAAAGGATTTGACAACAGGGAATTAAAACCAGGAGTGTCCGCACACTGGTCAATAATTACTGTACTTTGTGTTCAGGTATCGAGAAACTTGCCCACCCGAATTTTTTTTATGCAGTCGATCTGTTATTTTATAACTGCCTCCTTTCATAAATAGAGTGGAACATATATAGACGCCTGCAGTGTCATATTAATACTCTCATATACAAGTTAATAAAAAGATTTAAAAGATTTTTAAAAAAGATTTATGATCAATCGCTCAGCAATCCTCATCCATTGCATCCAAAACCAGTAAATGAAAAGTGATGTATTGAACTGGTGAACTGATCCTGTTTGTTCAGTAAGTGCGATTAAAGCCAATCTCCATGGATTCTAATTATCCCAGTGCAGTGTTTCCATCTTTTAATGATAAATGGGCTCCGTTCAATGTGTTATTCCATAACATGAGCGGAACCATCACCGACAGCACTGTCAGGGATCAGCAGATCTAGAGAGAGGGGGAGGAGAGATCAGAATCTGAGAACATTAGACTGGAATGTTACAACAATGGATCAGAATCTGAGAACATTAGACTGGAATATTCAAACAATATACAGGAGCTTATCTGATTATGTTTTGTATCTTTCTGCATATGATTGGTTGTCATTATCATCGCAGATCTTATACGCTCTTCTCATTATTCAATATTTTTATTATCCCTTCCTGGCTATTGTTGATGTTCCTGGTGAGTATCACTGTCCAGATTTTGTTTTTTATTAACCAGTTACGACTGTATTATTATTATTTCATATAGTCTACACATCTTGTCACTATTATTGTTCCTGTTGAATCTCTCCATCCAGATATTCACTCTACAGACCACTACTAACTACATTAATGAAGGTGTTCAATTCCTGCCTCCCTCTCTGCTCTGGCAGTGTTACTCACGGGTCTCTATGTTGATCTATTCAGTTTCAGGGGAGAACCACAATGCATTGTAACATTGCCTTTGCTGTTAAGAGCATGGAGGTCACCGTCTCCTGCTCTGGTTACAAACTCCACTTCCTTCCACTGTTTCCATCCCAGCCCTTGCCAATAGCAGCAGCTGAAGCAGACAAGTCACAATTGTGGGACATCTCTTTGACTATGACTTGATTCTTGACACCATGCCCTGAACATTTCTAACTTGAAATACTCACCACACCAGAATATATTTCATCGGTTTATTCCATCTGCTGTTTGAACCTTGAGCTATGAAGTACAGGCTTAATTAAGCCAATAATCTGCTGCTGACGCTCCTGGCTTCAGACCTGCCGAAACAATTCTGATTAGACCTCACACCAAACGCCCATCGATCTGTCATTCATGTGCACGCCGATTTTTTTTGCTGTTGTGTCTGGCAATGACTTTATTTTAACATTCTCAAACACTTTATCTTTTCTGTCCATGAAAATTCTCTCGTTCTTTCTCTGTTGATTAATAAAAAGCCTGCCAGTTGTTCATATTTATAATAGTTTCCTCCATGTGCGTTCCTTCTCAAACAATGAGTTTCGCATTCAACCACACACACACACACCTTCCCATTGTAGGCAATAATCTGATGTGAGTATAGTTTGCATATGATAGTAAAGTTTGCAATACTCTCATGCTGGGCAGATAGTGCAGTTTACTGAGCAACACACGAGCATGGTCTGCACAGCTCTCCATGCTGGGCTGTCATCTTGTCCCAGTTTATGTTGTTTGTGGTGCTCTGTGAAGCAGATATAGAACTTGATGTAACAAACCATTCCAGCTGATCTGACAATGCCTTTATTCAATGTTCTCATTCTTGTCATTTTACTCACGAAGATCTCACTTCGATAGTTAGTCCCACTGCCCTGTCTTTTTCCACATATTTCCACAACATCTTTTCAGTTAATTAACTGACTGTTTCTGTCTTTAAAGTGAATCTCTCTGTCCCTCTGTATCTTTCCTTGGCCTTGGGTTTTGGCTCCCTAGTGTATCGAGTGCTGGAATTGTGTAGCTCAGAAATACTGAAATGGTGTGTGCCAAGCTGTTGTTCACTTCCTGGAATGTCCCATGTGATGGCCCATGGACAGGGGTGTTTCAGAAGTTATAAGATACATCCTTGTAACTTGGTCTGTACCTGTCGCTGTCCCTCTCAGGTGACCTTGCGATAAGTAACACGAGGAAGCCCAACGAGTGAAGGGCCAGGCATCTAAATTGCCTGACAATGCTGTCACTTTTTTTTAAATAAAACGTTAGTTTCTCATTTTTTTTTAGTAAGAGGTCTTAAAGGCCAAACTGCCGACTGAAAACAGCTCAAGTCAATAACTTACGGGGTTTTTAGGGTTTTTAATAAATAGTAGTAACAATGGCCAGCTCACACGGACCAGGCTTTCTAGTTTGTTTTTTCTTGTAGCTATAACAATCACCGGGTGCTTGGGGTCCCAGAGGGGTTGGAAGTTTTCGTAAATTATGCCTAGCTGCTACTCTCTCTAAAGCCTCACTTGATGGTGTTTCCTCCTGGATTGGAGAACTGTATGCAAGAATGCATGTCTGAATATTCCTTTTTGCCAAGGGGTGTGTTTAGGTGATGTTAATAGATTGAACAGTTCATTTGTAGAACATACTGTATCCATTATTCGGTTAGGTTTTCCAATAGTTAAGTTATTCTAAATTCCTCTTCATTTTGTATGGATTTCCATGAGAGGATAGTGAGGTTGAGCAACCCTATGGTAGCCAAAGGCCTGATCAGGATCTGTTTAAATACATCCAGGCATTATCTAAATTTGGTGAGAATGATGGGGGAACCTTTTTAATTTCATTTCAGAAAGTGGCTAAACAAGTGCAGTGCCCAGAGAATATGTGGATTCAGTTTATCCAAACAAAGCTGATAGGTATTTGCATCCCAATCGGAGGAGGTGAAGAAAGCCATCTGAAGTGCGTTTGAGCTTGTGCCAGAAGTCGACAGTGTTTTTGAAAGGTGGGGAAGGGTATTAAAAACAGAGCAAACGTATGACACACTGAGAGAGACTCTAATTTTGGAGAAGTTCAACAATTCACTTCCTGCAGTCATGAGAACACATGTGGAAGAGCAGAGAGTTGCAATGGCAAGATTAGAAGCTGAAATGGATGATGATGATTTGGTTCAGAAATCAAAGTTTGGTTTCTGTGAAGGATTGAGAAGAATGTGTGAGATCCTCTTAAAACATATACTTGTGAGAGTAAGTTTTACTGGCATAGCCCAGGAGTTGCAGGTGAAGCGGTTACAGCATTAAGTGGTACAAAAGGATGTCATACTTTTATGCTCAGACATGAGGCCCCATCACCAAACCATCATCTCCCAGACCATACAGAAACCCCATCACCAAACCATCATCTCCCAGACCATACAGAAACCCCATCACCAAACCATCATCTCCCAGACCATACAGAAACCCCATCACCAAACCATCATCTCCCAGACCATACAGAAACCGAATCACCAAACCATCATCTCCCAGACCATACAGAAACCCCATCACCAAACCATCATCTCCCAGACCATACAGAACCTCATCACCAAACCATCATCTCCCAGACCTTACAGAAACCCCATCACCAAACCATCATGTCCCAGACCATACAGAAACCCCATCCCCAAACCATCATCTCCCAGACCATACAGAAACCCCATCCCCAAACCATCATCTCCCAGACCATACAGAAACCCCATCAACAAACCATCATCTCCCAGACCATACAGAAACCCCATCCCCAAACCATCATCTCCCAGAGCATACAGAAACCCCATCACCAAACCATCATCTCCCAGACCATACAGAAACCCCATCACCAAACCATCATCTCCCAGACCATACAGAAACCCCATCCCCAAACCATCATCTCCCAGACCATACAGAAACCCCATCACCAAACCATCATCTCCCAGACCATACAGAAACCCCATCACCAAACCATCATCTCCCAGACCATACAGAAACCCCATCACCAAACCATCATCTCCCATACCATACAGAAACCCCATCACCAAACCATCATCTCCCAGACCATACAGAAACCGAATCACCAAACCATCATCTCCCCGACCATACAGAAACCCCATCACCAAACCATCATCTCCCAGACCTTACAGAAACCCCATCACCAAACCATCATCGCCCAGACCATACAGAAACCCCATCACCAAACCATCATCTCCCATACCATACAGAAACCCCATCACCAAACCATCATCTCCCAGACCATACAGAAACCCCATCACCAAACCATCATCTCCCAGACCATACAGAAACCCCATCACCAAACCATCATCTCCCAGACCATACAGAAACCCCATCACCAAACCATCATCTCCCAGACCATACAGAAACCCCATCACCAAACCATCATCTCCCAGACCATACAGAAACCCCATCCCCAAACCATCATCTCCCAGACCATACAGAAACCCCATCACCAAACCATCATCTCCCAGACCATACAGAAACCCCATCACCAAACCATCATCTCCCATACCATGCAGAAACCCCATCACCAAACCATCATCTCCCAGACCATACAGAAACCCCATCACCAAACCATCATCTCCCATACCATACAGAAACCCCATCACCAAACCATCATCTCCCAGACCATACAGAAACCCCATCACCAAACCATCATCTCCCCGACCATACAGAAACCCCATCACCAAACCATCATCTCCCAGACCATACAGAAACCCCATCACCAAACGATCATCTCCCAGACCTTACAGAAACCCCATCACCAAACCATCATCGCCCAGACCATACAGAAACCCCATCACCAAACCATCATCTCCCATACCATACAGAAACCCCATCACCAAACCATCATCTCCCAGACCATACAGAAACCCCATCACCAAACCATCATCTCCCAGACCATACAGAAACCCCATCACCAAACCATCTCCCAGACCATACAGAAACCCCATCACCAAACCATCATCTCCCAGACCATACAGAAACCCCATCACCAAACCATCATCTCCCCGACCATACAGAAACCCCATCCCCAAACCATCATCTCCCAGACCATACAGAAACCCCATCACCAAACCATCATCTCCCAGACCATACAGAAGCCCCATCACCAAACCATCATCGCCCAGACCATACAGAAACCCCATCACCAAACCATCATCTCCCAGACCATACAGAAACCCCATCACCAAACCATCATCTCCCAGACCATACAGAAACCCCATCACCAAACCATCATCTCCCAGACCATACAGAAACCCCATCCCCAAACCATCATCGCCCAGACCATACAGAAACCCCATCATCAAACCATCATCTCCCAGACCATACATAAACCTCAACCATGACCCCACCCCCCATCACCAAACCATCATCTCCCAGACCATACAGAACCTCATCACCTCAGGGGATCTCCCACCCACAGCTTCCAACCTCATAGTCCGGGAACCCCACACTGCCCGGTTCTACCTCCTTCCTAAGATCCACGAGCCTGACCACCCTGGCCGACCCATTGTCTCAGCATTCTCCTGCCCCACTGAACTCACCTCTACCGACCTCGACACAGTCCAACCCCCCCTAGTCCAGGAACTCCCCACATATGTTCGAGACACCACCCATGCCCACCACCTCCTCCAAGACTTCCGTTTCCCTGGCCCCCAAGGCCTCATGTTCACCATGGATATCCAATCCCTCTACACCTCCATTCGCCATGACCAGGGCCTCCAAGCCCTCCGTTTTCTCCTCTCCAGACGTCCCCAACAGTACCCTTCCACTGACACTCTCATTCGTTTGGCTGAATTGGTCCTCACCCTTAACAATTTCTCCTTTGAATCTTCCCACTTCCTCCAGACCAAAGGGGTAGCCATGGGCACACGTATGGGCCCCAGCTATGCTTGTCTCTTTTGTTGGCTACGTAGAGCAGTTGATCTTCCGTAATTACACCGGCACCACTCCCCACCTCTTCCTCCGCTACATTGATGACTGCATTGGCGCCACATCATGCTCCCGCGAGGAGGTTGAGCAATTCATCAACTTCACCAACACATTCCCCCCTGACCTTAAAATTACCTGGACAATCTCTGATACCTCCCTCCCCTTCCAGGACCTCTCCATCTCCATTAATGACGACCGTCTTGACACTGACATTTTTTACAAACCCACCGACTCCCACAGTTACCTGGATTACACCTCTTCCCACCCTACCTCTTGCAAAAATGGCATCCCGTATTCCCAATTCCTCCGCCTCCTCCGGATCTGCTCCCAGGAGGACCAGTTCCACCACAGAACACACCAGATGGCCTCCTTCTTTAGAGACCACAAATTCCCTTCCTACATGGTTAAAGATGCCCTCCAATGCATCTCGTCCACATCCCGCACCTCCGCCCTCAGACCCCACCCCTCCAACCGTAACAAGGACAGAACGCCCCTGGTGCTCACCTTCCACCCTACCAACCTTCGCAAAAACCAAATCATCTGCAGACATTTCCGCCACCTCCAAACAGACCCCACAACCAGGGATATATTTCCCTCCCCACCCCTTTCCGCCTTCCGCAAAGACCATTCCCTCCGTGACTACCTGGTCAGGTCCAAGCCCCCAAACAACCCACCCTCCAATCCTGGCACTTTCCCCTGCCACCGCAGGAACTGTAAAACCTGCGCCCACACCTCCTCCCTCACCTCTATCCAAGGCCCTAAAGGAGCCTTCCACATCCATCAAAGTTTTACTTGCACATCCACTAATATCATTTATTGTATCCGTTGCTCCCGATGTGGTCTCCTCTACATTGGGGGGACTGGGCGCCTCCTAGCAGAGCGCTTTAGGGAACATCTACGAGACACCCGCACCAATCAACCACACCGCCCCATGGCCCAACATTTCAACTCCCCCTCCCACTCTGCCGAGGGCATGGAGGTCGTGAGTTTCCTTCACCGCCGCTCCCTCACCACCAGACACCTGGAGGAAGAACGCCTCATCTTCTGCCTCGGAACACTTCAACCCCAGGGCATCAATGTGGACTTCAACAGTTTCCTCATTTCCCCTTCCCCCACCTGACCCTAGTTCTAAACTTCCAGCTTGTGTAACTGTCCCCTTCACTTGTCCGGACTTGTCCTACCTGCACATCTTCGTTTCCACCTATCAACTCCACCCTCTTCTCCTTGATCTATCACCTTCATCCCCTCCCCCACTCACCCATTGTACTCTAAGCTACTCTCTCCCCACCCCCACCCTCCTCTAGCTTATCTCTCCATACTTCAGGCTCACTGCCTTTATTCCTGATGAAGGGCTTTTGCCCGAAACGTCGATTTAGAAGCTACTTGGATGCTGCCGGAACTGCTGTGTTCTTCCAGCACCACTAATCCAGAATTTGGCTTCCAGCATCTGCAGTCATTGTTTTTACCTAGTTTATTTTAACCCTACTGCGAATCCTCTTGCAAGGATGCCTGCCTTGAAGAAGTTTTCCTCCTCTCTCTACAAGAATCTCAGGGAGTCCCTCTCCCACTGCAACTCCCAGGTCATTTCCTCTGCCGTGAAGCTCTTCAACCATGTCGTGAAACAAACAAACAAATGAGGATCTATGTCATTCAGAGGGACTATTGGAGAGATGAGAAGTGCTCCATTATGTAACGTGTGGTCAGAGTGTCCAGTGGAAACATCAACAGATTTATTCCACAATGAGGAAGGACGCCTTGAGCTTCGTGTTGGCGTTACAACATTTCAGCATTTAAATTGCGAATAACATACCTGAGACAAATCTTTATCACTGATCGTGACCCCTTAAAATTTTTGGAGAAATTTAGGGCGAAAAATACCAGTCTGTTTCGACTGAGCTTATTCTTGCTGCCATTCAATTTGAAATTATAAAGTTGACAGGGCGAGAAAAAGTAAGTTTTGACACAGTGTGGAGACTTGGATGAAGAAAAACAAAAGGCATTCTGTGGCAGGAGTAAAATGACTGAAATCGAATCAAGTTGTGAACATTTGTATGCTCAGAGTCAATGTAATATATATTCATTCCAGTCTACTAATAGAGAGAGATTAGGAGGTCTAAAATGAATTCACCGTTGTATATTGATGGATTATTTTATTACCGATGGATTCGGGAGGATACTATCACTGTAAAAAGGTTATTTTCTCTTGGATTTTTTTTTGAAGAGACGTTTTAAAGGCAGAGGTGCAGAACTGTGTCTGAAAACAGTTCAAGTAAATAACTGAGAAAGCCTTTAGGTTTTATTAAAACGGTGCTAACAATGGAAAGGCAGTGGCCTGCTCTCCCAGACCAGGTTTCCTCGTTTTGTTTTTAGCTGCAGCATCCAGAACCTGTTCGGGTCCCAGAAGGGTTGGAAGTCTCAATACATGATCCCTCGCTGCCTTTCTCTCTGAGATCTCTGTTGATGTTCGTTTCTCCTGGATAAGAAAATTGCATGTAAGAATCTGTATTTGAATATATCTTTGTGCCAAGCAGTGTAGACCAAGAAGGTACGGTTTCTATTGTTTGTGTAAGTGTTCCACATATAAGCTATCCTGAAATGTTATTTTCTTTGATTGTATTTTAACCAAAGCATTTAAATAGATTATATTTTGCTTAGTGTCGAGTGGTTTGACCAGTCACAACATACCGAGAAAGCACACTTCACATCTATATTCAAAATAACGAAAGGTTTGGGTCTATGCGGCCTTCTTAAAATATTTTGCAGGAATCTGATCTGGTCCACAACACTTATAGACGAGGGGTTTCTAACTGACTCCTGTTATTGAAAAGTTAGTGCAGCAGCTAGAGATGGTTTGCTGGAGGTTGTGCTGTGAGCTGCCTCAGACATTCAGAGACACCTGAGGATTTGGTGACCCAACTTTGGATGGAGCCTGGGGACTGTAGTTACAACATTTGGGTCTGCAACATGAACAACAAATGGAGCAGAGGTTGCAGAGAGGGGAAGCTCTGAAACCACAGAGTGAGTGTGTGTGGGGAAAAGGATCTGCTGTGTCCACCCCGGGTTTTCCAGGAACAGCTTCCCAAGCTCCACTTAACCCAGGAGCAGAGTGTGAGGTGACCCTGATTGAACAAGGAGCTGGTCACAGAGTGATGTCACCTTCTTTACCACGTCCTGCAGCTTCACCCCAGGGGGAAGGACGGTGCTGCCAGTGGCTGTTAGGGTCACAGTTTCATTCAGCTTCTATGTTCTGGAACTTTTCAAACAGGACTGGGTGACATATCCATCATCTCCCAGTATGTTGCCATCAATGTAACCATTCAGTGATGGCGGATATATATGGTGGATGAGGTAAATACATTGTTTCACCCTCAGCAGGGAACTGCCGGGTGTATCCAGTATAATGGGATTCCTGATGGTGTACATGGAGTAGCCGTGTCAATGGGGAGGGGTAGAGGAACTGAAGGAGCACTCTCTGCATTAATCTTGAAGCGTGCCCATCACAGTACATCATGTTGGTGAATACCCCTGTCCTCAGTGCAGCCACAGCCTCTTCATTCACAAGCAGGCAGCCATTCCCATCGTCTTCAGATCTCCATGTAGAAAGGAATGAATGTATCTTGGATAAAGGCCATCCCCTTGATACACATTTGATAACAGCATCCCCCATCACCAACCAAACACTTCAAAACATTCCATGTGTACGGAGAGCAATGTGGTCACTTGGAGCATCAAGGAGCAGACGATCAGGGATGGAGCAAAACCTCCCATGTCTGAACGGGTCTGAGTGAACCCCCCAGTACACAGTATCATTAATCCCTGTAATCCCTCTCTATTTCAGTAACATACTGCCTTCCATTATTCTGTAAATGAAATGACAGGTTATATCATGTTATATTGCAGCTGCCAAATTATTCTCCATTGCCTTTTCCTCTCTGTATCTATCTGTAGACCCTCCACCCTCTCTTGATAATTTAATCTCTTGCTTATCACAGCAATATGACCAAACTCAGTATCTCTATATCTGTTCCCTCCTCCTGATCATTGATATAGATTGTAAATAGTTGAGGACCCAGCACTGGTCATTGTGTGACTCCACTGGTGACGTTCTGTCAAACTGATTTAGAGTGATTTATCCGGAGTACCTGCTTCCTGTTTGATACATAATCCTCCCCCATTACTGTGTAACACAGTCGTAAAGCTGAATATGAACAAGGAACATCAGTCAGGAATCCAACCCCTCGAACCTGCTCCGCCATGGAATACAATCATGGCTGATGTCATCGTGGCCTTTGTGCCACTTTCCTGCCATCTCTCGATCCTCAAACTCTAGTCTCTTGTTGTAGATTGCGCCACATGAAAAAAAATCCACTCCACAGCTACACTTTCAATTACGTTTAGCATTTTACAGATCTCAATGAGGTCTCCTTTTATTCTTATAAACTCGAGAGTATAGGCCTAAACTGCTCAATTTCTCTTCATAAGACAAACACTTCAAATATGGAAATAATCTAATGAAGATCTTCTGAATTGCCTCCAATGGAAGTACCTCATTCTGCAGGACACCCAACTGTACTCCATTTGCAGCCTCACTAATGCCTTGCATAGCTACACCAACACTCCCTACCTTTCTACTCGATCCTTTTACAAATAAACGATGAAGTTATGTTTGCATTCCTCATTACTTCAAGTACCCGCAGGCAGGTTTTCTGTGATATACAAGCAGGCACCCAGATCCCTCTGCACTTAAGCACTTTGAAGTTTCTCTCCATTTAGATAATAATTTGCCTTTTTATTAGGCTGTTCAACTTGAATAACCCCATATTTATCCACTTTAATTTTCATTGCCAAATGTTTGCCCATTCACCCAATCTATACATATAGTTTTTAAATCTCTTGCATCATCACTCCGAAGTAATTTCCCACCAATGTTAGTGTACATCTGAAAATGTAGCTATAGTATTTTCTATCCCGTAAACCGAGTAATAATGTCGATCACAAATGGTTGAAGCATGAGAACTGAAATCTATGCCACCCAACAAATTGCATTTTCCAATAGAAAATGACACAGTTTATTCATCTGACTGCATTTTGTTGGTTAACCCATCCTCCATCCAAGCCAATAAATTACTCCTAAACCGATGCTGTCTGATCTTACCACTCACTCTTTGGAGAAGCGACGTATCTGAATCCTTCACGAAGACCAGATATATTCCATTTCCAGGATTCCCACTATTCACCTTGTTTGTCACATCTTTAAATAAATCAAGAAAACACTTCAATCATGATTTATCCTTTGCAAAACCATGTTGACTCCGATGAATTGTGGTTTACGTTTGAAAATGTCCGCAACAATGGATTAGAATAATTTGCCTTAAATTCCAACACTTCCTTGTTACATTTTACTCCCTAATGTATTCAGTTATTATAAGTTCTTCCCTTTCTAAAACCTTTACGTTTTCTTTGAATTCCTGTTTGATGGGCAAAAGAGTTTTAAGAGATGTGCTCCAATTGCTACATAAGCGGTATGTGTGGTTGACTGGACTCAACATCCTGCTGGTGTACAAAAGCGATGGGATGAAGTCTTTCTGGCGTTCCCATGTTGTCATCTTCAAGGCCAGAATGACCACCTCCTGTTGATGCGTTAGAGGGGTGGGGGATTATGGAATCTTCCCGTTATTGTGTAACATTTTAAGGGGCTGATGGGTCTTCTCATATTTCTCCATAATCGGTGGAGATACTGAACGGTCTCCTCATGTATCCCAGGGATGGGACCAAGGGAGTGATTGGTCTTCTCTTGTTCCCATACAACAGACACGTGTCTGAATTATCTCCTCCTTTCTCATGAAATAAGTCTCAGATAGTTTTTATCCTAACACATTTCCCTTGCAACACATTCGGTGGGTCTGAATGGCCTCCTGTTATCCCAGTGTAACAAACCTCCAATCACTGTGTGATCGCTTTCAGTTCCTATGTTACGGACTTGAGATGGCTGAATGGGCTGATCCTGTTGCTGTGTAATAGGATACTGGTGCTGCATGGCCTACTCTGGGGCCAGTGTTATAGATTCAAGGGGCTGATTGGCCTCCTCCTATAAATATACATTTGGCTCCAGGAGCTGAACAGCCTCGTCCTATTCTGGTGTAACAGGGTCAAAGGCCTGAATATCCTCCTGTTGTTCGTGTGCAACAGGCTGAAGAACGGAATGGATTCCCCCACGATCTGTGTGATTCTCTTCAGTTGTTGACTCCTTCCTGTCATCTATGTTAAAATAACATCTTCCTTCATTTTTGTAAACTCCAATGGCTACTGGATCAACCTGATCATCCTTTCGTCATAAGCTAGCACCTTCATTGCAGGAATCAGTTGAGGGGACCATCTCTGAGCTGTTTCCAATATAACAACATCCTTTCTTCATTGAAGAGACCAAATCTGTACACACTACTCCAGATGTGATCTCACTAAGATCCTGTACAGCCGCAGCAATGCTTCACCAGCCTGCTGTAAGGTTTCCAACCAGATTAGAGCTGTCTCAGCTCTCTGGGGGAAATACAGAGCATTTATGAACGATCATTCTCCTTCTCTACTCCACGAGCATAACAGGAGATCTGGAGAAAATGTCACAATGATGCTTAAGAATATCATAAATGATGTGGCGAGATGATCTCCCACATTATTCTCCCCAAATCCCACATCGCTCAGATTCTACAGAATCTTGTAAGGTGGAGCGTAAAAACAGCGAGCAGAAGGAAACATTGATGGGAGTTATATATCAAAGTGAAAGCTGCAATAAAAATGCTGGACATGTTATAAAACAGGAAATGAGATATACACATTTGTGGGTACTGCAGTAATAATGTCCTGTTTACATTATATCTAAACTGTGTTAACCCAACTGAATGCTAATGCTGGGAAAAATGGATTTCATGAGCGTGTGAGATGGTGGCATTAACATTTTGTCGTGCACTGAGCTAGAGATCAGGTGATTTAGAAATTGGTGTTGGATGATCAGAAAAGCTAATTGAAAACTTTGCTGGAAAGGGCCCTTTGGGAACAGTGACCACAATGCATTGTTTTTCTTTTATGCTGTTTGAGTACACGGTAGATTTTGTTTTATTTGAAGTAACTGTTATAAATCTGAATCATGCAAGCCCTGAAGGTGTGAGGAGAAAGTGGGCACTGCAGCTGCTGGAGATCAGTGGCGCTGGAAAAGCACAGTCGGGCAGCGTACTAGGAGCAGGAGCATTGACGTTTTGGGCACAACCCTTTATCAGGAATGAGGCTTCTGGGTCAAGGCAGCTGAGAGATAAATGAGAAGGGGGTGTGGCAGGAGGCAGGTAGCTTGGAATGCGATATGTAGATGAAGGTGGTGTTGAAAGTGATAGGTGATGAAGGGAGACAGAACGCCTCATCTACTGCATCCTTTAAACTCAGTGTGGTCTTCTCTACATTGGCGAGACATACGTGGATCATTTCAGAGAACATATCTGGGATAGCCACATTGACCAACTCCACCGCCTTGTGGCTGAACACTTTAACTCCCCTTTCCACTCTGCCAAGGACATGAGAGTCCTGGGCCTCCTCCATCGCCAAACCCTAACCACCCGAAGCATGGATAAAGAAAGGTTCCTCTTCTACCTTGGGACCTTCCAACCACAGGGGATTAATGTAGATTTCACCAGTTTCCCCATTTCCCCTAACTCCACCCTTATCCCAGTCCTTTCTTCCAACTCAGCACACTCCCCCTTTTGAACATTCCAATGTGTTCATCTTCCTTCCCATCAATCTGGTCCACCCTCTTCTCCGACCTTTCCCTTTCACCCTCACCTTTAACTACCTATTAGGTCAAAGGAGTCAGCTTAGAAAAATGCCAATTGTTGAAGAAAGCCAGTGGATTCGGAGAAATGTAGGACCCAGCAACGGATGACCAAGAAACTGAGAAGGAAATCAAAAAGCGAAACAGCATGCAAACAAAGGAAAAACATAAAGGCTGCTAAAGAAAACCATAAAGACTGCTAAAGAGAAACATAAAGACTGCTAAAAAAAACATAAAGACTGCTTTAAAAAAACGTACATCAGTGTATGAAACAAAACTAAAAACAAGGTCAAATGTGGAACAGTAGGTGTGCGGACAGGGTAATTTATTGTAGAGAACAGAGAAATCACAGGGGAAAGAAACAGTTTCTTTGGGTCTATCTTCAAGGCAGAATATCCAGAAATTCTCCCAGAAATACCAAGTGACCATGGGACTTGTGTAAGTAAAGTCTAAGATCATTCTTATCAGTGTTGAGGTCATGTTTTAAAAGAAAGCTGGATTGAGTATTTATAAATCTGACAGATCAGATGTACTTCATACAAGAATTTCAGAGGAAGCAGCAAACGGCATATTGATTGCATCGCAGATTATCACGTTATTTTCCAATATATTTCGGAAAGATGTTTAGCCAATCTGGATATGGCAAAAGTTATAAATATTATCCAACAGTTTAAGAAAGGATGAAGATGGAGAGTGGTGAACTACCGATCAATTAACTCCGCGGTCGGGTGTCTCTTGGGCTGAATTACAAAGAACGTGTTACTGGATATATAGAAGGTAATTGGACAACTGGGGAGGATGATAATGCATCGATGAAACGAAAACCATAAGTGGCAAACATTTTTGGAACGGTTTGAAGATGATTCTTGTGGACGTAGGCAACAAGGAGCTAATGGATAACGTATCGTTGGATATTCAGGAGGATCTTTCTTTAAGAACTCTCCCACTAACATCATAAGGAATGTTAAAGTGAAAGGAATTGGGAAGAATGCATGCAAATAGGAAACTAAAAATTAGGTTTACATTCATGTGAATGTAATTGGAATATAGAAGATGTCGTGCACCAGCTGCATATAGTGTTGCTGAGACTAAACTTAGAGTATTGCGTACCGTTTGGAGTCCCAATCTAAGATAGAATATACTGACTACAGAGGAACTGCGAAAGGTATTCTCCAGATTAATCCGTATAATGGCAAGATTGTCTGATGGGGAAACTCAGCCTGTTTCGAATTTCAAAAGATGAGAGGTGATTGTAGTGAAACTTAGAAACTTAGGAACATAGAGGGGACTGAATAACAGAGGGACATGGAGAAGGGCAAGCAGGCGAGATTAGGGAGAATCTCACGGTATTCTACACGGACAAGTAGAACAGAATAATCAGCAAATAGTTAGTATCCATTAGAAACCAAAGGGGGGCAATCAGTGCGTCAACACGGAGAACATTGATAGATTGTTACATGTAAACATCACAGCTGTTTTACTTGGGAGAAGGAGGATGCAGGTACAGAATTCGAGAAGATGGACTAGAAAGCTATGAAGAGATTGATGTAAAATACGAGCAGGGGTTTATGGCTGTGTCTGGTATAAAATTCGACCAATCTGCAGGTCTGGATACTGTTGGAGTCAAGGGAGGAAATTGTAATTGGAATCTGACCACAGGGGAGGTGCCAGAGGACTTGAGAACAGCTAATATGATTCCACTTCACAGTAAGGGTGGTAGAGATTTGCCAAGGTAACTATGGACGAGCGAGTATTAGATCACTGTTCAGGAAACTACTGGAGAAAATAGAGAAGGAGAAAATCGAACTCCAATCAGAGTCACAAGGTTTGATCAGGGATAACCATCATGACTTTATCAGAGGGAAGTCACATCTAATGAATTTTATTGAATTAGTTTGAGGAGGTCGCTTATTTAGTTTTGCAACAAGGCCTTTGACAAAGTTCCACATGGGAAACTGAAAAACATAAAGTAAAATCTCAGAGTATCAAGGATAACTTGAAAAGTTACAACTAAAATTGTCTTAGTGTCAGGAGACAGAGGGTGGTGGGAGAAGGCTGTTTGTGTGACTGGAGACCAGTGTCCCCTGGTGTACCACAGGGATCAGTGCTGTGTCCCTTATTGTTTGTAGCGTTCATAAATGGTATAGGTGTGAATCTGGAGGGGGGGGGGGTTGAGGGGTGGGAGTTGTGATAAGTAAGTTTGTGTTTGACACAAAGATTGGCCGGGTGGTTGGTAGTGAGGAGGAAGTTCTGATTTTACAGTAAAATACAAGTGGAATGATCAGATGGGCAGATTAATGGCAGATGGAATGTGATCCTGATAAATATGAGGTGATGTACTTTGGAAGGAGGAACCAGACATGGGGTGGACACAATGATTGGCAGCACACTAGGAAGCTCAGAGGGTATTTCTCCACACATCCCTGAATGTGACTGAACAAGGTAATGGACTAGTTAAGAATTGAACCTTGGGTGGAGCGTTTATTAAGCAGGGAGTAGATTATAAGTGCTATACAGGGCTTGGTTTAGTCCATGATGGAGTACTGTATGTCGTTCTGGGAGCCTCATTACAGGAGGGATGTGATTGTACTGGAGGAGGTTGCAGAGGAGACTCACCAGGATGTTCCCTGGGATGGAGCATATCAGCGATGGAGAGAGGCTGGATAAGCTCGGGTTGTTTACTTTGGAGCAGAGAGGCTGAGGAGGATGTGATTCAGAAGGATAAGTTAACAAGGGGCATGGACAGGGTGGACAGACAACAACTGTTCCTTTCAGACAGAGGGTCAAGAACAAGGGACATCACTTTTAAAGTGAAGGGTTTGAGGTTCAGAGAGGATTTAAAGATTACTTTTTTTCACCCAGAGGGTGTTGAGGTCTGGAATGTACTTCCTGAGTGGGGAATTATCACGGCTAACCTCTCAACTGTTAAAAGTACTTGGACGAGCATTTGGAACTTTCATAACATTCCAGGCTATGGGCCTGATGTTGGAAAGTGGGACTAATATAGATCGTGCTGTATTTCTGTTGGTACAGAGACTATGCTCCTGTGCGTGTCTGATGTGGAGCTGAGCAGCTTAAGATAGGAATTGATGGGTTTCTGAAGATAATGTTCACAAGGTTATAAGAGTGAACTGTTATAGCTTGTCAAATTATGTCAATGTGAGAAGTATGAAAAAACAGTGCAGTTTCCTTCCAGTTTAAAACCAGAGAATGGAGATTGGGAAACAGGGAAATGGCAAAACTATGAATCCACTACTTCAGTTCTGTCTTTACAGAACTTTCTGACAATACCAGGAAAACCGAGTCTGGTCTGGAAAACGAAATAGTACATAGAACACAGAACATAGTAAATAAATGGTTTGGGAGAAATCATTGGGACTGAAAATAATGGTCATAGACAACACTAACATAGATTTATGAAATGGGAATTATGTTTGAGAAACAGACTGGGAGACAAATGAAAGAGAAACAATGGAAGTAAAACACGTGGATTTTCAGAAAAATGTTGATAAAGCTCCCAGCCTAATTTGCAAATTCAAATCTTAGTGGATTGGGGCAAATATATGGTCATGTTTCTAGAATGGGTCAACTGGCAGGAAACAGCGTATAGAAATAAACAGACACGTGAAGCAACAGCCTGACATTGTATTTAAGGTAAGATTCTGTGAGTATGACTATATCCCTGACACCCCATCACATTCCCCGGATATCTCCAGTCTCACCAGCAGGTCAGACAAAGCAGAAGTGGTGCCACAGTGGGATACAGTTGGAAGGGAATTGCTCTGGGAGTCCTCAACAGTGACTCTGTATCCCATGAAGTCTCATGGCGTTAGTTTACACATGGGAAAGGAAACCTTCGGCTGATTACCATTCCTCAGCCTCTTCCAACTGATGAGTCAGTACTCCTCCAAGCTGACCAACACTTGGAGGAAGCACTGAGGGTGACAAAGGCACAAAATGCACTCTGGGTTGGGGATGTCAATGGCACAAAAAGAGTAGCTCAGCTGCAGCATTACTGATTGTGCTGGTTGGGTCCGAAAGGATATAACTGCTAGACTGGGTCTATGGCAGGTGGTGAAGGAACTCACAAGAGGGAAAAGCCATATTTGACCACAGCCTTACTAATCTGCCAGTTGCAGAAATATCTGTCCATGACAGAATCGGTAAGAATGACCACTGCATAGTTATTGTGGAGATAAAGTCACACCTGCACATTGAGAATAACCTCCACCATTTTAGGTGGCACTGTCACCATGCTAACTGGGACAGACTTCGAACAGATCTATCTGGGTTTCCATAACGTGTTGCGGGTCATCAATAGCAGCATAATTGTACTCCAGCACAACCTCATGGCCTGGCATATCCTCCTCACAACAATTACCATCAAACCAGAGGATCAACATTGGTTCAATGGAGTGTGCAGGATGGCAGGAGCAGCACCGGTCATACCTGATAATGAGGTGTCTGCCTGATGAAGTCACCAAACAGGACTACTTGTGCGCCAGACAGCATAAGCAGTAAGTGACAGACAAGCTAAGTGATTCCACAAGCAACGGATCAGATCTAAGCTCTGCAGTCCTTCCACTTCTAGTTGAGAATAGTTATGGACAATTAAACAAGTCATTGGAGGAGGAGATTCCATGAGTATCCCCATCCGTAATGATGGAAAAGCCCACCCCTTCAGTGTATAAGATAAGGCTGATGCATTCACAATAATCTTCAGTCAGCAGTGCTGAGTGGATGATCCATCTTGGCCTCCTCCAGTGGTCCTCAGCAATTCAGTTACCAGTCATCAGCCAATTTGATTCAGTCCACGCGATATCTAGATTCAGTTGGAGACACTGGATACCTCAGAGTGTACATACCCTGACAACATTCTGGCAATAGTAATGAAACGTTGTTCTCCAGACCTTGTCACTGCCCTCACCAAGCTGTTCCAATATCGTTACAACAACATTTCCCCGATTACGTCGAAAATTACCCCAAGTATCTCCTGTATATAAAAAGCCAAACAAATCCAATCCGGCCAATTACCACCCCATCAGTCTACTCTTGATCATCAGTAAAGTGGTGGAAGGTCTCAGTGCTTTCAAGCAGCACCAGCCCAGCAATACCCTGGTCCATGACGCCCAGTTTGGGCTCCACCAGGACCACTCAGCTCCTGATCTCATTACATTGGTTCAAACATGGACAAAAGAGCTGAATTCCAGAGGTGGGGTGAGAGCGATAGCCCTTTAATTCAAGGCTGCCTTCGACCAAATGTGGTATCAAGGTGCCTTAGCAAAACTGGAATCAATGGGTATCAGAGTGAAACTCCCCGCTGGTTAGAATCATACCTGACACAGAGGAAGATGGTCATGGTTGATAAAGGTCAATCAACTCAGCTCGAAGTCTGTAGGAGGCCCTCGGGCAGTGGTCTAGACCCGAACACCTTCAGGGCTGCTTGATCAATGACCTTGCCTCTATTCTAAGTTCAGAAGTGGGGATGGTCGCCAATGATTGCACAATATTCAGCAACATTTGTGGCTCCTCAGATACTGAAGCAGTCCATGTCCAAATGCAACAAGATCTGGACAGTATCCAGGCTGACAAGTGGCAAGTAATATTCACATCACACAATTGCCAGACCGTGACCATCACCACTAAAATACAATCTAAACACTGCCCTTGGCATTCAATGGTGTTACTGTCACTGAATCCACAGTGGACTGCAGCGGTTCAACAAGGCAGCTCACCACCACCTTCTCAAGGGGCAACCAGGGACAGGCAACAAATGCTGGCCCAGCCAGTCACATCCAGATTCAGGAAGTAAATTAATTGAAAAACCAGATATTTTGAACAGAGGAAGGTTGCTGAGGTATCACAGGTATCGGTGCTCGGGTCCCATCTGTTCACAATAACCATTAAACATTTGGTTGCGGGAATCAAATACAATATATCCCAACCTGCTGATAGAACTAAAGGATGTTGGATTGCGAGTGGGTGAGGAGGTTGTAAAAAAGCTTCAAGATGACTAAGGCAAGTGGAGTGAATGGGCAAATACGTGGCAGATGGAGAGCAAGGTGGGTAGAGGTGACGGTGTACCCTTTAGTGGGAACAAGAGGTTGGCAGCTTTTCATTTGAAAAGGGATCGTTTGAAACATGTTGATCTAAAAAGCGACGTATGGGTCTTTTTGTTGTTTCCTTCTGCGCAGCCCTCCGAGGTCCCTGCAGCGCAGTGAGGTCTGAACCCACAAGGCAATACTGGGAATGGCATTGGCACGCTGCCCAGTGTACATAGTCCCACCAAGTGGGGAGCTGTAACATTGCTATGGATCTGGATCTCCCTGTACACCAGTCACTGAAAACAATATTGCAGGAGCAAGAACCAGATAGGAAGATCAATGATGTGCTGACCTTCATTTCAGGGGGATTTGAGTCCAGGAGTAAGGGTGTCTTACTGCAGCTGTAGAGGGCTTTGGTGTGACCCTATCTCAAACACTGTGCAGTATTCTGTGCAGATTTGGTCTCGGTACATAATAAAGGACAAACCTGACATTGAGGGGGAGCAGTGAAGGATGACCAGACCGATCTTTGTGATGACAGGCTTGTTGTGGGAGCAGGGTTTGGGGCGACTGGGCCTGTATTCTATGGGGTTTAGGAAAATGAGTGGAGATCTCAGTGAGATATATCAAGCTCTGACAGGGTGAGATGGATTGGAAGCAGGGATAATAATTCCCCTGGCTGTGGTATCTAAAACAAGGGTCCACAGTATTAGGTACAGACAGACCATTCTGCAATGAGATGACAATAAATGTCTGCACTCAGCGACTGGTGAACCTGGGGAATGCACTCGAACCTGGAAGCCAAGACACTGAAAATAAATACGGACGTAGAGACAGTAAAGGAATGGTCGGAGAGAAGGAGAACGATATGGAAATAAAGGGCCAGGTATCATTATATTGAATTGGGTAGCAAACTGAACAGACCAAAGGGACGAGTGCACTTCCTACTTTATAGCTTCCCACAGTTAATCACATTAAGGGATGTGTACAGTGTGTGGGAAAAGTGCATTGTGTACATATTTGAACATGAACTGGAATGGGGGAAGGCTCAATGTGTTGTATGGCCTACTCCATTCCCGATGTTTCTATGTAGTTTGTAAATGTTGTCACAAGCTCTCAGATGTTAGGAAGGAGGTCTTTGCAGGGTCAACAGGACTGTGTTTCTCATTCCCTTTTTCCGATACTGAGGCTGTGGCCGGGTGTTCTGTCCGGTTTTATCCTTTAGACCTCGGAACAGTTTCATACAATAGAATGTCTTGTTTGGCGGATTCAGAGACCATTGAAGAGTTTATCACATTCTGTGTGTCTGCAGTCACGTTTAGGCCAGACCAGGAAAGCACGGGAGATTCATTTTCTAAAAGGACATTTGTGAAGCAAATTGGTGTGAACAATCGACATTGGCTTGAAGGTCACTATTTACGGACACCAGATTTTGCATCCTAATATTTTGTCAATTGTGTTTAACTTCCACCAGCTGCCAGTGCATTAGCCTGGTCTGGATTAGTAATCCAGTGACCTTTCCACAGCAGCACCATCTCTACATGGGGACCTATCTGAAATCATACTGAGCAGGTTATTTCTGTGCTGTTTGATAACTCTGTCAAAAAGAACTCCCACCAATTTGACTGTCGAGGTGGGTCTGAGGGGGAGGTAACTGGTCAGATTGTAATTATAATCCTTTTAGGAACTGGACATAGTTGAGTAATTTTCCACATTACCAGGGAGATGTCAGAGTTGGAGCTGGAATGAAACAGTTTCCCCAGGGACACGGCTTGTTGTGCAGCACAAGTCTTCAGTCCTATTACAGGAATGGGGTCAGGGACCATTACCTTTTTCGTACGTACTGTGTTCAGCTGTTTTTTCATGTCACGAACAGCAAATTGAATTGGTTGAAGACGGGCATTTGTGATTCTGTGACGATCATGGCGAAGGTGAGGTGGATCATCAACTCCACACTTCTGGCTGAGGGTGGTGCAGATACCACATCCTAGTCTTTTACACTGATGTGCAGAGCTGTTCGATTACTGAGGATGGGGATATTTGTGGAGCCCTTTGCTCCAGTCATTTGTTTAATCATCCATCACCATTTATGACAGAATGTGACAGGATTGCGGAGCTTCGATCAGATCTGTTGGTCAAATGTGGTAGCTTTAATGGGTGAGCATCAGGTTTAGGTTCACGTGGTTCTGACCCTGTCATGTTCACTCACAGTCATTACTGAAACATAGATCGTATTGATGGTAATGGCAGACTGAGGAAATTATTCGAGGCTAAAAGTTACAGGTTGTGGTTGAATGCTGTTTTGCTTCTTCTACTGTAGTCTACAGCACTACATAAATACGCAGTTTTGAGCTGCAATATCTGCAATGCAATTCTGCTGTCTGTCCTTTAGTTCACTTCGAGACCCATTCACCCATCAGTCATGTACTCAGTGACCTACTCTGGTTTCTGGTGTGGTAACACTTCGATTTTCATACTGTCATTCTGCTGAGGGCCTCTTCCCGGGTCATGCTTTCAATCTGACACATTCTGCAAAACAATTAACTGATTTTAATCAATTGTTTAATTCATCTGAATCTTTTTCCTTGAGTAATACCATTTTCTGTGTTTAAAGTGAATGAGTTTCCTCTGTTTCTCTCCCTGACCATGATTAAGAGCTCTGTTGTGTCAGTGATGCCAGCCTTATGGAGTTTCAGAGCCAATGAATTCTCTGGATTCCCAATCATCTTCACCACATTGTATGTTTTTTTTTGGTTTGATGCCTTATTACTCATGGTTGCCTTGTCCTGCCATGAGTATGTTTCATCTCCTTTGGGATGAATTTCTGATATCCTCCGAAATAT
The DNA here is from genome assembly GCF_047496795.1 of Chiloscyllium punctatum. Taxonomy (NCBI): domain Eukaryota; kingdom Metazoa; phylum Chordata; class Chondrichthyes; order Orectolobiformes; family Hemiscylliidae; genus Chiloscyllium; species Chiloscyllium punctatum. The sequence goes on along the minus strand of NC_092744.1, from coordinate 144,360,686 downwards.
CCCCAGAAATTCCTGCTTTTGCTGTCCCATGGTCTGCCCTGCTCGGCTCCCCTTCCAATTAACTCTGGCCAGCTCCTCCCGCATGCCTTTGAAGTTACATTGCACATTTATAATCACATTACATCAAGAAGAGAGCAATAGATATAAACCGAAAGAAGGAGCTTTGAGAGAAGAGACGCAAAGAATAATTGGTAAATTTCTTAACTAGATACAAAGAGAGAAAGAGCGAGACAACATAGATGAGGAAATGTGAAAAATGAGAAAACTGGATCATCGAAAGAAGTAGATGCATATCCCTCAATGTTTTGGCAATTCCTGTGCGCTGTGGTCCTTTGTATAGTGCATGGACAACAGAGCAATGTGTTCAAATGCTGGCTCTGATGCCAGAATTTTTATTTCCAATAATATGACAGACACTAGCTTTGGAAAATATCCAACAGGCCAACATATTGAATTCTGGTAGAAAGGGGATTAACTGAAATAAGTTGGGACACCAGAAGCAAGCATTTATAACACATCCTGATAAGAAGGAGAGATTGGAGTGGAGAATTCCAGAAAAGGAGGGATCGTTGAGAGAAAGGGAACATATCATTTTAGATGAGAATCAAATGATGTTTTAATGTTTTATAAATTCTTTACATCATATGCATCACTTTTTGTTAACTGTGTCTCCGTTATTCATTTAGAAGGTGTTGTGCACATATGAAAAATGTTACTTATCTGCACACACACATTGATTAAACAGTGCATATAAAATCATTGTTCCACCATTGAAACTGTCCTGTTGTTGTGTTACGCGGATACACGAACACCAACTAGCCACCAAAAGACAGGACGCACTATCACTATGTTCCATACATACAGACAAAGAAGGGCACCACTTTGACTGAGACAAAGTACACATATACTAAGACACGCAAGGACATTCTGAGAGGAAAGGCATTCTGACCAGAAGTCCATCAATAAACACATCAATTTAGATCCTATCTACCTTCTCTTGTAAAACAAAAGAACTGGAAATGACATCACCCATCTTAAGAACCCAAGACCTAAAAATAGAGAGGCGCGACATACCACCAGCACTTCAGCAGAGACTCTCACTGATGATGTTACCTAGTCATAGTATCGAATCATCAGAAAACAAACCTTCAAGCACAGCGAGCTAACTTGCATACATACAAACTGTTATTTTTCTTTTATTAGTGGAATTTGGGAGTTCTTTGTCACTCATGTATTAACACATTACGAGGTGAGGTGAGCTTTCTTGGGTTTGTGGTTTTAATTAACAGAAGTGCTCGACATAGATGTCTCCACAGTTTGGGGCCATGCCGTAATGGACTGGGACAGATTTGAACAGATTTCAGGTAGAAAATGTCCCAGCAAATTCCAACACGTTGCAATTAGAGACCTAGATCTTCAAATAAAACCGGTCTGAAAATCTGTTTAATTTTGTTTACTGGTGGTTGTTTAAATTAAAAGTGAGGGAAAAGGCTTTTTAAATTACGAAAGAGGTTCCCAAATTTGCCAAGAAAGTTTAGAAAGACAGAAGCAGGACATTTTTTAGAATTAGCAAATAGGTTGGAATTGGGTTTAACCAGGGACAAAAGGAAAGCTGAAATTGTAATGGATTTGGTCAAGCAATTTGATGTATCAAAGAAACAGACAAGTGCAGTCGAGTTAGAAAAAACTTAAATTGCAAATATGGCAACTGAAGTTAGAAGATAAAGAAAGAGACGGAAACAGAGAGAGAAAAAAGAGGAGAGGAAAAAGAAAGAGAGAGAGAATTTGAGATTCAGAAGTTGGGAATTAGACAAGAAAGTTGAATTAACAGGATGGAGATGAAGGGAGAACGTCGGGATGTATACAAATATATTAGTACCTTGCCATATTTCGGTGAGAAAAATGTCAAAACTTTTTTTATTTCATTTGAAAAAAATGACTCGGCAGATGACGTGTCCAGTGAACTTGTGGGGAATGCTCGTTCAGACTAAGCTGGTAGGCACAGCTGGTGAGGTATGTGTAGCGCTGTCAGATGAGGGATCAAGAGATTATGCAGGTGTCAAATTGGCTATTTTGATTGGCTATGAATTGGAACCAGAAGCATGTAGACAGAGGTTCATAAAAATAGAGACGGAACCAGGTCAGACTTATGTTAAGTATGAAAGAATTAACTGCAGTCATTTTGATAGTTGTGTGCTGGACTTAAAAATAGATAAGACCTGTGAGGCTCGAAGGGAGATTATTATGCTGGAGATGTTTAAAGACTCACTTCCAGAGATGGTAAGAATTCATGTGCACGAACAGAAAGTTCAAGAAGCGAGAAGCGCGGCAGAAATGGCAGGTAAATATGCATTGGTGCATGAGATGAAATTTAGCTTCCAGGAGAATTTACATGCAATGAGGGATAGAAATTGGGAGAAGGGAAGTTCACACATTACAAAGCAAACAGTAGCGCACAATAGTTTACCACAGGTGAAAAAAGAAGCCCAAAGGGGTTGAAAGGAGGTGAAAGGCCTCAGGTGTTCTCAGTATAAGGGAGTGGAACACAGAAAATGACAGTGCTGATGGTTTAAGGAGGGCACTGGGAAAAGGTGTTTTCATTGAAGTAAGCTGGGACACACTGTGATGGTCGTTGAAGGAAGGCACTTTGGGGAAAGATGCGGTAGAAGAGGCTAAGCCAGTGGCATTAGTGAAACTGGTAAAGGAGACCCCAAGTAGAGCCGAGGAGCTGCAGGAGAGTGCACAGCCGAGGCAGGGTCTGGGTATGGAGTCGGTACCTGATCTCTGAAAGAATTCACCTCTGTAGATAAAGTTTACTTAGAAAGATCGGGGGAGAAGGACAAGAAGTTATAATTTTGTGAGATGTGGGATCTGCTCAGTCTCTAATAGTTGAGAAGAGAGACGCTGGAAAAGCACAACAGATCAGGCAGCATCCAGACAGCAAGACAATTGAATATCAGGCAGAAACCCATCGTCAGGAATTTGGGGGGGGGGCGGAGACAAGGGGGCTGAAAGATAAATACGAGGGTAGTAGCTGGGCTGGTGGGAGGGTCACCGGGAAGTCGATAAGAAGATGTAGGTTGGAGTAATAGTGATATATCGGTTTGGGGGGTGGAGTCGGTAGGTGGGAAGGAAGATGGCCAGTTAGGGCAGTTCAAGAGGGCAGTGCTAGGTTGAACGGTTGGATATGGGAGAGGTTGGTGGAGGGGAGATTTGGAATTTGGTGAAGTCAACGTGGATGATGGTTCTAGTTTGAGGGTTCTAGTTGTCCTACCACCTATCCACAACACCCTCCTCTCCGAGCTATCACCATCACACCCCACCTGCGTCTACCTATCGCCTTCCAAGCTATCTTACACACAGCTCCACTCCCACTCTCCTATTTATTTCTCGGCCCCCTTCCCCCTCCCTTCCCCCACCTCCGACTTTCCTGATGAAGAATTTATGCCTGAAATGTCAACTCTTCTGCCCCTCAGATGCTGCCTGGTTGGCTATGCTTTTCCAGCCCCACACTTTTCAACTCTCACCTCCAGCATCTGCAGCCCTCACTTTCTCTCGGCCTCTAATAGTGAGAGATGAAAGTATTTTCACTGTTTCTGACATATTAATCAAGATCGTGACAATTTGTGGAATGGGGTTAGAAATTAAGTATTCCCTTGTGTGACATCAGGATGGAATGCCAAATCAAGGTTGGGGCAGTAACAGTGACAGTGAGTAACAGAGTGTCATTTCCAGGAATATAGTTTATTCTAGTGAAAGATTTAACAGGATCCAAGGTGGGAGTGGCACCCCTTGTGTTGGAGAAGGCAAAAGGAAAACTAGGGAATTGGGGAGTTAAAAGAAAAATACCCAGGATTTTTTCCAGACTGTGTAGTAACAAGATTCCACTGTCATAAGTTAGAGCAGGAAGGAAAACCGAAATAAAAAGCCAAAGGAGTTGATGCTCAGTGAACTGACCCCCTGTTTGATGTCACGGTGCAGGAAAAACCTGAACAGGCAGAGGATCAGGCAGAGGGGTTTAGTCCAGAAAGGCTCATGGACTTACAACAGATATATACACACACATTCACACACACATTCACATGCACACACACAGAAAAGGAATCAGAATATATTGTCGAACATTATTAACTTAAAGATAGAATCATAAAATTAAAATGGAGACCCCGATAGGTTACTGCAGAAGGGAAATGGGCTGAAGTGCACGATATTGTGTTAGCAGTAACGTACAGTGTTACGGGTAGCACATAAACTAACTGCAGGGGGTCACCTAGGTGGACAGAAGAATCAGGTTAAGGTACAGAGGCATTTCTAGTGGCCTGGAATGCACAAGTACGTGGTTTTTTTTTTGTTGCACATGTCAAACATTCTAAACGATAGGTCAGTCACAGGCAGTAACAAAACCAGCACCTTTGTTACCAATTCCTGCATTCGAAGAACATTTCACGTAGGTTATGATTAGTTGTGTCGCCCCCCTATCTAAAAAAAAGGTGGAAACCATTATTTGCTAGCCATAATGGATGTGTCTACCAGATTTCCAGAGGCAATTCTATTATGGAGTGTTAAGGTAAAAAGGGAGGTGGAGGAGTTGGTATCTTTCTTTACTCACTGTGGGCTCCGCAGAGAGATTCAGTCAGACCAAGGTCTCATGTTACCGCTCAGCTGTTTAAGGAAGTCATGGATAGCTTAGGCATACAGCAGTTTAAATCAAGGGCGTCCCATCCTGAATCCCAGGGAGCCTTGGAAAGTTAGCATCAGACGCTGAAGACCATATTAACAGTGTACTGTCAGGATTACCGGAATGATTGGAATGAAGGTGTATCATTGAATTGTTTGCCATTGGACAAAAATTATTTGCCCCAAATAAATCTACTCAGTTTACTTCCTTTGAGTTAATATATGTACATGAAGTGAGAGGTCCTTTGAAATTAATTGAATATAAATTGACAGGACCGAAGTCAGAGATCTCACACTCGGATTATGTATCTGAGGTGAGGGAGAGATTAGATGGATTAGATTAGTACAAGCAATGTGTGATTTGGTTCTTAGGGAATATGGATGTAAAGGAATATATACAATTGCTAAACAAATATGTGAGGGATGTATCATATGCAGAAAGGTAAATAAGAAAGTCTTGAGAAAACAGACCCCGGGAGGAAGAGACCCAGAACTGAGATCTTTCCAGAGTATACAAGTAGATTATACTGAACTCACCAGGGTAGGGAGACTAAAATATATGCTAGTCATAGTAGATCATCTATCTGGTTGGGTTGAGGCATACCCGCTAGCTACCGTCACTGCGAGTGGAGTGTCTAAAACAATATTGGAGCACATAATTCCCCGATATGGGCTCGTGAACCATATTGATTCCGACCAAGGAACTCACTTTACCTCTAAAGTGTTACGGGGGGTAATGAAAGGGTTGGGAATTTCCTGGGAGTTCCATACTCCATGGCACCCGCCATCATCGGGAAGGGTTGAGAGAATCAACCAAACACTCAAACGACAGCTCTCTAAATTGATAATAGAAACCAGACTCCCTTGGACCAAATGTTTACCTATAGCTCTCTTGCGAGTACGAACAGCCCCAAGGAAAGATTTGGGACTATCCCCCTATGAAATCTTATTTGGATTACCTTACTTGGGAACGAATGTAGAATTGCCTAGTCCCGAAACTAAAGATTTGTCTTTAAAGAAGTACATACTGGGCTTGTCCTCCTCTTCGTTTTTCCTCAGGAAACAGGGTTTATTGGCACAGACTCCAGCCCTTGAATGCACCATTCATCCCATCCGGCCGGGCGATTGAATCTTAATAAAATCATGGACAGAGACTAAATTGCAGCCGGACTGGGAAGGGCCGTACCAGGCTCTTTTGACCCCTGAAACAGCGATAAGGACAGCAGAGAAAGGCTGGACTCACTACACTCGGATCAAAGGGCCAGTGGACCCTCCAGTTGAGGAAGCAGTCTGGACAGCCGAATCAACGCAAGATTCGCTGAAACTCAGGCTAAAGAGACTTTGAGTAACTGATTATACAGTGGCGACGCGAGCGCGGGATTATTTCTGTAAGATTGTATATTCAGCATGATGGTTAGAATACTGGGAATGCTGCTAGAGATATGATGCTAGCCCTTTTAGTATTGGGATTTTGTCAAATATCATTTCCATATGTATTATTAACGGTCCCCAAGTCTGATAATCCACAAGCAATAGACGCTGATGTATGCAGCTTAGTAAATTGTGGGGATGTAGATAATCAGAGACAGTACCGCAGCTCTGAGATACATCTTAAGTTCTATGGGGATGGCCTTGGGGATGGTAATTAGTATAATGGTCTCGTCACAGTACACCAGGCCCCCTTCCGACCAGCTCGTGATTGTCCTGATAAAAAGTGTAACCCAATATACCTAACGATAAGGAAAACCACATGGCACGAAACAATCCTGGTGGGGGGGGCACCTATGAGATACAATAAAATGAAATGTTTGGGATAGAAATGAAAGCAAATGGGAAGGATTTATTGGGCTATTGTTTTTGAATTAGTATGGGACAGGGAAAACGGGTCGAACTACTGGGTAATAAGATACAATCATTCACCCCTCCCGCAGATCCTAAAGTAGTAAAATTTATAGAGGTAAAGGACTTGAAACAGACCACTGAAATAGAAACTGGGTACGGGGATGCAAATGCCTGGGTTGAATGGGTAAAGTATACTGTGAAAAGTCTGAACAAGACCAATTGCTCTGTATGTGCCTCCGGTCGGCCAGTGGCCCAGGTGGTTCCCTTTCCGCTCAGGTGAAAGCGAGACAGGAAGGGCATGAAATGTATAATAGCCCTGTACCAGGATGAGACTGCATGGAATGATAGGAATTGTACGTCCCTATCTCTGATGTTCCCTCCCTTGGAGAAGAAAGATGTAAAAGATCCCCCCCTGTTTTCTGCCGCAGTTGGAAATCACACATCGTGTGTGCAGACGAGGTACAAGTCGGTCGAAGCTGAAATTATGTACAGAAATTAAGAATGTAACCGAAATGGAGAAGGGAGGGAACTACTCAGCATTAAAGGTTCCCCGAGCGGATCTGTGGTGGGACTGTGGAGGCAACATATAGAGACCCACCCTCCCTCCGGATTGGAGAGGGATATGTGCAATTGTACAATTGGCAATTCCATTTACCCTGGCATTTGAGAAGGAAAAGATAGGAGGGAAAAAGGGAAGGGGTAAGAGATCACTGTTAGACACTTCTTTCGATGACAGGATATATCTCGATTCGGTAGGAGTCCCTAGGGGGGTACCTGATGAATTCAAGGCTTGTAACCAGATTGCAGCAGGCTTTGTGTCAGCTCTCTTTTGGTGGGTAACAATTAATAAAAATGATCATACCCTGTATACGAGGGCTCACCCAAAGACTAATTGAAACAGCCTTGAAGAAACAGGTGCCCCTAAAAGAAAAATTCAGAAGATAACAAATGGTAATGAAAGAAAAGGGGGAAATTGTGGGATATAGGTAAATTAATGTTACTTCTACAATTCTGCAATTCCATCTTACAAAGTAAAATGAACTCACACCAGTGTGTAATTGTTTTAGCCAAGAGCTGAGTCAACAAGAATGGAAACGATGTGGAGGAAATATATAATTGTTTTTGTATTAGCTAAAACTGTATGTCAGAAGGTAGACATTATGGGCAAGTAGATAAGATGTTGTGAGGGGATGAAGTTAAGCTAGATACGCCTGTACAAACAGTAGATATAAACATGTGCTTCCCACTTTTACAAAAACACAGGAACAAACCCCAATTAAAAGGGTCATAGGGATCAGAACGGCCTCGGGAAAGGCACAGATGAAGGGGGTAGATAATGATGAAGAAAGAATATGCCTGACAATGACCTACAGCAGGATGAGGTCAAACAGCCTTGTGAGGCCAGGAATAAGCATTTTGTCACAGACAAGGCCGGATAAGGCAAGAGATAAACAGGGGGAATGGGGGCCGGTCTTCGGGAAGTGGAGGATGTAAACAGGGGAGGGAGCAGTGTAAAACAATAGACATCAAATCATATAAATGTTGTGTATGAATTGAATTTGGTGTGTATATGTCCTCTACCTTATAGGCACTGGACATCTCACCCACTTTCAAGTGGAAAATAAATGGCACTACTGATTCAGATCTTGTCTCGGACTGAAATTATTGAAGTGAGTGGGCTTTGTTTCTCACAGTATGGAAACAGGCCATTTGGCCCAACAAGTCCACACCGACCTGCCGAAGAGTAACCCACCCAGAGCCATTCTCCCTGTCCAATATTTACCCTGGACGAATGCACCTAGCAATATGGTCAATTTCGCCTGGCCAATTCATCTGACCTGTACATTTTTGGATAGTGGGAGGAAACTGGAGCACCCAATGGAAACCCACGCAGACACAGGGAGAAGGTGTAAACTCCACACAGACAGTCACCCGAGGCTGGGGTCGAACCCGGGTCCCTGGCGCTGTGAGGCAGCAGTGCCAACCACTGAGCCTCCAAGCCACATCAACTGAGTTTGTACGTTCTCCCCATGTCTGCGTGGGTTTCCTCTTGGTGCTCCGGCTTCCTCCCACAATCCAAAGATGTGCAGGTCAGGTAAATTGGCCATGCTCAATTGCCTATAGTGTTCATGGATGTGTGAGTAAGTTGCGTTAGTCAGGGGTAAATGTAGAGTAACAGAGTAGGGGAATGGGTTTGGTTGGAATAATCTTCAGAGGGCCAGTTGACTTGTTGGGCCGAAGGGCCTGTTTCCACAGAGGGGGGATTCTATGATCCTATGACCGCTGAGGCACAGAACGAGTCACAGGCCTCCAGTCTGACTATTATCCACTGCTTCCTTCCATCAGGCCAGCTGTGTACCAGTTTACCCACGCCCCCTGGATTCCATGCGATCTAACGTTCCGGGGGGAGTTGTGAGGGCAGAGTTGTATCGGTATCACAACAGGAGAGGGAGATTTCAGTGCTGGGGAGGGATCAGTCAGGGAGGGGGAGTTTGTAGTGTTGGAAGGGATCAGTCAGGGAGGGGGAGGTTGCAATGTTCGGTAGGGATCAGTAAGGGAGGGGGAGATTACAGTGTTGGGTAGGGATCAGTCAGGGAGGGGGACATTACAGTGTTGGATAGGGATCAGTCAGGGAAGAGGAGATTGCAGTGTTGGGTTGGGATCAGTCAGGGAGGGGGAGATTGTAGTGTTGGGTACGGATCAGTCAGGGAGGGGGAGATTGCAGTGCTGGGTATGGATCAGTCAGGGAGGGGGAGATTGCAGTGTTGGGTAGGGATCAGACTGGGAGGGGGTGAGTGCGGTGTTTTGGAGGGATCATTCAGGGAGGGGGTGAGTGCAGTGTTGGGTAGTGATTAGACAGGGAGTGGGTGATTGCAGTGTTGTGTAGTGGTCAGTCAGGGAGGGGAAGATTGTAGTGTTGGGTACGGATCAGTCAGGAAGGGGGAGATTGCAGTGTTGGGTAGGGATCATTCAGGGAGGGGGTGATTGCAGTGTTGGGTAGGGATCAGTCAGGGAGGGGGTGAGTGCAGTGTTGGGTAGGGATCAGTCAGGGAGGGGGTGAGTGCAGTGTTGGGTAGGGATCAGTCAGGGGGAGATCGGTGTCAGTGACTGTGGGGCTGGATTATATCAGACAGGTAGAGATTGGTGTCATTAACTGTGGGTCTGGTTTATTTCAGACAGGGGGAGATTGGTGTCAGAGAGTGTGGGACTGGTTTATATCAGACAGTGTGAGATTGGTGTCAGGGACTGTGATTCTGGTTTACATCAGACAGGGGGAGATTGGTGTCAGTGACTGTGGGGCTGGTTTATATCAGACAGGGGGAGATTGGTGTCAGTGACTGTGGGTCTGGTTTATTCCAGACAGGGGGAGATTGGTGTCAGAGAGTGTGGGACTGGTTTATATCAGACAGTGTGAGATTGGTGTCAAGGACTGTGGGTCTGGTTTATATCAGACAGGGGGAGATTGGTGTTAGTGACTGTGGGTCTTGTTTCTATCAGACAGAGGGAGATTGGTGTCAGTGACTGTGGCGTTGGTTTATATCAGACGACAGGGGGACATTGGTGTCAGTGACTGTGGGTCTGGTTTATTCCAGACAGGGGGAGATTGGTGTCAGAGAGTGTGGGACTGGTTTATATCAGACAGTGTGAGACTGGTGTCAGGGACTGTGAGTCTGGTTTACATCAGACAGGGGGAGATTGGTGTCAGTGACTGTGGGGCTGGTTTATATCAGACAGGGGGAGATTGGTGTTAGTGACTGTGGGTCTGGTTTATATCAGACAGGGGGAGATTGGTGTTATTGACTGTTTGTCTTGTTTATATCAGACAGTGCGAGAGTGGTGTCACTTACTGTGGCGTTGGTTAATATCAGAAAGGGGAAGATTGGTGTCAGGGACTCTTGGGCTGGTTTATATCAGACAGGGGGAGATTGGTGTCAGTGACTGTGGGGTTGGTTTATATCAGACGACAGGGGGAGATTGGTGTCAGTGACTGTGGATCTGGTTTATATCAAAAAGGGGGAGGTTGGTGTTAATGATTGTGGGGCTGGTTGACATTAGACACGGGTAGATTGGTGTCAGTGACTGTGGGGCTCGATTGTATCAGACAGGAGGTGATTGGTGTCAGTGTCTGTTGGGCTTTTTTATACCAGACAGGGGGAGATTGGCATCAGCGACTGTGGGTCTGGTTTATGTCAGACAGGGGGAGATTGGTGTCAGTGACTGTGGGTCTGGTTTACATCAGACAGGGGGAGATGTGTGTCAGGGACTGTGGGGCTGGTTTATATCAGACAGGGGGAGATTTGTGTCAGGGACTGTGGGTCTGGTTTACATCAGATAGGAGGAGATTGGTGTCAGGGACTGTGGGACTAGTTTATATCAGACAGGGGGAGATTGGTGTCAGGGACTGTGGGGCTGGTTTATATCAGACAGGGGGAGATTGGTGTCAGTGACTGTGGGTCTGGTTTATGTCAGACAGGGGGAGATTGGTGTCAGTGACTGTGGGTCTGGTTTATGTCAGACAGCGGGAGATTGGTGTCAGTGACTGTGGGTCTGGTTTATGTCAGATAGGGGGAGATTGGTGTCAGGGACTGTGGGGCTGGTTTATATCAGACAGGGGGAGATTGGTGTCAGTGACTTTGGAGTGGGTTTATATCAGACAGGGGGAGATCGGTGTGAGTGACTTGAGCTGGTTTCTGTTAGACATTGGGAGATTGGTGTCTGTGACTGTGGGACTGGATTATATCAGACAGGGGGAGATTGGTGTCAGGGACTGTGGGGCTAGTTTATATTAGACAAGGCAGATTGGTGTCAGTGACTTGGGGCTGGTTTATATCTGACAGGAGGAGATTGGTGTCAATGACTGTGGGGCTGGATTATATCAGACAGGGGGAGATTGGTGTCAAGGACTGTGGGGCTGGATTATATCAGACAGGTAGAGATTGGTGTCAGTGACTGTGGGGTTGGTTTCTATCAGACAGGAGGAGATTGGCGTCAGTGACTGTGGGGCTGGTTTATATCAGACAGGGGGGGATTGGTGTCAATGACTGTGGGGCTGGTTTTTATCAGACAGGGGGAGATTGGTGTAATTGACTGTGTGTTGGTTTATGTCAGACAGCCGGACAGTGGTGTTAATGACTGTGCGGCTGGATTATTTAAGACAGGGGGAGATTGGTGTCAGTGTATTTGGGGTTGGTTTATATCACACAGGCAGATGTTGGTGTCCGGGACTGTGGGTCTGGTTTATTTCAGACAGAGGGAGATTGTTGTCTGTGACTGTGGGGCTGGTTTATATCAGATGGGGAGATTGGTGTCAGTGACTGTAGGGCTGGATTATATCATTCAGAGGGAGATTGGTGTCAGTGAGTGTGGGTCTGGTTTATATCAGACAAGAGGAGATTTGTGTCAGTGACTGTGGGGCTGGTTTATATCAGACAGGGAGAGATTGGTGTCAGTGACTGTGGGGTTGATTTATATCAGACAGGGGGAGATTGGTGTAAGGGACTATTGGGCTTGTTTATATCAGATAAGAGGAGATTGGCGTCAGTGACTGTGGGGCTGGTTTATATCAGACAGGGGGGGGGGATTGGTGTCAGTGACTGTGGGGCCGGATTATATCAGTCAGAGGGAGATTTGTGTCAGTGACTGTGGGGCTAGATTTTTTCAGATGGGGGAGATTGGTGTCAGTGACTGTGGGTCTGGTTTATGTCAGACAGGGGAGATTGGTGTGTTATTCTGGTGCTGGTTTATATCAGAAAGGGGAGATTGGAGTCTATGACTGTGGGACTGGATTCTATCAGACAGGGGGAGATTGGTGTCAGGGACTGTGGAGCTGGTTTATATCAGACAGGGGGAGATTGCTGTCAGTGAGTGTGGGGCTGGTTTAGATTAGACAAGGCAGATTGGTGTCAGTGACTGTGGGGCTGGTTTATATCAGACAGGAGGAGATTGGCGTCAGTGACTGTGGGGCAGGTTTATATCAGACGGGGGGGGATTGTTGTCAGTGACTGTGGGGCTGGTTTTTATCAGACAGGGGGACATTGGTGTCAGTGACTTTGGGTCTGGTTAATATCAGCCAGGGGTAGATTGGTGTAAGTGACTGTGTGTTGGTTTATGTCAGACAGCAGGACAGTGGTGTTAATGATTGTGCGGCTGGAATATTTCAGACAGGGGGAGATTGGTGTCAGTGTCTTTGGGGTTGGTTTATATCACACAGGCAGATATTGGTGTCAGGGACTGTTGGTCTGGTTTATTTCAGACAGAGGGAGATTGGTGTCTGTGACTGTGGGGCTGGTTTATATCAGATGGGGAGATTGCTGTCAGTGACTGTGGTGCTGGATTATATCATTCAGAGGGAGATTTGTGTCAGTGACTGTGGGTCTGGTTTATATCAGACAGGGAGAGATTGGTGTAAGGGACTATTGGGCTTGTTTATATCAGATAAGAGGAGATAGGCGTCAGTGACTGTGGGGCTGGTTTATATCAGACAGGGGGGGGGATTGGTGTCAGTGACTGTGGGGCCGGATTATATCAGTCAGAGGGAGATTTGTGTCAGTGACTGTGGGTCTGGTTTATATCAGATGGGGAGTTTTGTGTCAGTGACTGTGGGGCTAGTTTATATCAGACAGGGGGAGATTGGTGTCAGTGACTGTGGGTCTGGTTCATATCAGATAAGAGGTGATTGGAGTCTGTAACTGTGGGGCTGGTTTATATCAGACAGGGGGGATTGGTGTCAGAGACTGTGGGGTTGGTTTATATCAGACAGGGGGAGATTGGCGTCAGTGACTGTGGGGCTGGTTTATATCAGACAGGTGGGGATTGGTGTCAGTGACTGTGGGCTGGTTTATATCAGACAGGGGGGGATTGGTGTCAGTGACTGTGGGGCTGGTTTATATCAGACAGGGTGGGATTGGTGTCAGTGACTGTGGGTCTGGTTTACATCAGACAGGAGGAGATTGGTGTCAGGGACTGTGGGACTAGTTTATATCAGACAGGGGGAGATTGGTGTCAGGGACTGTGGGGCTGGTTTATATCAGACAGGGGGAGATTGGTGTCAGTGACTTTGGAGTGGGTTGATATCAGACAGGGGGAGATCGGTGTCAATGACTTGAGCTGGTTTCTGTCAGACATTGGGAGATTGGTGTCTGTGACTGTGGGACTGGATTATATCAGACAGGGGGAGATTGGTGTCAGTGACTGTGGGGTTGGTTTCTATCAGACAGGAGGCGATTGGCGTCAGTCACTGTGGGGCTGGTTTATACCAGACGGGGGGGATTGGTGTCAGTGACTGTGGGGCTGGTTTTTGCAGACAGCGGGAGATTGTTGTTAGTGACTTTGGGTCTGGTTAATATCAGAGAGGGGTAGATTGGTGTAAGTGACTGTGTGTTGGTTTATGTCAGACAGCAGGACAGTGGTGTTAATGACTGTGCGGCTGGATTATTTCAGACAGGGGGAGATTAGTTTCAGTGTATTTCGGGTTGGTTAATATCACACAGGCAGATATTGGTGTCAGTGACTGTGGGGATGGTTTATATCAGACAGGGGGAGATTGGTGTCAGTGACTGTGGGGTTGGTTTATTTCAGAATGGGGAGATTTGTGTCAGTGACTGTGGGCTGGTTTATATCAGACAGGAGGAGATTGGCGTCAGTGACTGTGGGGCTGGATTATATCAGACAGTGGGAGATTGGTGTCAGTGACTGTGGGGCTAGTTTATTTCAGACAGGGGGAGATTTGTGTCAGGGACTGTGGGGCTGATTTATATCAGACAGGGGGAGATTTGTGTCAGGGACTTTGGGTCTTGTTTACATCAGACAGGAGGAGATTGGTGTCAGGGACTGTGGGACTAGTTTATATCAGACAGGGGGAGATTGGTGTCAGGGACTGTGGGGCTGGTTTATACCAGACAGGGGGAGATTGGTGTCAGTGGCTTTGGAGTGGTTTTATATCAGACAGGGGGAGATCGGTGTCAGTAACTAGAGCTGGTTTCTGTCAGACTTTGGGAGATGGGGGTCTGTGACTGTGGGACTGGATTATATCAGACAGGGGGAGATTGGTGTCAGTGAGTGTGGGGCTGGTTTATATTAGACAAGGCAGATTGGTGTCAGTGACTGTGGGGATGGTTTATATCTGACAGGAGGAGATTGGTGTGAATGACTGTGGGGCTGGATTATATCATACAGGTAGAGATTGGTGTCAGTGACTGTGGGATTGGTTTATATCAGACAGGGGGAGATCGGTGTCAGTGACCAGAGCTGGTTTCTGTCAGATATTGGGAGATTGGTGTCTGTGACTGTGGGACTGGATTATATCAGACAGGTGGAGATTGGTGTCAGGGACTGTGGAGCTGGTTTATATCAGACAGTGGGTGATTGGTGTCATGGACTGTAGGGCTGGTTTATATCAGACAGGGGGAGATTTGTGTCAGGGACTGTGGGACTGGTTAATATCAGACAGGGGGAGATTTGTGTCAGGGACTGTGGATCTGGTTTACATCAGAAAGGAGGAGATTGGTGTCAGGGACTGTGGGAGTAGTTTATATCAGACAGGCGGAGATTGGTGTCAGGGACTGTGGGGCTGGTTTATATCAGACAGGTAGAGATTGGTGTCAGTGACTGTGGGGCTGGTTTATATCAGACAGGGGGAGATCGGTGTCAGTGACTAGAGCTGGTTTCTGTCAGACATTGGGAGATTGGTGTCTGTGACTGTGGGATGGATTATATCAGACAGGCGGAGATTGGTGTCAGGGACTGTGGAGCTGGTTTTTATCAGACAGGGGGAGATTGCTGTCAGTGAGTGTGGGGCTGGTTTATATTAGACAAGGCAGATTGGTGTCAGTGACTGTGGGGCTGGTTTATATCTGACAGGTAGAGATTGGTGTCAGTGACTGTGGGTCTGGGTTATATCAGACAGGGGGAGTTTGGTGTCAGTTACTGTGGGTCTGGTTTAAATCAGACAGGGGGAGATTGGTGTCAATGACTGTGGGGCTGGTTTATATCAGAGAGGGTGATGTTGGTGTCAGTGACTGTAGAGCTGGTTTATATTACACAGGGGGAGATTGGTTTCAGTGAGTGTGGCGCTGGTTTATATCAGACAGAGGGAGATTGGTGTCAGTGACTGTGGGTCTGGTTTATATCAGACAGGGGGAGATTGGTGTCAGTGACTGTGGGGCTGGTTTATATTAGACAAGGGTAGATTGGTGTCAGTGACTGTAAGTCTGGTTTTTATCTGACAGTGGGAGATTGGTGTCAGTGAGTGTGGGGCTGGTTTACATCAGACAGGGGGAGTTTGGTGTCAGTGACTGTGTGGTTGGTTTATCTCAGACAGGGGCAGATTGGTGTCAGTGAATTTGGGGCTGGTTTATATCAGACAGGGGGAGATTGGTGTCAGTGAGGGTGGGGCTGGTTTATATCAGACATGGAGTGATTGGTGTCAGTGACTGTGGGGCGGTTTTTATCAGACAGGGTGAGATAGGTGTCAGTGACTGTGTAACTGATTTATATCAGACAGGGGGAGATTGTTCTCAGTGACTGTGGGTCTGGCTTATATCAGACAGGGGGAGATTAGTGTCAGTCACTGTGTGGTTGGTTTATCTCAGACAGGGGCAGATTGGTGTCAGTGACTTTGGGGCTGGTTTATATCAGACAGGGGGAGATTGGTGTCAGTGAGTGTGGGGCTGGTTTATATCAGACATGGAGTGATTGGTGTCAGTGACTGTGGGGCTGGTTTATATCAGACAGGGTGAGATTGGTGTCAGTGACTGTGGAGCTGATTCATATCAGACAGGGGGAGATTGTTCTCAGTGACTGTGGGTCTGGCTTAGATAAGACAGGGGGAGATTGGTGTCAATGACTGTGGGGCTGGATTATGTCAGACAGGTGGAGATTGGTGTCAATGACTGTAGAGCTGGTTCATACCAGACAGGGGGAGATTGTTGTCAGTGACTGTGGGTCTGGTTTATATCAGACAGGGGAAGATTGGGTTCAGTGACTATGGGGCTGGTTTATTTCAGACAGGGGGAGATTAGCGTCAGTGACTGTGGGGCTGGTTTACATCAGACAGGGGGAGATTGGCGTCAGGGATTGTGGGGCTGGTTTATATCAGACAAGGGGAGATTGGTGTCAGTGACTGTGGGTTTGGTTTATATCAGACAGGGGGCGATTGGTGTCAGGGTCTGTGGGTCCTTTCTATATCAGACAGGGGCAGATTTGTGTCAGTGACTGTGGGTTTGCTTTATATCAGACAGGGGGAGATTGGCATCAGTGGCTGTGGGGCTGGTTTATATCAGATGGCGAGATTGGTGTCAGTGACTGGGGTCTGGTTTATATCAGACAGGGGGAGATTGGCGTCAGTGACTGTGGGGCTGGTTTATATCAGACAGGGAGAGATTGGTGTTAGTGACTGCGGGTCTGGTTTATATCAGACAGGGGGAGATTGGCGTCAGTGACTGTGGGGCTGGTTTATATCAGACAGGGGGAGATTGGTGTCAGTGACTATGGGGTTGGTTTATATCAGACAGGGGGAGATTGGCGTCAGTGACTGTGGGCCTGGTTTATATCAAACAGGTAGGGATTGGCATCAGTGACTGTGCGGCTGGTTTTCATCAGACATGAGGAGATTGGTGTCAGTGACTGTGGGGCTGGCTTATATCAGACGGGGAGATTGGTGTCAGGGACTGTGGGTCTGGTTTATATCAGACGGGGAGATTGGTGTCAGTGACTGTGGGGCTGGTTTACATCAAACAGGTAGGGATTGGCATCAGTGATTGTGCGGCTGGTTTTCATCAGACATGAGGAGCTTGGTGTCAGTGACTGTGGGGCTGTTTTACATTTGACAGAGCGAGATTAGTGTCAGTCACAGTGGGCTGGATTATATCAGACAGAGGGAGATTAGCGTCAGTGACTGGGGGGCTGGATTATATCAAACAGGGGCAGATTGGTGTCAGTGACTGTGGGTTGGTTTATGTCAGACAGGCGGATATTAGTGTCAGGGACAGTGGGTTTGGTTTATATCAGACGGGGAAGATTGGCGTCAGTGATTGTGGAGTTGGTTTATTTCGGACAGGGGGAGATTGGTGTCAGTGACTGTGGGGCTGGATTCTATCAGAGAGGAGGAGATTGGCGTCAGTGACTGTGGGGTTGGTTTATATCAGACATAGCGAGATTGGTGTCAGTGACTGTGGGGCTCGTTTATATCCGACAGGGGAAGATTGGCGTCTGTGACTGTGTGGTTGGTTTATTTCAGACAGGGGGAGATTGGTGTCAATGACTGTGGGACTGGTTTATTTCAGACTGGTTGAGATATGTGTCAGGGGCTGTGGGTCTGGTGTATATCAGACTGGGGGCAATTGGTGTCAGTGACTGTTGGTCTGGTTTATATCAGACAGGGGGAGATTGGTGTCAGTGACTGTGGAGCTGGTTCATATCAGACAGGGGGAGATTGGTGTAAGTGACTGTGTGTTGGTTTATGTCAGACAGCGTGACAGTGGTGTTAATGACTGGGCGGCTGGATTATCTCAGACAGGGGGAGATTGGTGTCAGTGACTGTGGGGCTGGTTTATATCAGACAGGAGGAGATTGGTATCTGTGACTGTGGGGCTGGTTTATATCAGATGGGGAGATTGGTGTCAGTAACTGTGGGTCTGGTTTATATCAGACAAGAGGAGATTTGTGTCAGTGACTGTGGGGCTGGTTTATATCAGACGGGGAGATTGGTGTCAGTGACTGTGGGTCTGGTTTATATCAGACAAGAGGAGATTTGTGTCAGTGACTGTGGGGCTGGTTTATATCAGACAGGGAGAGATTGGTGTCAGTGACTGTGGGGTGGGTTTATATCAGACAGGGGGAGATTGGTGTCAGGGACTATTGGGCTGGTTTCTATCTGACAAGAGGAGATTGGCGTCAGTGACTGTGGGGCTGGTTTATATCAGACAAGAGGAGATTTGTGTCAGTGACTGTGGGGCTGGTTTATATCAGACAGGGAGAGATTGGTGTCAGTGACTGTGGGGTTGGTTTCTATCAGACAGGAGGCGATTGGCGTCAGTCACTGTGGGGCTGGTTTATATCAGACGGGGGGGATTGGTGTCAGTGACTGTGGGGCTGGTTTTTGCAGACAGGGGGAGATTGGTGTTAGTGACTTTGGGTCTGGTTAATATCAGCGAGGGGTAGATTGGTGTTAGTGACTGTGTGTTGATTTATGTCAGACAGCAGGACAGTGGTGTTAATGACTGTGCGGCTGGATTATTTCAGACAGGGGGAGATTGGTGTCAGTGTATTTCGGGTTGGTTTATATCACACAGGCAGATATTGGTGTCAGTTACTGTGGGGCTGGTTTATATCAGACAGGGTGGGATTGGTGTCAGTGACTGTGGGGCTGGTTTATATCAGACAGGGGGAGATTGGTGTCAGTGACTGTGGGGTTGGTTTATATCAGAATGGGGAGATTTGTGTCAGTGACTGTGGGCTGGTTTATATCAGATGGAGGAGGTTGGCGTCAGTGACTGTGGGGCTGGATTATATCAGACAGTGGGAGATTGGTGTCAGTGACTGTGGGGCTAGTTTTTTTCAGATGGGGGAGATTGGTGTCAGTGACTGTGGGTCTGGTTTATGTCAGACAGGGGGAGATTGGTGTCAGTGATTGTGGTGCTGTTTTATATCAGACAGGGGAGATTGGTGTCACTGACTGTGGGTCTGGTTTATATCAGACAGGGGGAGATTGGTGTCAGTGACTGTGGGTCTGGTTTACATCAGAGAGGGGGAGAGTAGTGTCAGTGACTGTGGGTCTGGTTTATGTCAGACAGAGGGAGATTGGTGTCAGTGACTGTGGGTCTGGTTTATATCAGACAGGGGGGATTGGTGTACGGGACTGTAGGGCTGGTTTATTTCAGACAGGGGGAGATTTGTGTCAGGGACTGTGGGGCTGGTTTATATCAGACAGGGGGAGATTTGTGTCAGGGACTTTGGGTCTTGTTTACATCAGACAGGAGGAGATTGGTGTCAGGGTCTGTGGGACTAGTTTATATCAGACAGGGGGAGATTGGTGTCAGGGACTGTGGAGCTGGTTTATACCAGACAGGGGGAGATTGGTGTCAGTGGCTTTGGAGTGGTTTTATATCAGACAGGGGGAGATCGGTGTCAGTAACTAGAGCTGGTTTCTGTCAGACTTTGGGAGATTGGTTTCTGTGACTGTGGGACTGGATTATATCAGACAGGGGGAGATTGGTGTCAGTGAGTGTGGGGCTGGTTTATATTAGACAGGAGGAGATTGGTGTCAGTGACTGTGGGTCTGGTTTATATCAGATCAGAGGAGATTTGTGTCAGTGACTGTGGGGCTGGTTTATATCAGACAGGGGGGAGATTGGTATCAGTGACTGTGGGGTTGGTTTCTATCAGACAGGAGGAGATTGGTGTCGGTGACTGTGGGGCTGGTTTATATCAGATGGGGAGATTGGTGTCAGTGACTGTGGGTCTGGTTTATATCAGACAGGGAGAGATTGGTGTCAGTGACTGTGGGGTGGGTTTATATCAGACAGGGGGAGATTGGTGTCAAGGACTATTGTGCTGGTTTATATCTGACAAGAGGAGATTGGCGTCAGTGACTGTGGGTCTGATTTATATCAGATCAGAGGAGATTGGCGTCAGTGACTGTGGAGCTGGTTTATATCAGACGGGGGGGATTGGTGTCAGTAACTGTGGGGTTGGTTTATATCAGACAGGAGGAGATTGGTGTCTGTGACTGTGGGGCTGGTTTATATCAGATGGGGAGATTGGTGTCAGTGACTGTGGTTCTGGTTTATATCAGACAAGAGGAGATTTGTGTCAGTGACTGTGGGGCTGGTTTATATCAGACAGGGAGAGATTGGTGTCAGTGACTGTGGGGCTTGTTTATATCAGACAGGGGAAGATTGGTGTCAGTGACTGTGGGGCAGGATTATATCAGTCAGGGGAGATTGGTGTCAGTGACTGTGGGGCTGGTTTATATCAGACAGGAGGAGATTGGCGTCAGTGACTGTGGGGCTGGATTATATCAGACAGTGGGAGATTGGTGTCAGTGACTGTGGGTCTGGTTTACATCAGACAGGGGGAGATTGGTGTCAGTGAGTGTGGGGCTGGTTTATATTAGACAGGAGGAGATTGGTGTCAGTGACTGTGGGTCTGGTTTATATCAGATCAGAGGAGATTTGTGTCAGTGACTGTGGGGCTGGTTTATATCAGACAGGGGGGAGATTGGTATCAGTGACTGTGGGGTTGGTTTCTATCAGACAGGAGGAGATTGGTGTCGGTGACTGTGGGGCTGGTTTATATCAGATGGGGAGATTGGTGTCAGTGACTGTGGGTCTGGTTTATATCAGACAGGGAGAGATTGGTGTCAGTGACTGTGGGGTGGGTTTATATCAGACAGGGGGAGATTGGTGTCAAGGACTATTGTGCTGGTTTTAATCTGACAAGAGGAGATTGGCGTCAGTGACTGTGGGTCTGATTTATATCAGATCAGAGGAGATTGGCGTCAGTGACTGTGGAGCTGGTTTATATCAGACGGGGGGGATTGGTGTCAGTAACTGTGGGGTTGGTTTATATCAGACAGGAGGAGATTGGTGTCTGTGACTGTGGGGCTGGTTTATATCAGATGGGG
Source organism: Chiloscyllium punctatum (assembly GCF_047496795.1). NCBI lineage: Eukaryota > Metazoa > Chordata > Chondrichthyes > Orectolobiformes > Hemiscylliidae > Chiloscyllium > Chiloscyllium punctatum. The sequence continues at coordinate 144,339,544 of NC_092744.1, read as the reverse complement.
AGATTGGTGTCAGTGACTGTGGTTCTGGTTTATATCAGACAAGAGGAGATTTGTGTCAGTGACTGTGGGGCTGGTTTATATCAGACAGGGAGAGATTGGTGTCAGTGACTGTGGGGCTTGTTTATATCAGACAGGGGAAGATTGGTGTCAGTGACTGTGGGGCAGGATTATATCAGTCAGGGGAGATTGGTGTCAGTGACTGTGGGGCTGGTTTATATCAGACAGGAGGAGATTGGCGTCAGTGACTGTGGGGCTGGATTATATCAGACAGTGGGAGATTGGTGTCAGTGACTGTGGGTCTGGTTTACATCAGAGAGGAGGAGAGTAGTGTCAGTGACTGTGGGTCTGGTTTATGTCAGGCAGAGGAGATTGGTTCAATGACTGTGGTTCTGGTTTATGTCAGACAGAGGGAGATTGGTGTCAGTGACTGTGGGTCTGGTTTATGTCAGACAGGGGGAGATTGGTGTCAGTGACTGTGATGCTGGTTTATGTCAGACAGTGGGAGATTGGTGTCAGTGACTGTGGGTCTGGTTTATATCAGACAGGGAGAGATTGGTGTCAGTGACTGTGGGTCTGGTTTGTATCAGACAGAGGGAGATTGGTGTCAGTGACTGTGGGTCTGGTTTATATCAGACAGGGGGAGATTGGTGTGTCAGTGACTGTGGGTCTGGTTTATGTCAGACATCGGTAGATTGGTGTAAGTGATTGTTGGTCTGGTTTATATCAGACAGTGTGAGATTGGTCTCAGGGTCTGTGGGGCTGGTTTATATCAGACTGGAGGAAACTGTTGTCACTGTCTGTGGTGCTGGTTTATATCAGATTGGTGGAAACTGTTGTCACTGTCTGTGGGGCGGGGTGAAATCAGACATGGGGAGATTTGTGCCTGTGGGGTGGTTTATATTCGACAGTGAGTGATTGTTGTCAATGAGTGAGGGGCTGGATCATATCTGACAGGTGGACTTTGCTGTCACTGACTGTGGTGAGGATGTTTTAAAGCCAGAAAGGGATCAGTTCCATGTTTTAATTCTCTTTCAAGGCATACTGGGCAATCAAGAGTTAAACATTCCACTGTCAAACAGACTCACTACAGTATCAATTTCCGAATAGACCCAACATCTCAGTCGGATTATTGAATCTTCGAGAAGGAACCCATTGCAGCCACACATGTGGATTCCTCTGCAGCCTCGGGTAAAGGGATTTGTCCTCCCCAGCCAAGATTGGTAGCCCTGACCCCAACCCTGTTAAACTGCCTCCTGCTCCCATTATCTTGATTTCTCTCCGTATTAGCATAGGGATGTGAATTCCCGATTGAAAACAGGCGAAACCCTTCAGTTTTAATCTCTTCCCATTGACACATGATCGTGAAGAATACGATAATCAGTCTCTGTAATCCATTCACTCATTTTCGCAGGACATCGACATTCACCAGGCCTTAAGCAATGTAACGACAATCAACCATGTGGCTGAGAGCCCTTTTGTATTATTCCCATAAAAAATACGGCCTTTGTGTGTAGAGCAGAGATTCGTGGAGAAGTACTGAAACCTGTGTCATCTGGATTTGTGGAACAAAATATACATTTAACAGCCTCACAATTCTATATTTGAGTTTTAATTTTCAATCAGGAAGTGTCTGCTTTGCCTTCCCATATTTACCAACTCATCAGATTTCACCTCTACAGCCTCAGATCCTCTCTGTAACCACAAATAAACGCTGAGTGCTGAAGAAATGTAGCAGGTCCAGAAGCATCTGCAGAGAGTGAGAACAGAGTTCAAATCCAGGTCTGACAGTGTGTCAGAATAAAGCACAATCTTGTGGCACTTCCACATTGACAATTGTTAGTGCCAACACCTCACTGAAAGTCTCTTCATTGTGTTTTTTTCGAATCGCAGTGGTCTACAGTGCAGAGCAAGTCCCTTCAGCCCATTGATTCTGGGCCAGTCAAAAACCACCTTCAAACTATGTTAACTTCATTTCTCAGCCCTCAGCTTGTATAAGGTAAAAACAAGGACTGCAGATGCTGGAAACCAGAGTCTAGATTAGTGTGGTACTGGAAAAGCCCAGCAACTCAGGCAGCATCCGAGGATCAGGAAAATTGACGTTTCGGGCAAGCAGTACAGACTACAGATACAAAAACACCAGCAACGGTTCTCCTTCAAGACGCATCACCTTGTATGTCTTGGCATTGCAAGTGCACTTCTGAATACTTCTTCAATGATTTGAGAGCTTCTGTCTGCAATACCCTTCCGGCAGTGAATTCAGTTTCTCACCACCCTCTGGGTGAAGGCCTTTTTCCTTCTTTACACAGATAATGAGAACAGGAGTTAGGACATCATGTTGAGGTTGTACAGGCCTCTTCTAGAATACTGTGTCCAATTCTGCTCTCCCTGTTATAGGCGGGGTATTGTTAAACTGTTCAGAAAATATTTACAAGATGTTGCCATGACTGGAGAGTTTGAGTTATATGGAAAGGAGCTTGAAGTTTGAGGGGTGACCTTACAGACGTTTACAATATAATAAGGGGCATATATAAGGTGAATGTCAGATGTCTTTTCCCTCGGGTGATAGACTTCAGGACTTGTATATGAAGAGGAAGGGATTCGAGGGATATGGACCAAGTACTGGTAAATGGGACTAGGGTAAGTTAGGATATCCGGTCAGCATGGACGAGTTAGGTCGAAAGATCTGTTTCTGTGCTGTACGTCTCTATTACTCGATGACATGATTGAGATGTATGAGAGGTGTTCATAAGGAAGATAGTGAGGAAATTTTCCCCTTGGCTGAGGGAGCTTATTCCCCCCTAGACTTCAGGACTAGGGGACATATTTTTAAAGTGAGAGGAGAAAGATTTAAAAGGGAAATGAGGGTCAACGTTTTCTACACAGAGAATGGTTTGTGTGTGAATGAACTTCCAGAGGAGTTAATGGATGCAGGTACAGTTCCAATGTTTAAAAGATATTTGGATAAACAGGAAAGAATTGGAGGGATATGGGCCAAGAGCAGGCGGTGGGACTAGTTTTGTTTGGGATTATGATTAGCATTGACTTGGGGGAACCAAAAGATCTGTTTCCATGCTGTATGACTTTATCACTGACATTCCTCTTAAGTCTCCTGCCCCTTACCTTAAATATCTGCACTGCCTTCCAGTCTTTACAGCATTTGTCGAAACTGGTTCCTCCATCAAGGGGAATATTTCCTTACTGTCTACCCAATCAACACCTTTCATTATGTTATACATCTCAATGATGTCATAGAGTCAAACAGATGTACAACACACAAACAGATCCTTCAGCCCAACTCCTCCATGCCGACCAGATATCCAAAATTAACCTAGTCCCATTTACCAACACTTGGCCCTCTAATCCCTTCCAATTCAAGTTAAAAATCACACAACACCAGGTTATAGTCCAACTGGTTTATTTGGAACTACTACCTTTCGGAACGCTGCTCCTTCATCAGGTGGTGGTGGAGTTTTCTAATACCCCTCCTGATACCTTTTATATGTTACTAGCCGCGTACTGGCCTGCACTTCCTCTTGCATACATGCACTGCCTGTTGCATGAAAAAGTTGGCCCTTAGGACCTTGTAAATCTTTCCCGTCTCACCCTAAACCTATGCCCTCTAGTTCTGGACTACCACACCCCAGGGAAAAGAAATTGTCTATTTACCCTATCCATGCCTCCATGATTTTATAAACGTCTGGAAGGTCATTCCTCAGCCTCCAACACTCCAGGGAAAACAGCTCCAGCCTGTTCAGCCTCTCCCTGTAGTTCAAACCCTCTAACCCTGGCAACATGCTCGTAAATCTTTTTTGAACCCTTTCAATTTTCACAACATCCTTTCTACAGGAATCAGAGCAGAATTGCACACAATACTCCAAAGGTGGCCTAACCAATGTTCTGTACAGCCATAACATGACTTCCAAACTCCTTTACTCAATACTCTGACCAATAAGGGAAAGCATACAAAAAGCCTTCTCCACTATCCTATCTACCTACAACTCCCCTCTCAATCTCTCTGGTCTAAGGAAAACGACCCAATCTTTCCAGTCTCTCTTCATAACTGAAACTCTCCAGCTCAGACAACATCCTTCCAAGTCTCGACTGCTCGCATATCCCTCCTTAAATGTGGATTCCAGAAATGCAGACAACAAGCTAGCTGTCCCCTAGCCAATGTTTTCGACAGTTCTGACAGAACTTCCCAGGTCAAACTCTATGCTTAACAAGGAAAGGCGAGTTTATCACCTGTCCCGGTGTTTAAGTGACTGGTGGACAGGCACAACAAGGTCCCTCTGATCTTCAGTGCTTCCCAGGGCCCTATAGTTCATCATGTATTCCCTTACCATGTTTGTCCTCCTATAGTTGAATTCTATCTTCCTCACTGTTTGCCATCACACTAGTTTTCATATCATCCGTGAACTCACTGATCAATCCTCCAACTTTCAAGTGAAAGTTATTTCTATAAAAACCTAGAAACTGCGAGGACCCAATACTGGCCTCTGCAAGATCTCACTGGGCACAAGCTTCCAGTTACAGAAGCAGTCTCAACCATCACCCTCTGCTTCCTGCCACTCAGCCCATTGTGGATCCAATTTGCCAAATTTCCTTGGATGCCATAGGCTCTTGTCTTTGCCATCAGTGTCCCATGCAGGGCCTTATCAAAAGCCCCACTGAATTCCAAGCAGCCTACACCAAATGCATTGCTGTCACCTACACATCTGGCCACCTCTTTGATAAATTCAATCAGTTTGGTCTGATATGACCTTCCTTTAATAAAACCACACCTACTGTTCTTGATTAACCCCTGCCTGCTCCAAGTGCAGATCATTCTGTCCCTAAGTATTCATTCCAACAGTTTCCCCACCGTCAGACTGATTGGCCTGTATATTCCTGGTTTCTCCTTCCTTCCTTCTTGAAGACCTTGTCACATTGGCTGTTTTTAATTGATGTCTGCAATGTTAGGTCTCTTGTACAGCGTGGGGAATGTAGAAATGGACAGTGGTAGCGTCTTTACCTCTAAGCTAGGAGATCCAGGTTCAAGTCCCACCTGGTCCAGAGGAATATCGTACCATCACTGAGCAGGTTGGTTGAGAAAATATCTCCAAGGTGTTTTTAATCCACCTGGAATTGTTTCCTCCTCTCCTGAAATAGACATTCCAACAATACCTCTGCACCTGAATGGCACTATCTCTTCTCAAACTAATGTTGCTTGTTCCTTTCATTCCAACCTCTTTTGGGAGCTTTACAGCATTCACTTTACCCCAGTTAAATAGGTTTTGCAGCATTTAAAAGCGATCACATTTGTGTCTTTGCCAGTTTTTTTAAAATCAAGGACCAATCAACCTGAAACAACAGCAGGAATTTATTTTCTTGGATACACAATATAACCTTATACACACACACACAGTTTATGTTTTGAAGGAGAGATGATTTCTCCCAAGATTGAACCTACACATCTGGCCACCTCTTTGATAAATTCAATCACGTTGGTCAAATATGAACTTCCTTTAATAAAACCACACCTACCGTTCTCAGATGATGACCTCTGCAGGGAGACAGACATCAACTGCAAATGAATTCTTGGATCTTCCTGTGCAGCACCCTTTGCGTCGACAGCATTGGTCTGTTTGGGTTTCTAAACCGTGTCCAAGCAACAAGTGACGATAGATTCAGAACAGTTTTCCTCCAATCCATGTTTAAGGCATGTCTTTGCGTTATTTTTCACTGAGTGTTGATCTAATCTTCTAAAATGGGGAGTGGCTTCCATCTCAGATGACCAAACCAGCCTGCCTTGGGGACCCTGAGGAAATGATTAGGGAAGTGTATCTGTACCATTCCACCTTCTGCACCCTTTCCCTCCAGATAGTGCTCCCTCAGTACCTCAGAAAGCATCTCCTCAGTATGTTTATCCCCAAAGAACCTCGACAAAACATTCATGCCCTCAACACCTCAGAAAGCAAACTTGGACTGTGTTCATCCCCAAACTTGTTCTCCCTGTGATGACCCACAGCCACCCCCAAGATTGGGGCCCAGGGCCCAGAACATTATTTGGGTCTCTGGATTGATCATAGAATGTGGAAGCAAGCCATCCGGCTTATCAGGTTCACATTGACCCTCGGCAGAACAGCCAATCCCCCCATTCTATCCCTGGATCCCTTCATTTCCTCTCGCTAATCCACCTAGCCTGCACATCTTTGGACAGTGGGAGGGAACTGGAGCACTCGGAGGCTGACACAGGGAGAATGTGTCAACTCCACACAGACAGTCGCCCGAGGCTGGAATCGAACCCGGGTGGGGTGAGGCAAAATTGACCGCCCATGACAATCCCACCATCGCCTCCCCGTTGATGATCGTTTGATGTCTATACCCGGGGAGTATCTAACTTGTCTAGCGTTTATTGAAGAAAGATTAGGGAAAAGGTCAATGCCTCCACAAGCTCAAGATGCTTGATCCCCCTCGAAAAAATATTTATATCAATTTCAAAAAGAAACTTTGTTAAAAAAAATTACCTACAAACATAGTCACTAAAGTTCGGTTCTGTACAGTCTTTACAACAAGTCTTTGCCATGACATATATACTCCCCTTGGCTGATTAACTGAAATGTTAGGTCTGAGCTGTTCCTTCTGAATTAACATCGCAAAGTTAAATTGAGAAGGATCTTTGCGAAGTACCTGTGTTCTGTATCAGTTCTCCCATGTACCCCTCCCTCCGAATACAATACCTTACAAAGCCTTAAACCTGTTTGTCAGCTTTCAGCAGAAGCAGCCTCAGGGCATTGAACACAGACTGAATTACTCAGTGACACTTGGATCAGGTCAGATCAAATTCTCAAGCAAACAGATGGCTGGGGACATTCAGCAGGTAGCAAAAGTGAAGGGAGAGAGGAACAATTCGCATTTCAAGTGACCCTTCCTCAAAACGGTCTGTTCTGAAGGAACTTACCCGCAGAAATCACTGGATTGAAATCTCTGTCTCTTTCTCCCTCTCCCTTCAGAGATGCTGCCGGACATGCTTAGCTCCTTCAGCAATCTCTGTATTGAGGTTTCAGGTCTCCAGCGTGTCCATACAGATTGTTTTTAGTGTTGAAATCTCAAGCTTGCTCTATTAAAGGGATTGAATTCCTCCCCCATAAAGGGGGAGGGCGAGGAACAGTTTCCTCAGCTAACAGGTTCGTGATGCCAACATTGTTGGCTCAATCTCTATCATGGAGGAGAAAGTGAGGACTGCAGATGCTGGAGAGCAAAGCTGAAAAATGTGTTGCTGGAAAAGCGCAGCAGGTCAGGCAACATCAAACGTTCAGGGGAATTGACGTTTCTGGCATGAGCCCTTCTTTAGGAGTGAGGAAAGTGTGCCAAGCAGGCTAAGATAAAAGGTAGGGGGGAGGGGCTTGGGGGGAGGGGCGTTGGAAATGAGATAGGTGGAAGGAGGTTAAGGTGAGGGTGATAGGCCGGAGAGGAGGTGGGGGCGGAGACGCAAGGAAGAAGATTGCAGGTCAAGAAGGTGGTGCTGAGTCTAAGGGTTGGGACTAATATAAGGTGGGGGGAGAGGAAATGAGGAAACTGGAGAAATCTGCATTCATCCCTTCTGGTTGAAGGGTTCCTAGCGGAAGATGAGGCGCTCTTCACCCAGCCGTCGTGTTGCTATGGTCTGGCGATGGAGGAGGCTCAGGACCTACATGTCCTTGGTGGAGTGGGAGGGGGAGTTAAAGCGTTCAGCCACGGGGTGGTTGGGTTTGTTGGAGCGGGTGTCCCAGAGGTGTTCTCTGAAATGTTCCGCAAGTAGGCGGCCTGTCTCCCCAACATAGAGGAAGCCACATCGGGTGCAGCGGATGCAGTAAATGATGTGTGTGGTGGTGCAGGTGAATTTGTGGTGTATATGGAAGGATCCCTTGGGGCCTTGGTGGGAAGTGATGGAGGAAGTGTGGGCGCAAGTTTTGCATGTTTTGCAGTTGCAGGGGAAGGTGCTGGGAGTGGAGGTTGGGTTGGTGGAGTTTGGGAACCTGATGAGGGAGTCACGGAGGGAGTGGTCTTTCCAGAACGCTGATCGGGGTGTGGAGGGAAATATATCCTTGGTGGTGGGGTCTAAACGGACCCCACCACCAGGGATATATTTCCCTCCCCTCCCCTATCAGCGTTCCGAAAAGACCACTCCCTCCATGACTCCCTCGTCAGGTCCACACCCCCCACCAACCAACCCCCACTCCTGGCACCTTCCCCTGCAACCGCAAGAAATGCAAAACTTGCGCCCACAACTCCCCCCTTACTTCCCTCCAAGGCCCCAAGAGACAGTTCCATATCCGCCAAAAACTCACCTGCACCTCCACACACATCATCAATTGCATCCGCTGCACCCGATGTGGCCTCCTCTATATTGGGGAGACAGGGCGCCGACTTGCGGAACGTTTCAGAGAACACCTCTGGGACATCTGGATCAACCAACCCAACCACCCTGTGGCTCAACACTTCAACTCCCCCTCCCACTCCACCAAGGACATACAGGTCCTTGGACTCCTCCATCGCCAGACCATAGCAACACGACGGCTGGAGGAAGAGCACTTCATCTTCCGCTTCGGAACCCTCCTACCACAAGGGATGAACTCAGATTTCTCCAGTTTCCTCATTTTCCCTCCCCCCACCTTGTCTCAGTCAAATCCCTCGAACTCAGCACCACCTTCCTAACCTGCAATCTTCTTCCTGTCCTCTCCGCCCCCACCCCCTCTCCGGTCTATCACCCTCACTTTAACCTCCTTCCACCTATCGCATTTCCAACGCCACTCCCCCACGTCCCTCCTCCCTACCTTTTACCTGAGCCTGCTGGACACACTTCCCTCATTCCTGAAGAAGGGCTGATGCCCAAAACGTCGATTCTCCTGTTCCTTGGATGCTGCCTGACCTGCTGCGCTTTTCTAGCAACACATTTTCAGCTCTGATCTCCAGCATCTGCTGTCCTCACTTTCTCCTCTGTACTCAGAGAGCACTGCCCCATCAGAGGGTCAGTACTGAGCAAGTACTACACTGTCAAACTGTCAGCACTGAGGGAGCGCGCATTATCAAAAGGTCAGTACTGAGGGAGTGCTACACAGTGAGAGTGTCAGTTCTGAGTGAGAACTATTTCAGAGGGTCAGTACAGAGAGAGTGCTGCACTGTCTGAGAGTCAGTACTGAGGGAGTGCTGCACTGTCAAAGAGTCAATACCGAGAGAGTGCTGCACTGTCAAAGAGTCAATACCGAGAGAGTGCAGCACTGTCAGAGAGTCAGTACTGAGGGAGTGCTGCACTGTCAGAGAGTCAGTACTGAGGGAGCACCACACTGTCAGAGGATTAGTCTAGAGGCAAAGCCACACTATCAGTGGATCTGCACTAAGAGAGCACTGCACCATCAGAGGATCAGTACTGTGGGATGCCTCATTGCCAGAGGGTCAGTACTGAGGGAGTGCTGCACTGTCAAATGGTCAGTACTGAGGAAGTGCTGCACTGTCAGATGGTCAGTACAGAGAGAGTGCTACACTGTCAGATTGTCAGTGCTGAGGCACTGCTGGACTATCAGAGGTGCAGGACCGAGGCAGAGGGTCAGTACTGAGGGAGTGCTATACCGTCAATGGGTCAGTACTGAAGGAGTACCACACTGTCAATGAGTCAAACCTGAGGGAGTGCTGTACTGCCAGAGTGCCAGTTCTGACGGAGTGCTGTACTGTCAGAGGTTTTGTCCTGAGATTGAGCCACACTGCCAGAGGGCCAGTACTGAGGTTGCGCTGCATTGTTGGAAGATCAGTTTTGAGGGATTGCCACACTGTCGGAGGGTCAGTATAGGGCCACTTCCACACTGTCAGAGGGTCAGTACTGAGGGAGTGCATCACTATCAGAGGATCAGTGTGGAGGGAGTGCTGCATTGTCAGAGAGTCAGGACGGACAGATTGCTGTGCAGTGAGAGGGTCAGTAATGATGAAGTGCGCACTCTCTGACGGTCAGTACTAATGGATGGCCATGCTGTCAGAGTGTCTCACTCTGAGAGGGTTACTACTGAGGGAGCTCTGCACTGTGAAAGGGTTAGAACTGAGGAAGCACCGCACTCTGAGGGGATTAGTACTGAGGGACCACCGTGCTGTGAGGGGGTCAGTACTGAGGGAGCACCGCGATGTGAGGGGGTCAGTACTGAGGGAGCACCGCGATGTGAGGGGGTCAGTACTGAGGGATCATCACACTGTGAGGGGGTTAGTACTGAGGGATCACCGCGCTGTGAGGGGGTCAGTACTGAGGGACAACCGTGATGTGAGGGGGTCAGTACTGAGGGATCACCGCGCTGTGAGGGGATTAGTACTGAGGGATCACCGCGCTGTGAGGGGGTCAGTACTGAGGGATCCCCGCGATGTGAGGGGGTCAGTACTGAGGGATCACCGCGCTGTGAGGGGGTCAGTACTGAGGGACCACCGCGATGTGAGGGTGTCAGTACTGAGGGAGCACCGCGATGTGAGGGGGTCAGTACTGAGGGACGACCGCGATGTGAGGGGGTCAGTACTGAGGGATCAGCACACTCTGAGGGGATTAGTACTGAGGGATCACCGCGATGTGAGGGGGTCAGTACTGAGGGATCACCGCGCTGTGAGGGGGTCAGTACTGAGGGATCACCGCGATGTGAGGGGTAAGTACTGAGGGACCACCGCGATGTGAGGGGGTCAGTACTGAGGGATCACCGCGATGTGAGGGGGTCAGTACTGAGGGACCACCGCGATGTGAGGGGGTCAGTACTGAGGGATCACCGCGATGTGAGGGGGTCAGTACTGAGGGATCACCGTGATGTGAGGGGGTCAGTACTGAGGGATCACCGCGATGTGAGGGGGTCAGTACTGAGGGATCACCGCGATGTGAGGGGGTCAGTACTGAGGGAGCATCACGCTATGGACTGCTGCATTGCCAGAGGGTCAGTACTGAGAGAGTGATGTACTGTCAAAGGGTCATGACTGAGGGAGCGCTGCACGGTCATTGTGTCAGTTCTGAGGGAGTGTTGTTTCAGAGGGTCAGTACTGAGGGAGTGCTACACCGCCAAAGTGTCAGTACCGAGGGAGTGCTACACTGCCAAAGGGTCAGTACTAAGGCATTGCTGGACTATCAGAAGTGCAGGAATGAGGCAGTGCCGCACTGTCAGAGTGTTAGTACTGAGGGAGTTCTGCTCTGTCGGAGGGTCAGTAACGAGGGAGTGCCACATTGTCCGAGGGTCAGTATTGAGGAAAATGCCACACTGTATGAGTGTCAGTACTGAGGAAATGCTGCACTGTAGAAATGTCAGTACAAAGAGACTGCTGCAGAATCAGAGGGTCAGTACTGAGGGAATACTGTTGTGTTAGAGTGTCCTTTCTGAGGGAGTGCTGCAGTGTCAAAGGAGCAGTGCTGAGGGACAGCTGCACTGTCAGAGTGTTAGTACTGAGTGATCGCAGCATTGTCAGAGGGTCAGTACTGAGGGATTGCAGCACCATCAGGGGCGCAGGGCCAAAGGGCATTTGCACTGTTAGAGCGTCAGTTTTGAGGGAGTACTGAATGATCAGAGGATGCGCCGCACTGTCTGAAATTCAGTATGAAGGTGCACCACACTGTGGGAGGGTCAGTATGCGTGCAATGCCACAGTGTCAGAGGGTCAGTACTGAGGGAGTGCTGCACTGTGAGAGGGTCAGTACTGAGGGAGTGCTGCAGTGTCGTAGGAACAGTACTGAGGGAGTGTCGCACTGTCAGAGGGCCAGTACTGAGGGAGTGCTGCACTGTGAGAGGGTCAGTACTGAGGGAGTGCTGCAATGTCAGAGGATCAGGACTGAGGGAGTGCTGCACTGTGAGTGGGTCAGTACTGAGGGAGTGCTGCAGTTTCGTAGGAACAGTACTGAGGGAGTGCTGCACTGTCAGAGGGTCAGTACTGAGGGAGTGCTGCACTGTCAGAGGGTCAGTACGGAGGGATGCTGCACTGTCAGAGGGTCAGTACTGAGGGAGTGCTGTGCATTGGGAGGGTCATTAGTGAGGAAGTGCTTATTCTGTGAGGGTCAGTACTAAGGGATCAGCATGTTATCAGAGTGCCGCACTGTGAGAGGGTTAGTACTGTGGGAGTGCCGTGCTGTGTGTCACAGTCAGTCCTGAGGTAACACCACGCTGTGAGGGGTTTAGTACTGAGGGAGCACCGCGCTGTGCATCAGGTAGTCAGTATTTAGGGCCAGCTGAATTGCCAGAGGGCCAGTACTGAGTAGTGCTACACTCTCAAAGGGTCAGCACTGAGGGGACAGTGCACTGTCAGATGTTCAGTCCAGAGGGAATGTGTCACTGTCAAAGGATCTGTACGGAGAGAGCACTGCACTATCAGAGGGTCAGTACTGAGAGAACACTTCCCTGTCAGAGGGTTAATACTGAGGCATTGCTGTACTATCGGAGGTGCAGAATCGAGACAGTGCCACACTGTCAGAGGATCAGCACCGAGGGAGTTCTGCTCTGTCGGAGAATCAGTACTGAGGGAATGCTGCAGTATCAGATGGTCAGTACTAAGGGAGTGCTGTGGGGCAGTCACGAGGGAATGCAGCCCTGTCAGAGGGTCAGGGAAGTGCCAGACTGTCGGAGGGTCAGTACTGAGGGAGCGCTGCCCTGTTGGGTTGGTCAGTGCTGAGGGAAAGCTGCACTGTTGGAGCATCAGTACTGGGGGAGTGTCGCACTTTCAGATGTTCAGTCCTCAGGGAATTCAAAACTGTCAGAGGGTAAGTATTGCGGGAGCGCTGCACTGTCAGAGGGTCAGTACTGAGGGAGTGCTGCACTGTCAGATGGTCAGTACTGAGGGAGCGCTGCAGTGTCGTAGGAACAGTACTGAGGGAGTGTCGCACTGTCAGAGGGCCAGTACTGAGGGAGTGCTGCACTGTGAGAGGGTCAGTACTGAGGGAGTGCTGCAATGTCAGAGGATCAGGACTGAGGGAGTGCTGCACTGTGAGTGGGTCAGTACTGAGGGAGTGCTGCAGTTTCGTAGGAACAGTACTGAGGGAGTGCTGCACTGTCAGAGGGTCAGTACTGAGGGAGTGCTGCACTGTCAGAGGGTCAGTACGGAGGGATGCTGCACTGTCAGAGGGTCAGTACTGAGGGAGTGCTGTGCATTGGGAGGGTCATTAGTGAGGAAGTGCTTATTCTGTGAGGGTCAGTACTAAGGGATCAGCATGTTATCAGAGTGCCGCACTGTGAGAGGGTTAGTACTGTGGGAGTGCCGTGCTGTGTGTCACAGTCAGTCCTGAGGTAACACCACGCTGTGAGGGGTTTAGTACTGAGGGAGCACCGCGCTGTGCATCAGGTAGTCAGTATTTAGGGCCAGCTGAATTGCCAGAGGGCCAGTACTGAGTAGTGCTACACTCTCAAAGGGTCAGCACTGAGGGGACAGTGCACTGTCAGATGTTCAGTCCAGAGGGAATGTGTCACTGTCAAAGGATCTGTACGGAGAGAGCACTGCACTATCAGAGGGTCAGTACTGAGAGAACACTTCCCTGTCAGAGGGTTAATACTGAGGCATTGCTGTACTATCGGAGGTGCAGAATCGAGACAGTGCCACACTGTCAGAGGATCAGCACCGAGGGAGTTCTGCTCTGTCGGAGAATCAGTACTGAGGGAATGCTGCAGTATCAGATGGTCAGTACTAAGGGAGTGCTGTGGGGCAGTCACGAGGGAATGCAGCCCTGTCAGAGGGTCAGGGAAATGCCAGACTGTCGGAGGGTCAGTACTGAGGGAGCGCTGCCCTGTTGGGTTGGTCAGTGCTGAGGGAAAGCTGCACTGTTGGAGCATCAGTACTGGGGGAGTGTCGCACTTTCAGATGTTCAGTCCTCAGGGAATTCAAAACTGTCAGAGGGTAAGTATTGCGGGAGCGCTGCACTGTCAGAGGGTCAGTACTGAGGGAGTGCTGCACTGTCACAGGGTCAGTACTGAGGGAGTGTTGCACTGTAGAAATGTCAGAATGGCGAGAGTACTGCAGAGTCAGAGGGTCAGTACAGAGGGAATGCTGTGGCGTTAGAGGCTCACTTCTGAGGGAGTGCTGCAGTGTGAAAGGATCAGTGCTGAGGGAATTCTGCACTGTTGGGGGGTCAGTACAGAGTGATCGCTGCACTGTCAAGGGTGCAGGAGCAAGGGAGTGCCGCACTGTCAGAGGGTCAGTACTGAGGGATCACTGCGCTGTCAGAGGGTCAGTACTGAGGGAGTGCTGCAATGTCAGAGGGTCAGTACTGAGGGAGTGCTGCACTGTCAGAGGGTCAGTACTGAGGGAGTGCTGCACTGTCAGAGGGTCAGTACTGAGGGAGTGCTGCACTGTCAGAGGGTCAGTACTGAGGGAGTGCTGCACTGTCAGAGGGTCAGTACTGAGGGAGTGCTGCACTGTCAGAGGGTCAGTACTGAGGGGCTGCTGCACTGTCAGAGGGTCAGTACTGAGGGAGTGCTGCACTGTCAGAGGGTCAGTACTGCGGGATCACTGCACTGCCAGAGGGTGAGTACTGAGAGATCACCGCACTATCGGACAGTCAGTAGTGAGGGACTGCTGCATTACCAGAGGGCCATTTCTGCGGCGTACTGCACTGTCAAAGGGTCAGTACTGAGGGAGCAGCACACTGTGAGAGGGTCGGTCCAGAGGGAGTGCCGCACTGTCAGAGGGTCAGAACTGAGGGAGCGCGCACACTCAAAAGGTCAGAACGGAGGGAGCGCTACACAGTGAGAGTGTCCGTTCTGAGTGAGTGCTATTTCAAAGGGTCAGTACTGAGGGAGTGCTGCACTGTCAGAGGGTCAGTACTGAGGGAGCGCTGCACTGTCAGAGGGTCAGTACTGAGGGAGTGCTGCACTGTCAGAGAGTCAAGACCGAGAGAGTGCTGCACTGTGAGTGGGTCAGTACTGAGGAAATTCTGCACTGTCAGAGGGTGAGTACTGAGGGCTCACCGCACTGTCAGAAGGCCAGTACTGTGGGAGTGCTGCACTATCAGAGGGTCAGTACTGAGAGACTGCTGCATTGCCAGACGATCAGTACTGAGGGATCACTGCACTGTCGGACAGTCAGTAGTGAGAGACTCGTGTATTAACAGAGGGCCACCTCTGAGGAGTGCTGCACTGTCAGAGGGTCAGTACTTAGGGAGCGCTGCACCGTGAGAGACTCAGTACTCAGGGAGTGCTATACTGACAGAGGGTCAGTACTGAGGGAATGCTGCACTGTCAGAAGGATAGTACTGAGGGAATGCTGCACTGTCAGAGGATCACTACTGAGGGAGTGCTGCACTGTCAGCGGTTCAGTACTGAGGGAGTGCTGCACTGTCAGAGGATCAGTACTGAGGGAGTGCCACACTGTCAGAGGGTCAGTACTGAGGGATTGCTGCACTGTCAGAGGGTCAGTACTGAGGGAGTGCTGCACTGTCAGAGGGTCAGTACTGAGGGAGTGCTCCACTGTAGAAATGGCAATACAAAGACAATGCTGCAGAGTCAGAGTGTCAGTACTGAGGGACTGCTGTGGTGTCAGAGGCTCACATCTGAGGGAGTGCTGGACTGTCAAAGGATCAGTGCTGATGGAGCGCTGCACTGTCAGAGGGTCAGTACAGAGTGATCGCTGCACTCTCTGGGGCGCAGGACCAAGGGAGTGCTGCACTGTCATATTGTCAGCATGGAAGGAGTGCTGCACTTTTAGAGGGTCAGTAATGAGGGAGTGCTGTACTGTGGAAATGTCAATACAAAGAGAGTGCTGCAGAGTCAGAGAGACAGTAATGAGGGAATGACGTGGCGTCAGATGCTCACTTCTGAGGGACAGCTGCACTGTCAAATGATCAGTACTGAGGGAGTGCTGCACTTTCAGAGGGTCAGTACTGAGGGAGTGCTGCACTGTCCGATGGTCAGTATTGAGGGATTGCCGCACTGTCCGATGGTCAGTATTGAGGGATTGCCACACTGTCAGAGGGTCAGTACTGAGGAAATACTCATTCTCAGAGAGTCAGTACTAAGTGATTGCCATGCTGTCAGAGGGTCAGTACTGAGGGATCACCTCACTGTTGGTCAGTCAGTATTGAGAGCCTGCTGCATTGCCAGAATATCTGTACTGAGGAGCGCGACACTGTCAATGGTGCACTGCCAGAGGGTCAGTACTGAGGGTGTGCTGCACTGTCAGTGGTTCAGTATTGAGCATGTGTGGCACTGTCAGAGGATCACCGCACTGTTGGAATGTCAATACTGAGGGCCTGCTGCATTGCCAGAGGATCTGTACTGAGAGCGTGCTGCACTGTCAGAGGGTCAGTACCGAGGGAGTGCCACACTGTCAGGGGTGCAGGACCAAGGGTTTGCTGCACTGTCAGCATATCAGTTCTGAGGGAGTGCTGCACTGTCAGAGTGTCAGAACTGAGGGAGTGCATCACTGTCAGTGGATCAGTATGGAGGGAGTGCAGCATTGCCTGAGGGTTAGGACGGAGGAAGCACTGCACTGTCAGAGGGTCATTACTGAGGGAGTGCCGCACCGTCAGAGGGTCAATACAGAGGGAGTGCTGCACTGTCAGAGGGTCATTGCTGAGGGAGTGCTGCACTGTCAGAGGGTCAATACAGAGGGAGTGCTGCGCTGTCAGAGGGTCATTACTGAGGGAGTGCCGCACTGTCAGAGGGTCAATACAGAGGGAGTGCTGCACTGTCAGAAGGTCAGTTTGAGGAAGGCATGCACTGTCAGAGGGTCAGGACCGAGGAAGCACTGCAATGTCAGAGGGTCAGTACTGAGGAAATGTCGCACTGTCAGAGGGTAAGTTCTGAGGGAGTGCTGCACTGTCAGAAGATCCGTTTGAGGCATGGCTGCACTGTCAGAGTCAGCACTGCGGGAGTGCCGCACTGTCGGAGGGTCAGTACTGTGGAAATGCTGCACTGTCAGAGGGTCATTACTGAGGGAGTGCAGGACTGTCAGAGGGTCACTACTGAGGGAGTGCTGCACTGTCATGTGGTCAGTAATGAAGGATTGCCGCAATGTCAGAGGGTCAATATGGGGGCAGTGCTTCACTGTCAGAGGGTCATTACTGAGGGAGCACTGCACTGTCAGCGTATCAGTCTGGGGGATACCTGCATTGTAATAGAGTCAGGACTGAGTGAGTGCCACACTATCAGTTGGGCTGAATGACCTAATTTCTGCTCCCATGTCTTGTGGCCTAAGAGGAATATCTGAAATTGTTCAGTATATTTTTGCCTCTGCTTCCTACATACCCTGCTCAGCAATGATTCCCACGTCGAGATTCCAGAGACTGTGTTCAAACAGACCGTCTTCATTTGGTTACCACCCTCTTTTCCCAGGGATAAAGTTTTCGTTTCGTGTGACTGACCTGCCAGCTCAAAGGGATATTTTCATGCTGCAGGCCTGAGGTTTATTCCTCAGCTTCCCAGCACAGTCGGGTGTTCCTTATTTCTGAGCTTCCCAATGTTACTCCACATCCAGACTGACATCCCACACTCCTCCAAATCATATCACAGGCTAATTGCCTGGGAGAGAGGAGTGCTCAGGGAGGAAATAAAAATCTGAAAGTACCTTACAGTGACATTAAGGGTGAATTGATAATGAGAGAAAGAGTAGGTTGTGGAACACAGTGAGAATTTGTGCATGGACCCAGAGGCTACAGTGAATGGATTCATTTTGTCAGTGCTCATTGGGACAGGGTTGATATGAAATTGTGAAGATGTTCTGTGATACAATTAAATGAATTAGCAAATATATAGAGAGAGATGGTTCTGAGTCGTGGAGGGTTAATCATTGGGTTCATGAGTAATATGAAGATTGGTTGGGTGATAAATACTGAGGAGGATAGCGTTAGATTATAGAAGGATGGAGATGGCCTTGTCAGATGGACCGATCAGTGGCAACGGGTGGGGTGCCTGAAGACTGGAGGGTGATTAATGATGAGCCATTATTGAAGTAAGGCGACAAGGAACAGCCATTGAACTATGGAGCTGTGAGCCTGATGGCAGTGGTGAGTTAACTGTTGGAGGGCATTCTGAGAGAAAATTTACATGCATTTGGAAAAGCAAGGATTGATTAGGGATAGTCAGATTGGCTTTGTTTTGAAATGCTGTGTCCAAGTTGATAGAGCTTTTGAAGGGATGACCAAGGAGACAGATGTGAAGGTTTCACATGGGAGGTTACTTAGTAAAAGGTTAGATGACATGGCATCCAAGGAGAGAGGACAGCACGGTGCCTCAGTGGTTTGATTCTAACTCCCGGTGACTGTCTGTGTGGAGTTTACACTTTCTCTCTGTATCTGTGCGGGTTCCCTCCAGGTGATCCAGTTTCCTCCCACCGCCCAAAGATGCCATGGGAAATGCAGCATTACAGGGTTAGAGAAGAGGATGTGAGTCTGGGTGGGATGCTGTTCAGACAGTCAGTGTGGAGCCAATGAATGGAATGGCTTGCTTCTACACTGTAGGAATTCTAAAATTAATCCAGAGAGACAAGTAATGTTCTGGGCACCTGGGCTCAAATCTTGGACAGGGGTGAATGTGGGTCCTTCCAGTCTGAATGGGTTTGAACACAATCTGAGGGGGGGCTGGGCTGAGCCCTGAAGTGTTGAGGATGTGAATGTTTTGTGGAGCTACTGTCAAAGGGGCTTTGGGGGTTAAACATAATAAAGTGATGCTTTCTTCGGTATTGAGGGAGAACTTTCTGAGGTATTGAGGGAGAAATATCTGAGGAATTGAGGGAACATTATTAGAGCTACTGAGCGAGAACTATCTGAGCTATTGAGGGAGCAATTTCTGAGGTATTAAGGGAGTACTATCTGAGGGACTGAGGGAGAACTATCTGAGGTATTGAGGGAGAACTTTCTGATATATTGAGGGAGCACTTTCTGAAGGACTGAGGTAGCACTTTTTGAGGTATTGAGTGAGCACTTTCTGAGGTACTGACGGAGCAATTTCTGAGGTACTGACGGAGCACTTTCTGAGGCACTGAAGGATCACTTTCTGAGGTCTTGAGGGAGCACTTACGGAGGAATTGAGGGAGCATTATCTGAGGTACTGAGGTAGAACTATGTGAGCTATAGAGGGAGCACTTTCTGAGGTATTGAGGGAGCACTTTCAGAGGTACTTAGGGAGCACTATCTGATGTACTGAGGGAGAACTATCTGAGGTACTGAGGGAGCACTATCTGAAGTATTGAGGGAGCACTATCTAAGCTATTGATGGAGAACCTTCTGAGGTATTGAGGGAGAAATATCTGAGGTACTGAGGGAGCACTATCTGAGTTTGAGGGAGCACTTTCTGAGATATTGAAGGAGCACATTCTGAGGTACTGATGGAGCACGTTCTGAGGTACTGAGAGAGCACTTTCTGAGGTATTGAGGGAGCACTGTCTGAGGTATTGAGGGAGCATTATCTGAGGTATTGAGCGAGAACTATCTGAGGTATTGAGGGAGCACTATCAGAGGTTGAAGGAGCACTTCCTGAGGTATTGAGGGAGCACGTTCTGAGGTACTGAGAGAGCACTTTCTGAGGTATTGAGGGAGCACTGTCTGAAGTATAGAGGGAGCAGTATCTGAGGTATTGAGCGAGAACTATCTGAGGAATTGAGGGAGCACTTCCTGAGGTATTGAGGGAGCACTTCCTGAGGTATTGAGGGAGCACTTTCTGAGGTATTGAGGGGGCACTTTCTGAGGTATTGAGGGGGCACTTTCTGAGGTACTGAGGGAGAGCGATCTGAGGTATTGGGGGTGCACTTTCTGAGGTATTGGGGGAGCACTGTCTGAGGTACTGAGGGAGCACTCTCTGAGGTAGTGAGGGGGCACCTTCTGAGGTATTGAGGGAGCACTTTCTGAGGTACTGAGGGAGCACATTCTGAGGTATTGAGTGATCACTATCTGAAGTATTCAGGGAGCAGTTTCTGAAGTATGGAGGCAGCACTACCTGAGGTATTGAGGGAGCACTATCTAATGTATTGAGGGAGCACTTTCTGAGGTCTTGAGGGAACACTTTCTGAGGTATTGAGGGCGCACTTTCTGAGTTACTGAGGGAATACTGTCTGAGGTACTGAGGGAGAACTATCTGAAATATTGTGGGAGCACCTTCCGAGATATTGAGGGAGCACTATCTGAGGTACTGAGCGACAACTATCTGACGTATTGAGGGAGCACTATCTGAAGTATTGATGGAGCACTTCCTGAGGTACTGAGGGAGCACTTTCTGAGGTATTGAGGGGGCACTTTCTGAGGTGCTGAGGGAGAGCTATCTGATGTATTGAGGGAGCACTTTCTGAGACATTGAGGGAGCACTTTATGAGGTATGGAGGGAGGAGCTGCTGAGGTATTGAGGGAGCACTATCTGAGGTATTGAGGGAACAAATTCTGAGGTATTGAGGGAGCAATTTCTGGGGTATTGAGGGAGCACTGTCTGAAGTACTGAGCTAGCACTATCTGAGGTACTGATGGAGCACTTTATGAGGTATTAAGGGAGCACTTTCTGAGGTACTGAGGGAGAACAATCTGAGGTATTGAGGGAGCACTTTCTGAGACATTGAGGGAGAACTTCCTGAGGTACTGAGGGAGCACTTTCTGATGCACTGAGAGAGCACTTTCTGAGGTATTGATGGAGCAAATTCTGAGGTATTGAGGGAGCACTTTATGAGGTACTGAGGAAGCACTTTCAGATGTATTTAGGGAGCACTGTCTGATGTACTGTGGGAGAACTGTCTGAGGTACTGAGGGAGCACTATCTGAAGTATTGAGAGAGGACTTGCTGAGTTATTGAGGGAGAACTATCTGAGGTACTGAGGGAGCAAATTCTGAGGTATTTAGGGAACACTCTGATGTTCTGAGGGAGAACTATCTGAGGTATTGAGGGAGCACTATCTGAAGTATTGATAGAGCACTTCCTGAAGTATTGAGGGAGGACTTGCTGAGGTATTGAGGGAACACTATCTGAATTATTGAGGGAGCAAATTCTGAGGTATTGAGGGAGCACTTTCTGAGACATTGAGGGTTAACTATCGGAGGTATTGAGGGAGCACTTTCTGAGACATTGATGGAGCACTTCCTGAGGTACTGAGGGAGAACCGTTTGAGGTATTGAGCGACACTTTAAAATGTATTCAGGGAGCAAATTCTGAGGTTCTGAGGGAGCACTTTCTGAGGTATTGAGGGAGAACTGTCTGAAATATTGAGGGAGCACTTTCTGAGGTGCTGAGGGAGAACATTCTGAGGTTGAGGGTGCACTTTCTGAGGTATTCAGGGGGCACTTTCTGAGGTACTGAGGGAGCACTTTCTGAGATGCTGGGAGAGCACTTTCTGAGGTATTGAGGGAGCACTCTCTGAGGTACAGGGGAGCTCTTTCTGAGGTACTGAGGGAGCACATTCTGAGGTATTGAGTGAGCACTATCTGAAGTATTCAGGGAGCACTTTCTGAAGTATTGAGGGAGAACTATCTGAGGTATTGAGGGAGAACTATCTGAAATATTGTGGGAGCACTTTCTGAGATATTGAGGGAGAACCAGCTCAGATATTGAGGGAGCACGTTTTGAGGTATTGAGGGAGCGTGATCTGAGGAACTGAGGGAGCAAGTTCTGAGGTGCTGAGGGAGAACATTCTGAGGTTGAGGGATCACTTTCTGAGGTACTGAGAGAGCACTTTCTGAGGTATTGAAGGAGCACTTTCTGAGGTACTGTGGGAGCAATTTCAGATGTATTTATGAAGCACTGTCAGATGTACTGAGGGAGAACTATCTGAGGTACTGAGGGAGCACTATCTGAAGTATTGAGGGAGGACTTGCTGAGGTATTGAGGGAGCACTATCTGAGGTACTGAGTTAGCCCTTTCAAAGGTACTGAGGGAGCACTTTCTGAGGTATTGATGGGGCACTTTCTGAGACATTGAGGGTTAACTATCGGAGGTATTGAGGGAGGACTTTCTGAAACATTGATGGAGCACTTCCTGAGGTATTGAGTTACATCTTAAAAAGGTATTCAGGGAGCAAATTCTGAGGTTCTGAGGGAGCACTATCTGAGGTATGGAGTGAGCACTATCTGAAGTATTCAGGGAGCACTTTCTGAAGTATTGAGGGAGCACTATCTGAGGTATTGAGGGAGAACTATCTGAAATATTGTGGGAGCACTTTCTGAGATATTGAGGAAGAACTATCTTAGTTATTGAGGGAGCACTTTCTGAGGTGTTGAGGGAGAGTGATCTGAGGAACTGAGGGAGCACTTTCTGAGGTTGAGGTTGCACGTTCGGAGGTACTGTGGGAGAACTATCTGAGGTATTGATGGAGCACTGACTGAGATATTGAGGGAGCACTATCTGAGGTACTGAGGGAGCACTATCTGAAGTATTGAGGGAGCACTTTCTGAAGTATTGAGGGAGCACTATCTGAGGTATTGAGGGAGAACTATCTGAAATATTGTGGGAGCACTTTCTGAGATATTGAGGAAGAACTATCTTAGTTATTGAGGGAGCACTTTCTGAGGTGTTGAGGGAGAGTGATCTGAGGAACTGAGGGAGCACTTTCTGAGGTTGAGGTTGCACGTTCGGAGGTACTGTGGGAGAACTATCTGAGGTATTGATGGAGCACTGACTGAGATATTGAGGGAGCACTATCTGAGGTACTGAGGGAGCACTATCTGAAGTATTGAGGGAGCAAATTCTGCTGTATTGAGGGAGCACTTAATGAGGTATCGCGGGAGAACTATCTGAGGTACTGAGGGACACTATCTGAAGTATTGAGGAAGCACTTTCTGAGGTCTTGAGGGAACACATTCTGAGGTAATGAGGGAGCACTTTCTGAGGTACTGAGGGAATACTCTCTGAGGTACTGAAGGATCACTTTCTGAGGTCCTGACGGAGCACTTTCTGAGGTATTGAGGGGACAATTTCTGAGGTACTGAGACAGCACTTTCTGAGGTATTGGGGAAGCACTGTCAGAGGTACTCGCAAGCACTTTCTGTGGTACTGAGGTAGTGCTCTCTGAGGAATTGAGGGACCATTATCTGAGGTACTGAGGGAGAACTATCTGAGGTATTGAGGGAGAACTATCTCAAATATTGATGGAACACTTTCTGAGGTACTGAGGGAGAACTATCTGAGGTACTGAGAGAGAAGTATCTGAGACATTGAGGGAGGACTTTCTGAGGTACTGAGGGAGCACCATCTGAGGTATTGAGGAGGCACTTTCAGAGGTATTGAGGGTGCAATATCTGAGGTATTGAAGGTGAAGTATCTGAAATATTGAGGGATCACATTCTGAGATATTGAGGGAGCACTATCGGAGGTACTGAGGGATAAATATCTGAGGTTCTGAGGGAGCACAATCTGAAGTATTGAGGGATCACTGTCTGCTGTATTGAGGGAGCACGTAATGAGGGATTGAGGGAGAACGATCTGAGGTAGTGAGGGAGCACTTTCTGAGGTATTGAGGGAGCACTATCTGAGGTCTTGAGGGAACACTTTCTGAGGTATTGTGGGAGCATTTTCAGAGGTATTTCGGGAGCAATATCTGATGTACTGAGGGAGAACTATCTGAAGTACTGAGAGAGCACTATCTGAAGTATTGAGGGAGGACTTGCTGAGGTATTGAGGGAGCACTTTCTGAGGTATTGACGGAGCACTATCTGAGGTACTGAGCTAGCACTTTCTGAGGTACTGAGGGAGCATTTTCTGAGGAATTGAGGGGGCACTTTCTGAGGTGCTGAGGGAGAGCTATCTGAGGTATTGAGGGAGCACTTACTGAGGTACTGAGGGAGAACTTTCTGAGGTACTGAGGAAGTGCTCGCTGAGGAATTGAGGGAGCATTATCAGAGGTACTGAGGGAGAACTATCTGAAATATTGATGGAGCACTTTCTGAGGTACTGAGGGAGAACTATCTGAGGTATCTGAGAGAGAACTATCTGAGGTATTGAGGGAGCAGTTTCTGAGGTACTGAGGGAGAGCTATCAGAGGTATTGAGGGAGCACTTACTGAGGTACTGAGGGAGAACTTTCTGAGGTACTGAGGAAGTGCTCGCTGAGGAATTGAGGGAGCATTATCAAAGGTACTGCGGGAGAACTATCTGAGGTATTGAGGGAGCACTTTCTGAGCTATTGAGGGAGCACTATCTGAGGTACTGAGGGAGAACTATCTGAGGTATCTGAGAGAGAACTATCTGAGGTATTGAGGGAGCAGTTTCTGAGGTACTGAGGGAGAATTATCTGAGGTATTGAGGGAGCACTATCTAAAGTATTGATGGAGCACTTTCTGAGTTACTGAGGGAGAACTATCTGAGGTACTGAGAGAGCACTATCTGAAGTATTGAGGGAAGACTTGCTGAGGTATGCAGGGAGCACTATCTGAATTATTTAGGGAGCAAATTCTGAGGTATTGTGGGAGGACTATCTGAGGTATTGAGGGCGAACGATCTGAAATATTGTGGGAGCACTTTCAGAGGTTTTGCGGGGGCACTTTCTGAGGTACTGAGGGAGAACTATCTGAGGTATTGAGGGAGCACATTCTGAGACATTGAGGGAGCACTTCCTGAGGTACTGAGGGAGCACTTTCTGAGGTGCTGAGGGAGAGCTATCTGATGTATTGAAGGAGCACTTTCTGAGGCACTGTGAGAGCACTTTCTGAGGTTATGAGGGAGCAAATTCTGAGGTATTGAGGGAGCACTTTCTGAGGTACTGCGGGAGCACTTTCAGATGTATTTAGGGAGCTCTATCTGATGTACTGAGGGAGAACTATCTGAGGCACTGAGAGAGCACTATCTGAAGTATTGAGGGAGGACTTGCTGAGGTATTGAGGGAGCACTTTCTGAGGTACTGAGGGAGCACTTTCTGAGGTACTGAGAAAGCACTTTCAGAGGTATTTAGGGAACACTCTGATGTTCTGAGGGAGAATTATCTGAGGTACTGAGAGAGCACTATCTGAAGTATTGATGGAGCACTTCCTGAGGTACTGAAGGAGCACTTTCTGAGGTATTGAGGGAGCAAATTCTGAGGTGCTGACGGAGAGCTATCTGAGGTATTGAGGGAGGACTTGCTGAGGTATTGAGGGAGCATTATCTGAGGTATTGAGGGAGCAAATTCTGAGGTATTGAGGGCGGAATTTCTGGGCTATTGAGGGAGCACTATCTGAAGTACTGAGCTAGCACTATCTGAGGTACTGATGGAGCACTTCCTGAGGTACTGAGGGAGAACTATCTGAGGTATTGAGGGAGCACTTTCTGAGACATTGAGGGAGAACTTCCTGAGGTACTGAGGGAGCACATTCTGAGGTATTGAGGGAACAAATTCTGAGGCACTGAGAGAGCACTTTCTGAGGTATTGAGGGATCAAATTCTGAGGTATTTAGGGAGCACTGTCTGATGTACTGAGGGAGAACTATCTGAGGTACTGAGAGAGCACTATCTGAAGTATTGAGGGAGGACTTGCTGAGGTATTGAGTGTGCACTTTCTGAGGTACTGAGGGAGCACTTTCTGAGGTATTGAGGGGACAATTTCTGAGGTACGGAGACAGCGCTTTCAGAGGTATTGGGAGAGCACTGTCAGAGGTACTCGCAAGCACTTTCTGAGGTACTGAGGTAGTGCTCTCTGAGGAATTGAGGGACCATTATCTGAGGTACTGAGGGAGAACAATCTGAGCTTTTGAGGGAGCACTTTCTGAGGTATTGAGGGAGCACTATCTGAGGTATTGAGGGAGAACGATCTCAAATATTGATGGAGCACTTTCTGAGGTACTGAGGGAGAACTATCTGAGGTACTGCGAGAGAAGTATCTGAGGGATTGAGGGAGCACTTTCTGAGGTACTGGGGGAGATCTATATGAGGTACTGAGAGAGAACTATCTGAAGTATTGAGGGAGGACTTGCTGAGGTATGGAGGGAGCACTATCTGAATTATTGAGGGAGCAATTTCTGAGGTATTGAGGGAGAACTATCTGAGGTATTGAGGGAGAACTATCAGAAATATTGTGGGAGCACTTTCTGAGGTATTGCAGGGGCACTTTCTGAGGTACTGAGGGAGAACTATCTGAGGTATTGAGGGAGCATATTCCGAGACATTGAGGGAGCACTTCCTGAGGTACTGAGGGCGCACTTTTTGAGGTGCTGAGGGAGAGCTATCTGATGTATTGAGAGAGCATTATCTGAAGTATTGAGGGAGGACTTGCTGAGGCATGGAGGGAGCACTATCTGAATTATTGAGGTGAGCAAATTCTGAGGTATTGAGGGAGCACTTTCTGAGGTATTGAGGGAACAAATTCTGAGGTATTGAGGGAGCACTTTCTGAGGTACAGAGGAAGCACTTTCAGAGGTATTCAGTTAGCTCTGTCTGATGTACTGTGGGAGAACTATCTGAGGTACTGAGAGAGCACTATCTGAAGTATTGAGGGAGGACTTGCTGAGGCATTGAGGGAGCACTATCTGAATTATTGAGGGATCAAATTCTGAGGTATTGAGGGAGCACTTTCTGAGGTATTGAGGGAGGACTATCTGTGGTATTGAGGGAGAACTATCTGAAATATTGTGGGAGCACCTTCTGAGGTATTGAGGGGGCACTTTCTGAGACATTGAGGGAGCACTTCCTGAGGTACTGAGGGAGCACTTTCTGAGGTATTGAGGGAGCACTTTATGAGGTACCGAGAGAGCAATTTCTGAGGCACTGAGGGAGCACTTCCTGAGGTATTGAGGGATCAAATTCTGAGGTATTGAGGGAGCACTTTCTGAGGTCCTGGAGGAGCACTGTCTGAGAAATTGAGGGAGCAGTTTCTGAGATATTGAGGGAGCACTTTCTGAGGTACTGGGGAAGCACTTTCAGAGTTATTAAGGGAGCACTATCTGAGGTACTGGGGGAGAACTATCTGAAGTACTGAGAGAGCACTATCTGAAGTATTGAGGGAGGACTTGCTGAGGTATTGGGGAGCACTTTCTGAGGTACTGTGGGAGCATTTTCTGAGGAGTCGAGGCGGCACTTTCTGAGGAACTGAGGGAGAACTATCTGAGCTTTTGAGGGAGGACATGCTGAGGTATTGAGGGAGCACGTTCTGAGATATTGAGGGAGCACTATCTGAGGTACTGAGTGAAAACTATCTGAGGTATTGAGGGAGCACTAACTGAAGTATTGATGGAGCACTTTCTGAGGTACTGAGGGAGCATTTCCTGAGGTACTGAGGGGGCACTTTCTGAGTTATTGAGGGGGCACTTCCTGAGGTACTGAGTGAAAACTATCTGAGGTATTGAGGGAGCACTTCCTGAGACATTGAGGGAGCACTTTCTGAGACATTGAGGGAGGACTTTCTGAGGTACTGAGGGAGCACCATATGAGGTATTGAGGAGGCACTTTCAGAGGTACTGGGGTAGCACTTTCAGAGGTATTTAGGGAACACTCTGATGTTCTGAGGGAGAACTATCTGAGGTACTGAGAGAGCACTATCTGAAGTATTGAGGGAGGACTTGCTGAGGCATTGAGGGAGCACTATCTGAATTATTGAGGGAGCAAATTCTGAGGTATTGAGGAGGCACTTTCTGAGGTATTGAGGGAGGACTATCTGTGGTATTGAGGGAGAACTATCTGAAATATTGTGGGAGCACCTTCTCATGTATTGAGGGGTCACTTTTTGAGACATTCAGGGAGCACTTCCTGAGGTACAGAGGGAGCACTTTCTGAGGTATTGAGGGAACACTTTATGAGGTCCCGAGGGAGCAATTTCTGAGGCACTGAGGGAGCACTCTCTGAGGTATTGAGGGATCAAATTCTGAGGTATTGAGTGAGCACTATCTGAGGTACTGGAGGAGCACTTTCTGAGAAATTGAGGGAACACTTTCAGAGGTACTGAGGGAGCACTTTCTGACGTACTGAGGAAGCACTTTCAGAGGTATTTAGGGAGCACTATCTGATGTACTGAGGGAAAACTCTCTGAGGTATTGAGAGAGCACTATCTAAAGTATTGAGGGAGGACTTGCTGAGGTACTGAGGGAGCACTTTCTGAGGCATTGAGGGGTCAATTTCTGAGGTACTGAGGCAGAACTATCTGAGGTATTGAGGGAGCACGTTCTGAGACATTGAGGGAGCACTTTCTGAGATACTAAGCGAGTACTGTCTGAAGTACTGAGGGAGCACTTTCTGAGACATTGAGGGAGCACTTCCTGAGGTACTGAGGGAGCACTTTCTCAGATATTGAGGGAGCAGTTTATGAGGTACTGAAGGAGCACTTTCTGAGGCACTGAGGGAGCACTTTTGAGGTATTGAGGGATCAAATTCTGAGATATTGAGGGCGAACGTTCTGAGGTTCTGAGGGAACACTTTCTGAGGTATTGAGGGAGCAGTTTCTGAAGTATTGTGGGTGCACTTACTGAGGTATTGAGGGAGCACTATCTGAAGTATTGAGGGAGCACTTTCTGAGGTAATGAGGGAGCAGTTTCTGCGGTATTGAGGGACCACTATCTGAAGTATTGAGGGAGCAAATTTCTGAGGTATTGAGGGAGCACTAACTGAGGTATTGAGGGAGAACTATCTTAAATATTGTGGGAGCACTTTCTGAGATATTGAGGGGAAACTATCTTAGATATTGAGGGAGCACTTTCTGAGGTATTGAGGGAGCAGATCTGTGGTACTGAGGAACACATTCTGAGGTTGAGGGAGCACTTTCTGAGGTACTGAGGGATCACTTGCTGAGGTATTGAGGGTGCACTTTCTGAGGTAGCGAGGGTGCACTTTCTGAGGTACTGAGGGAGCATTTTCTGAGTAATTGATGGGGCACTTTCTGAGGAACTGAGGGAGAACTATCTGAGCTTTTGAGGGATCACTTTCTGAGGTATTGAGGGAGCACTTTCTGAGCTATTGAGGGAGCCCTCTCTGAGGTCCTGAGAAAGCACTTTCAGAGGCATTGAGGGAGCACTATCTGAAGTACTGAGGGAGAACTATCTGAGGTACTGAGAGAGCACTATCTGAAGTATTGAGGGAGGACTTGCTGAGGTATGGAGGGAGCACTTTCTGAGCTATTGAGGGAGAAATATCTGAAATATTGTGGGACCACATTCTGAGATATGACTGGAGCACTATCTGAGGTACTGAGAGAGAACTATCTGAGGTATTGAGGGCGCACTATCTGAAGTATTGATGGAGCACTTTCTGAGGTACTGAGTGAGAACTTCCTGAGGTACTGAGGGGGCACTTTCTGAGGTATTGACGGGGCACTTTCTGAGGTGCTGAGGGAGAGATATCTGATGTGTTGTGGGAGCATTTTCTGAGACATTGAGGGAGCACTTTCTGAGGTATTGAGGGAGCACTTACTGAGGTAATGAGGGAGCACTTTCTGAGGTACTGGGGATGCAAATTCAGAGGTATTTAGTGAGCTCTATCTGATGTACTGAGGGAGAACTATCTGTGGTACTGAGAGAGCACTATCTGAAGTATTGAGGGAGGACTTGCTGAGGCATTGAGGGAGCACTATCGGAATTATTGTGGGAGCAAATACTGAGGTATTGAGGGAGCACATTCTGAGGTATTGAGGGAGGACTATCTGTGGTATTGAGGGAAAACTATCTGAAATATTATGGGAGCACCTTCCGAGGTATTGAGGGGGCACTTTCTGAGGAACTGAGCTAGCACCTTCTGAGGTACTGAGGGAGCACTTTCTGAGGTATTGAGGGGTCACTTTCTGAGGTACTGAGGCAGAACTTTATGAGGTACTGAGGGAGCACTGTCTGAGGTATTGAGGGATCACTTTATGAGGTACTGAGGGAGCACTTTCTGAGGTATTGAGGGAGCAAATTCTGAGATATTGAGGGAGCACTTTCTGAGGTATTGAGGGAGCACTATCTGAAGTATTGAGGGAGCACTTTCTGAGGTAATGAGGGAGCAGTTTCTGCGGTATTGAGGGACCATTATCTGAAGTATTGAGGGAGAACTATCTTAAATATTGTGGGAGCACTTTCTGAGATATTGAGGGAGAACTATCTTAGATACTGAGGGAGCTCTTTCTGAGGTATTGAGGGAGCACAATCTGTGGTGCTGAGGGAGCACTTTCTGAGGTACTGAGTGAGCACTTTCTGAGGTACTGAGGGAGCACTTTCTGAGGTATTGAGGGGGCACTTTCTGAGGTAGTGAGTGTGCACTTTTTGTGCTGCTGAGAGAGCACTTTCTGAGGTATTGAGGAAGCACTGTCTGAGGTATTGAGGGAGCACTTTCTGAGGTACTGGGGGAGCACTGTCTGAGGTACTGAGGGAACACTTTCTGAGGTATTGACGGAGCACTATCTGAAATAATGTGGGAGCATTTTCTGAGATATTGAGGGAGAAATATCTTAGATATTGAGGGAAACTTTCTGAGGTATTGAGGCAGCACGATTTGAGGTACTGAGGGAGCACTTTCTGATGTTGAGGAAGCTTGTTCTGAGGTACTGAGGGAGAACTATCTGAGGTATTGAGGGAGAACTTAGTGAGATATTGAGGGAGCAATTTCTGAGGTACTGAGGAGCACTTTCTGAGTTATTGAGGGAGCCCTCTCTGAGGTCCTGAAAAAGCACTTTCAGAGGCATTTAGGGAGCACTATCTGAATTACTGAGGGAGAACTATCTGAGGTACTGAGAGAGCACTATCTGAAGTATTGAGGGAGGACTTGCTGAGGTATTGAGGGAGCACTTTCTGAGCTATTGAGGGAGAACTATCTAAAATATTGTGGGACCACATTCTGAGATATGACTGGAGCACTATCTGAGGTACTGAGGGAGAACTATCTGAGGTATTGAGGGCGCACTATCTGAAGTATTGATGGAGCACTTTCTGAGGTACTGAGTGAGAACTTCCTGAGGTACTGAGGGGGCATTTTCTGAGATATTGACGGGGCACTTTCTGAGGGGCTGAGGGAGAGCTATCTGATGTGTTGTGGGAGCATTTTCTGAGACATTGAGGGAGCACTTTCTGAGGTATTGAGGGAGCACTTACTGAGGGACTGAGGGAGCACTTTCTGAGGTACTGAGAATGCAAATTCAGAGGTATTTAGTGAGCTCTATCTGATGTACTGAGGGAGAACTATCTGAGGTACTGAGAGAGCACTATCTGAAGTATTGAGGGAAGACTTGCTGAGGCATTGAGCGAGCACTAACTGAATTATTGTGGGAGCAAATTCTGAGGTATTGAGGGAGCACTTTCTGAGGTATTGAGGGAGGACTATCTGTGGTATTGAGGGAGAAATACCTGAAATATTGTGGGAGCACGTTCCGAGGTATTGAGGGGGCACTTTCTGAGGTACTGAGCTAGCACCTTCTGAGGTACTGAGGGAGCACTTTCTGAGGTATTGAGGGATCACTTTCTGAGGTACTGAGGCAGAACTATCTGAGGTACTGAGGGAGCACTGTCTGAGGTATTGATGGAGCACTTTCTGAGGTATCGAGGGAGCACTTTCTGAGGTATTGAGGGAGCAAATTCTGAGATTTTGAGGGAGCACTTTCTGAGCTTTTCAGGGAGCACTTTCTGAGGTATTGAGGGAGCACTTTCTGAGGTATTGAGGGAGAACTATCTGAAATATTGTGGGAGCATATTCTGAGATATTGAGGGAGCACTATCTGAGGTACTGAGGGAGAACTATCTGAGGTATTGAGGGAGCACTAACTGAAGTATTGATGGAGCACTTTCTGAGGTACTGAGGGAGCTCTTCCTGAGGTACTGAGGGGACACTTTCTGAGTTATTGAGGGGGCACAATCTGTGGTGCTGAGGGAGCACTTTCTGAGGTATTGAGGGAGCACTATCTGAAGTATTGAGGGAGCAAATTTCTGAGGTAATGAGGGAGCACTATCTGAGGTATTGAGGGAGAACTATCTTAAATATTGTGGTAGCACTTTCTGAGATATTGAGGGAGAACTATCTTAGATACTGAGGGAGCACTTTCTGAGGTATTGAGGGACAACAATCTGTGGTGCTGAGGGAGCACTTTCTGAGGTTGAGGGAGCACATTCTGAGGTACTGAGGGAGCACTTTCTGACGTATTGAGGGAGCACAATCTGTGGTGCTGAGGGAGCACTTTCTGAGGTTGAGGGAGCACTTTCTGAGGTACTGAGGGAGCAGCACTATCTGAAATACTGTGGGTGCACTTTCTGAGATATTGAGGGAGAACTATCTTAGATACTGAGAGAGCACTTTCTGAGGTATTGCGGAAGCACTGTCTGAGGTATTGAGGGAGCACTTTCTGAGGTACTGGGGGAGCACTGTCTGAGGGACTGAGGGAGCACTTTCTGAGGTATTGAGGGAGCACTATCTGAAATAATGTGGGAGCACTTTCTGAGATATTGAGGGAGAAATATCTTAGATATTGAGGGAGCACTTTCTGAGGTATTGAGGCAGCACGATCTGAGGTACTGAGGGAGCACTTACTGAGATATTGAGGGAGCAATTTCTGAGGTACTGAGGGAGCACTTTCTGAGTTATTGAGGGAGCACTCTCTGAGGTACTGAGAAAGCACTTTCAGAGGCATTTAGGGAGCACTATCTGATGTACTGAGGGAGAACTATCTGAGGTACTGAGAGAGCACTATCTGAAGTATTGAGGGAGGACTTGCTGAGGTATTGAGGGAGCACTTTCTGAGGTATTGAGGTAGAACTATCTGAAATATTGTGGGACCACATTCTGAGATATTGATGGAGCACTATCTGAGGTACTGAGGGAGAACTATCTGAGGTATTGAGGGAGCACTATCTGAAGTATTCATGGAGCACTTTCTGAGGTACTGAGTGAGCACTTCCTGAGGTACTGAGGCAGAACTATCTGAGGTACTGAGGGAGCACTGTCTGAGGTATTGATGGATCACTTTATGAGGTACTGAGGGAGCACTTTCTGAGGTATTGAGGGAGCAAATTCTGAGATATTGAGGGAGCACTTTCTGAGGTATTGTGGGAGCACTAGCTGAAGTATTGATGGAGCACTTTCTGATGTAATGAGGGAGCAGTTTCTGCGGTATTGAGGGACCACTATCTGAAGTATTGAGGGAGCAAATTTCTGAGGTATTGAGGGAGCACTATCTGAGGTATTGAGGGAGAACTATCTTAAATATTGTGGGAGTACTTTCTGAGATATTGAGGGAGAACTATCTTAGATACTGAGGGAGCACTTTCTGAAGTATTGAGGGAGCACAATCTGTGGTGCTAAGGGAGCACTTTCTGATGTTGAGGGAGCACTTTCTGAGGTACTGAGGGAGCACGTTTGAGGTATTGAGGGATCAAATTCTGAGATATTGAGGGCGAACGTTCTGTGGTTCTGAGGGAACACTTTCTGAGGTATTGAGGGAGCACTTTCTGAGGTATTGAGGGAGCACTATCTGAAGTATTGTGGGAGCACTTTCTGAGGTAATGAGGGAGCAGTTTCTGCGGTATTGAGGTACCACTATCTGAAGTATTGAGGGAGCAAATTTCTGAGGTATTGAGGGAGCACTATCTGAGGTATTGAGGGAGAACTATCTTAAATATTGTGGGAGTACTTTCTGAGATATTGAGGGAGAACTATCTTAGATACTGAGGGAGCACTTTCTGAAGTATTGAGGGAGCACAATCTGTGGTGCTGAGGGAGCACTTTCTGAGATTGAGGGAGCACTTTCTGAGGTACTGAGGGAGCACTTTCTGAGGTATTGAGTGGGCAATTTCTGAGGTAGTGAGTGAGCACTTTCTGAAGTACGGTAGGAGAACTATCTGAAATATTGTGGAAGAACTTTCTGAGATATTGAGGGAGAACTATCTTAGATACTGAGGGAGCTCTTTCTGAAGTATTGAGGAAGCACTGTCTGAGGTATTGAGGGAGCACTTTCTGAGGTACTGAGGGAGCACTTTCTGATGTTGAGGGAGCTTGTTGTGAGGTACTGAGGGAGAACTATCTGAGGTATTGAGGGAGCACCTACTGAGATATTGAGGGAGCAATTTCTGAGGTACTGAGGGAGCACTTTCTGAGTTATTAAGGGAGCAGTCTCTGAGGTACTTAGAAAACACTTTCAGAGGCATTTAGGGAGCACTATCTGATGTACTGAGGGAGAACTATCTGAGGCACTGAGAGAGCACTTTCTGAGGTACTGAGGGGGCACTTTCTGAGGTATTGAGGGAGCACTTTCTGAGGCATTGAGGGAGCACTTTCTGAGGTTTTTGAGGGAGCACTATCTGAAGTATTGAGGGAGCACTTTCTGAGGTATTGAGGTAGCAGTTTCTGCGGTATTGAGGGACCACTGTCTGTAGTGTTGAGGGAGCACTTTCTGAGGTATTGAGGTAGCAGTTTCTGCGGTATTGAGGGAGAACTATCTGAAATATTGTGGGAGCACATTCTGAGATATTGAGGGAGAACTATCTTAGATAATGAGGGAGCACTTTCTGATGTATTGAGGGAGGACTTTCAGAGATATAGAGGTAGCACTATCTGAGGTACTGATGGTGAACTATCTGAAATATTGAGGGAGCACTTTCTGAGATATTGCGGTCGCACTATCTGAGGTGCTGAGCGAGAACTATCTGAAGAACTGAGGAAGCACTATCTGAAGTATTGTGTAAGCACTGTCTGATGTATTGAGCGAGCACTTAATGAAGTTTTGAGCGAGAACTATCTGAGGTACAGAGGGAGCACTGTCTGAAGTATTGAGGGAGGACTTTCTGTGGTCTTGAGGGAACACTTTCTGGGGTATTGAGGGAGCACTTTCTGAGGTACTGAGGGAGTACTGTCTGAGGTACTGAGGGATCACTTTCTGAGGTACTGAGGGAGCACTTTCTGAGGTATTGAGGTATCTCTTTCTCAGGTACGAAGAAAGCACTTTCTGAGGTATTGGGAGAGCACTGTCTGAGGTACTGAGGGAGCACATATTGAGGGAGCAATTTCTGAGGTATTGAGGGAGCACTGTTTGAGGTACAAAGGACGCACTTTCTGACGTATTAAGGAAGCACTTTCTCAGGTATTTAGGGAGCACTTTCTGAGGTATTGAGGGAGCACTTTCTGAGGTATTGAGGGAGCACTGTCTGATGTATTGAGGGAGCATTTTCTGAGGTCTTGAGGGAGCACTTTCTGAGGTACTGAGGGAGCACTTCCTGAGGTCTTGAGGGAGCACTTTCTGAGGTACTGAGGGAGCACTTCCTGAGGCATTGAGGGAGCACTGTCTGAGGTACTGAGGGATCACTTTCTGATGTATTGAGGGAGCTATTTTTCAGGTGTTGAGGGAGCACCTTCTGAGGAATTGAGGGAGCATTATATGAGGTGCTGAGGGAGAACTATGTGAACTATTTAGGGTGCACTTTCTGAGTTATTGAAAGAGCACTTTCTGAGGTACTGAAGATAACTATCTGAGGTATTGAGGGAGCACTTTCTGATGTATTGACGGAGCACTTTCTGATGTACTGAGGGAGCACTTTCTGAGGTACTGAGGTAGAATTATCTGCGGTACTGAGGGAGCACTATCTGAAGTACTAAGGGAGCATGATCTGAGCTATTGAGGGAGAACTTTCTGAGATATTGAGGGAGAACGTTCTGAGGGATTGAGGGAGAACTATCTGAGGTATTGAGGGCGCACTTTCTGAGGTACTGAGGGAGCACTATCTGAGGTGTTGAGGGAGCACGATCTGAGATATTTATGGAGCACTTCCTGATGTATTGAGGGAGCACTATTTCAGGTAGCACTTTCTGAGGTACTGAGGGAGATATTCCTGATGTATTGAGGGGGTACTTTCTGAAGTACTATGGGAGAACTATCTGAGGGATTGATGGAGAACTATCTGGGTTATTCAGGGAGAACTATCTGATGTATTGTGGGATCACTTTCTGAGGTATTGAGGGAGCACTTTCTGAGGTACTGCGGGAGCACTTTCTGAGGTACTGAGAGAGCACTTCCTGAGGTATTGAGGGAGCACTTTCTGAGTTACTGGGGGAGCAATTTCTGAGGTACTGAAGGAGCACTATCTGAGGAATTAAGGGAGCATTATCTGAGGTACTGAGGGAGAGGTATCTGAGCTATTGAGGGAGCACTTTCTGATGTATTGAGGGAGCACTTTCTGAGGTATTGAGGGAGCACTTTCAGAGGTATTGAGGGTGCACTATCTGAGGTATTGAGGGTGGACTATCTGAAATATTGAGGGAGCAATTTCTAAGATATTGAGGGAGCACTATCTGAGGTACTGAGGGAGAACTATCTAAGGTACTGAGGGAGCACTTTCTGAAGTATTGTGGGAGCACAGTTTGATGCATTGTGTGAGCACTTTCTGAGGTCTTGAGGGAGCACTTTCTGAGGTACTGAGGGAGCACTTTCTGAAGTATTGTGGGAGCACAGTTTGATGTATTGTGTGAGCACTTTCTGAGGTATTGAGGGAGCACTTTCTGAGGTATTGAGGGAGCACTATCTGAGGTACTGAGCTAGCACTTGCTGAGGTACTGAGGGAGCACTTTCTGAGGTATTGAGGGGCTGCATTCTGAGGTACTAAGGGGGAACCATCTGAAGTATTGAGGGAGCACTTTCTGAGACATTGAGGGAGCACATTCTGAGGTATTGGGGGAGCACTGTCTGAGGTCCTGAGGGAGCACTTTCTGAGGTAATGAGGGGGCACCTTCTGAGGTTCTGCGGTAGACCTATCTGAGGTATTCATGGAGACCTTTCTGAGACATTGAGGGAGCAATTTCTGAGGTACTGAGGGAGCACTTTCTGAGCTGCTGACAGAGCACTTTCTGAGGTACTGAGGGAGAACTATCTGAGGTACTGAGGGAGCACTATCTGATGTAATGAGGGAGCACTTAATGTGGTATTGACGGAGAACTATCTGAGGTACTGAGGGAGCACTATCTGTAGTATTGAGGGAGCACTTTCTGAGTTCTTGATGGAACACTTTCTGAGGTTCTGAGGGAGTACAGTCTGAGGTACTGAGTGATCACCTTCTGAGGTACTGAAGGAGCACTTTCTGAGGTATTGAGGGAACAATTACTGAGGTGCTGAGAAATCACTTTCTGAGGTATTGGGGAGCACTGTCTGAGGTACTGGCAAGCACTTTCTGAGGTACTGAGGGAGTGCTCTCTGAGGAATTGAGGGAGCATTATCTGAGGTATTGAGGGAGAACTATCTGTAATATTGTGGGAGCACATTCTGAGATATTGATGAAGCACTTTCTGAGGTACTGAGGGAGCACTTCCTGAGGTACTGAGGGAGCACTTTCATCGGTATTGAGGGGGCACTTTCTGAGGTGCTGAGAGCTATCTGACCTACTGAGGGAACACTTTCTGATGTATTGAGGGAGCACTGTCTGAGGTATTGAGGGAGCACGTTCTGAGGCACTGAGGGAGCACTTTCAGAGGTATTTAGGGAGCACTATCTGATGTACTGATGGAGAACTATCTGAGGTACTGAGGGAGCACTATCTGAGGTATTCAGGAAGGACTATCTGAGGTATTGAGCGAGAACGATCTGAAATATTGTGGCAGCAAATTCTGAGGTACTGAGGGAAAACTTTCTGACGTATTGAGGGGGCACTTTCTGAGGTACTGAGGGAGATCTATCTGAGGTATTGAGGGAGCACTTTCTGAGACATTGAGGGAGCACTAACTGAGGTATTGAGGGAGCACTTTCTGAGGTATTGAGGGAGCACTTTATGAGGTACTGAGGGAGCACTTTCTGAGATATTGAGGGAGCATTTTCTGAGGTATTGAGGGGGCACTTTCTGTGGTACTGAGGGAGCACTTTCTGAGCTGCTGAGAGAGCATTTTCTGATGTATTGAGGGAGCACTGTCTGAGGAATTGAGGGAGCACTTTCTGAAGTATTGAGGGAGAACTATCTGAAATATTGTGGGAGCACTTTCTGAGATATTGAGGGAGAACTATCTTAGTTATTGCGGGAGCACATTCTGAGGTATTTAGGGAGCACTTCCTGAGGTACTGAGGGAGCACTTTCTGAGATATTGAGGGAGCACTTTCTGAGGTACTGGGAAAGCACTTTCAGAGGTATTTAGGGGGCACTATCTGATGTACTGAGGGAGATCTATATGAGGTAGTGAGAGAGCACTATCTGAAGTATTGAGGGAGGACTTGCCGAGGTATTGAGGGAGCACTATATGAATTATTGAGGGAGCAAATTCTGAGATATTGTGGGAGCACTATCTGAGGTACTGAGCTAGCCCTTTCTGAGGTACTGAGGGGGCACTTTCTGAGACATTGAGGGAGCACTTCCTGAGCTACTGAGGGAGCTCTTTCTGAGGTATTGAGGGAGCACTTAATGAGGTTCTGAGGGAGCACTTTCTGAGGTATTGAGGGAGCACTTTATGAGGTTCTGAGGGAGCACTTTCTGAGGTATTGAGGGAGCACGATCTGAAGTACTGAGGGAGCACTTTCTGAAGTATTGAGGGAGAACTATCTTAGTTATTGCGGGAGCACTTTCTGAGGTATTTAGGGAGCACTTCCTGAGGTACTGAGGGAGCACTTTTTGAGGTATTGAGCGGGCACTTTCTGAGGTACTGAGGGAGTACTGTCTGAGGTATTGAGGGATCACTTTCTGAGGCATTGAGGGAGCACTTTCTGAGGTATTGAGGGAACAATTTCTGAGGTACTGAGAGTGCACTTTCTGAGGTATTGAGGCAACACTCTCTGAGGTACTGGCGAGCACTTTCTGAGGTATTGAGGGAGTGCTCTCTGAGGGATTGAGGGAGCATTATCTGAGGTACTGAGGGAGCACTATCTGAGCTTTTGAGGGAGCACTTTCTGTTGTATTGAGGGAGAACTATCTGAGGTATTGAGGGAGAACTATCTGAAATATGGTGGGAGTACGATCTGAAGTATTGATAGTGCAATTTCTGAGGTACTGAGGGAGCACTTCCTGAGGTACTGAGGGAGCACTTTCTGAGGTACTGAGGAAGCACTTTCAGACGTATTTTGGGAGCACTATCTAATGTTCTGAGGGAGAACTATCTGAGGTACTGAGAGAGCACTATCTGATGTATTGAGGGAGCACTACCTGAATTATTGAGGGAGCAAATTATGCAGTATTGAGGGAGCACTCT
Organism: Chiloscyllium punctatum; assembly: GCF_047496795.1. NCBI lineage: Eukaryota > Metazoa > Chordata > Chondrichthyes > Orectolobiformes > Hemiscylliidae > Chiloscyllium > Chiloscyllium punctatum. The sequence continues at coordinate 144,300,631 of NC_092744.1, read as the reverse complement.
CTGAGGTATTGAGGGAGGACTATCTGAGGTACTGAGGGAGCACTTTCTGAGGTATTGAGGGGGCACATTCTGAGGTATTGAGGGAGAACTATCTGAGGTATTGAGGGAGCACTTTCTGAGACATGGAGGGAGCACTTCCTGAGGTACTGAGGGAGCACTTTCTGAGGTACTGAGGGAACACTTTATGAGGTACTGAGGGAGCATTGTCTGAGGCACTGAGAGAGCACTCTCTGAGGTATTGAGGGAGCAAATTCTGAGGTATTGAGGGGGCACCTTCTGAGATACTGAGGGTGTACTGTCTGAGGCACTGAGAGAGCACTCTCTGAGGTATTGAGGGAGCAAATTCTGAGGTATTGAGGGGGCACCTTCTGAGATACTGAGGGTGTACTGTCTGAGGTACTGAGGGAGCACTCTCTGAGACATTGAGGGAGCACTTTCTGAGGTATTGGGGGAGCAGTTGACGAGGTACTGAGGAGGCACTTTCTGAGGCACTGAGAGAGCACTTTCTGAGGTATTGAGGGAGCACTTTACGAGGTACTGAGGAGGCACTTTCTGAGGCACTGAGAGAGCACTTTCTGAGGTATTGTGGGAGCACTTTCTGATGTACTGAGGGAGCACTTTCTGAGGTACTGGGGGAGCACTGTCTTAAGTAGTGAGGGAGGACTTTCTGAGGTATTGAGGGAGCACTTTCTGAGGTATTGAGGGAGCACTTTCTGAAGTACGGTGGGAGAACTATCTGAAATATTGTGGGAGCACTTTCTGAGATATTGAGGGAGAACTATCTTAGATATTGAGGGAGCACTTTCTGAGGTATTGAGGGAGCACGATCTGAGGTACTGAGGGAGCACATTCTGAGGTTGAGGGAGACCATTCTGAGGTACAGAGGGAGAACTATCTGAGATATTGAGGGAGCACTTTTGGAGGTACTGACGGAGCACTTTCTGAGATATTGAGGGAGCACTTTTTGAGGTACTGAGAGAGCGCTTTCTGAGGTATTGAGGGAGCACTTTACGAGGTACTGAGGAGGCACTTTCTGAGGCACTGAGAGAGCACTTTCTGAGGTATTGAGGTAGCAAATTCTGAGATATTGACGGAGCACTTTCTGAAGTATTGAGGGAGCACTTTCTGAGGTATTGAGGGAGCACTATCTGAAGTATTGAGGTAGCACTTCCTGAGGTATCGAGGGAGCACTTTCTGAGATATTGAGGGAGAACTATTTTAGGTATTCAGAGAGCACTTTCTGAGGTATTGAGAGAGCACTTTCTGAAGTACAGTGGGAGAACTATCTTACATATTGAGGGAGCACTTTCTGAGGTAATGAGAGAGCACTTTCTGAGGTATTGAGGGAGCACTTTCGGAGGTACTGACGGAGCACTTTCTGAGATATTGAGGGAGCACTTTCTGAGGTACTGAGGGAGCACTTTCTGAGGTACTGAGAGAGCACTTTCTGAGGGACTGAGGGAGCCCTTTCTGAGGGACTGGGGAGCACCTTCTGAGGTACTGAGTGAGCACTAACTGAGTAATTGAGTGAACATTATATGAGGTACTGAGGGAGAACGATCTGAGATATTGAGGGAGCACGTTTTGAGGTTTTGAGGGAGAAATATCTAAAATATTGTGGGAGCAATTCTGAGATATTGAGGGAGTACTATCTGAGGTTGAGGGAGCACTTTTTGAGGTACTGAGGGAGCACTTTCTGCGGTATTGAGGGAGCACTTTCTGAAGTATTGAGGGAGCACTTTCTTCGCTGCTGAGTGAGCATTTTCTGAGGTATTGAGGGAGCACTGTCTGAGCTATTGAGGGAGCACTTTCCGAGGTAATGGGGGAGCACTACCTGAGGTGCAGAGGGAGCACTATCTGAAGTATTGAGGGAACACTTTATGAGGTTTTAAGGGAACACTTTCTGAGGTACTAAGAGACCACTTTCTGAGGTATTGGGGGAGCACTGTCTCAGGTACTGAGGGAGCACTTTCTGAGGTAATGAGGGAGCAATTTCTGAGGTATTGAGGGAGCACTGTCTGAGGTACAGAGGGCGTACTTTCTGAGGTATTGAGGTAGCACTTTCTGAGGTATTGTGGTAGCACTTTTTGAGGTATTGAGGGTGCACTTTCTGAGGTACTGAGGGAGCACTCTCTGAGGTATTAAGGCAGCACTTTCTGAGGTACTGAGGGAGAACGATCCGAGGTATTGTGTGAGCAATTTCTGAGGGACTGAGGGAGCACTTTCTGAGGTACTGAGGTTGCACGTTCTGAGGTACTGAGGGAGCACTTACTGAGATATTGAGGGAGCACTGTCTGAAGTACTGAGGGAGAACTTTCTGAGGTAATTGAGGGAGCACTTTCTGAGGTACTGAGGGAGTACTTTCTGAGGTACTGAGTGAGCACTTTCTGAGATGTTGAGGAAGCACTATCTGAATTATTGAGGGAGCAAATTCTGAGGTGTTGACGGAGCACTTTCTGAGGTATTGAGGGAGCACTATCAGAGGTTCTGAGCTAGCATTATCTGAGGTACTGAGGGAGCACTTTCTGAGACATTGAGGGAGCACTTCCTGAGGTACTGAGGGAGCACTTCACGAGGTATTGAGGGAGCACTTTATGAGGTACTGAGGGAGCATTTTCTGAGGTACTGAGGGAGCACTTTCTTAGGTATTGAGGGCGCACTATATGAGGCACTGAGAGAGCACTTTCTGAGGCACTGAGAGAGCACTTTCTGAGGTATTGAGCGAGCAAATTCTGAGATATTGAGGGAGCACTTTCTGAGGTACTGAGGAAGCACTTTCAGAGGTATTTAGGGGCACTATCTGATGTACTGATTGAGAACTATCTGAGGTACTGAGAGAGCACTATCTGAAGTATTGAGGGAGGACTTGCTGAGGTATTGAGGGAGCACTATCTGAATTATTGAGGGAGCAAATTCTGAGTTATTGAGGGAGCACTGTCTGAGGTTCTGAGGGAGCACTTTCTGAGGGACTGGGGAGCACTTTCTGAGGTACTGAGTGAGCACTAACTGAGTAATTGAGTGAAAATTATATGAGGTACTGAGGGAGAACTATCTGAGATATTGATGTAGCACGTTTTGAGGTATTGAGGGAGAACTATCTGAAATATTGTGGGAGCAATTCTGAGATATTGAGGGAGTACAATCTGAGGTTGAGTGAGCACTTTCTGAGGTATTGAGGGAGCACTTTCTGCGGTATTGAGAGATCACTTTCTGAGGTATTGAGGGCGCACTGTCTGAGCTATTGAGGGAGCACTTTCTGAGGTACTGGGGAAGCACTTTCTGAGGTGCATAGGGAGCACTATCTGAAGTATTGAGGGAACACTTTCTGAGGTCTTGAGGGAAAACTTTCGGAGGTACTAAGAGAGCACTTTCTGAGGTATAGGGGAAGCACTGTCTGAGGTTCTGAGGGAGCACTTTCTGAGGTACTGAGGGAGCAATTTCTGAGGTATTGAGGGTGCACTGTCTGAGGTACTGAGGGCGCACTTTCTGATGTATTGAGGTAGCACTTTCTGAGGTATTGAGGGAGCACTGTCTGAAGTACGAAGGGAGGACTTTCTGAGGTATTGAGGGAGCACTTTCTGAGGTACTGAGGGAGCACTTTCTGAGGTACTGAGTGAGCACTTTCTGAGGTGTTGAGAAAGCACTATCTGAATTATTGAGGGAGCACCTTCTGAGGTATTGAGGGAGAACTATCTGAGGTACTGAGCTAGCGCTATCTGAGGTACTGAGGGAGCACTATCTGAGGTATTGAGGGGGCACATTCTGAGGTATTGAGGGAGAACTATCTGAGGTATTGAGGGAGCACTTTCTGAGACATTGAGGGAGCACTTCCTGAGGTACTGAGGGAGCACTTCCTGAGGTATTGAGGGAGCACTTTATGAGGTACTGACGGAGCATTTTCTGAGGCACTGAGAGACAACTTTCTGAGGTATTGAGAGTGCACTTTCTGAGGTACTGAGGGAGCACTTTCTGAGGTATTAAGGGGAGCAGTTTCTGAGGTACTGAGGGAGAACTATCTGAGGTATTGAGGTAGCAATTTCTGAGGGACTCAGGGAGCAATATCTGAGGTACTGAGGTTGCACGATCTGAGGTACTGAGGGAGCACTTACTGAGATATTGAGGAGGCACTGTCTGAAGTACTGAGGGAGCAATTTCTGAGATACTGAGGGAGCACTTTCTGAGGTACTGAGTGAGCACTTTCTGAGGTGTTGAGGAAGCACTATCTAAAATATTGAGGGAGCAAATTCTGAGGTATTAAGGGATCACTTTCTGAGGAATTGAGGGAGCACTATCTGAGGTACTGAGCTAGCACTGTCTGAGGTACTAAGGGAGCACATTCTGAGGTATTGATGGGTCACGTTCTGAGGTACTGAGGGAGAACTATCTGAGGTATTGAGGGAGTACTTTCTGAGGTATTGAGGGAGCACTTTATGAGGTACTGAGGGAGCACTTTCTGAGGTATTGAGGGAGCACTTTATGAGGTACTGAGGGAGCATTTTCTGAGGCACTGAGAGAGCACTTTCTGAGGTATTGAGGGGTCACATTCTGAGGTACTGAGGGAGAAGTATCTGAGTTATTGAGGGAGCACATTCTGAGACATTGAGGGAGCACTTCCTGAGATACTGAGGATGCACTGTCTGAGGTACTGAGGGTCCACTTTCAGAGGTATTGAGGGAGCACTTTCTGAGGTACTGGAGGAGCACTTTCTGAGATTTTGAGGGAGCACTTTCTGAGGTACTGAGGAAGCACTTTCAGAGGTATTTAGGGGCACTATCTGATGTACTGATTGAGAACTATCTGAGGTACTGAGAGAGCACTATCTGAAGGATTGAGGGAGGACATGCTGAGGTATTGAGGGAGCAATATCTGAATTATTGAGGGAGCAAATTCTGAGGTATTGAGGGAGCACTTTCTGAGGCACTGAGAGAGCACTTTCTGAGGTATTGAGGGAGCACTGTCTGAGGTTCTGAGGGAGCACTTTCTGAGGGACTGGGGAGAACTTTCTGAGGTACTGAGTGAGCACTAACTGAGTAATTGAGTGAACATTATATGAGGTACTGAGGGAGAACTATCTGAGATATTGATGGAGCACGTTTTCAGGTATTGAGGGAGAACTATCTGAAATATTGTGGGAGCAATTCTGAGATATTGAGGGAGTACGATCTGAGGTTGAGTGAGCACTTTCTGAGGTACTGAGGGAGCACTTTCTGAGGTACTGAGGGAGCACTTTCTAAGGTATTGAGGGAGCGCTTTCTTAGCTGCTGAGAGAGCCTTTTCTGAGGTATTGAGGGCGCACTGTCTGAGCTATTGAGGGAGCACTTTCTGAGGTACTGGGGGAGCACTTTCTGAGGTACATAGGGAGTACTATCTGAAGTATTGAGGGAACACTTTCTGAGGTCTTGAGGGAAAACTTTCGGAGGTACTAAGAGAGCACTTTCTGAGGTATAGGGGAGCACTGTCTGAGGTACTGAGGGAGCACTTTCTGAGTTACTGAGGGAGCAATTTCTGAGGTATTGAGGGTGCGCTGTCTGAGGTACTGCGGGCGCACTTTCTGACGTATTGAGGTATCACTTTCTGAGGTATTAAGGGAGTACTTTCTGAGGTCCTGAGGGAGAACTATCCGAGGTATTGAGGTAGCAATATCTGAGGGACTGAGGGAGCACTTTCTGAGGTACTGAGGTTGCACTTTCTGAGGTACTGAGGGAGCACTAACTGAGATACTGAGGGAGCACTGTCTGAAGTACGAAGGGAGGACTTTCTGAGGTATTGAGGGAGCACATTCTGAGGTACTGTGGGAGCACTTTCTGAGGCGTTGAGGAAGCACTATCTGAATTATTGAGGGAGCAAATTCTGAGGTATTGAGGGAGCACCTTCTGAGGTATTGAGAGAGAACTATCTGAGGTACTGAGCTATCGCTATCAGAGGTACTGAGGGAGCACTATCTGAGGTATTGAAGGGGCACATTCTGAGGTATTGAGGGAGAACTATCTGAGGTATTGAGGGAGTACTTTCTGAGACATTGAGGGAGCACTTTCTGAGACATTGAGGGAGCACTTCCTGAGGTACTGAGGGAGCACTTTCTGAGGTATTAAGGGAGCACTTTATGAGGTACTGACGGAGCTTTTTCTGAGGCACTGAGAGAGCACTTTCTGAGGTATTGAGAGTGCACTTTCTGAGGTACTGAGGGAGCACTTTCTGAGGTATTAAGGGAGCACTTTCTGAGGTACTGAGGGAGAACTATCTGAGGTATTGAGGTAGCAATTTCTGAGGGACTCAGGGAGCACTTTCTGAGGTACTGAGGTTGCACGTTCTGAGGTACTGAGGGAGCACTTACTGAGATATTGAGGGAGCACTGTCTGAAGTACTGAGGGAGGACTTTCTGAGGTATTGAGGGAGCACTTTCTGAGGTACTGAGGGAGCACTTTCTGAGGTACTGAGTGAGCACTTCCTGAGGTGTTGAGGAAGCACTATCTAAATTATTGAGGGAGCAAATTCTGAGGTATTGAGGGATCACTTTCTGAGGTATTGAGGGAGCACTATCTGAGGTAATGAGCTGGCACTATCTGAGGTACTAAGGGAGCACATTCTGAGTTCTTGAGGGGGCACATTCTGAAGTATTGAGGGAGAACTATCTGAGGTATTGAGGGAGCACTTTCTGAGACATTGAGGGAGCACTTCCTGAGGTACTGAGGGAGCACTTTCTGAGGTATTGAGGGAGCACTTTATGAGGTACTGTCGGAGCATTTTCTGAGGCACTGAGAGAGCACTTTCTGAGGTATTGAGGGGGCACATTCTGAGGTACTGAGGGAGAAGTATCTGATGTATTGAGGGAGCACTTTCTGAGACATTGAGGGAGCACTTCCTGAGGTACTGAGGATGCACTGTCTGAGGTACTGAGGGTCCACTTTCAGAGGTATTGAGGGAGCACTTTCTGAGGTACTGGAGGAGCACTTTCTGAGATTTTGAGGGAGCACTTTCTGAGGTACTGAGGAATCACTTTCAGAGGTATTTAGGGGCACTATCTGATGTACTGAGTGAGAACTATCTGAGGTACTGAGAGAGCACTATCTGAAGTATTGAGGGATGACTTGCTGAGGTATTGAGGGAGCACTTTCTGAGGCACTGAGATAGCACTTTCTGAGGTATTGAGCGAGCAAATTCTGAGATATTGAGGAAGCACTTTCTGAGGTATTGAGGGAGCACTATCTGAAATATTGAGGGAGCACTTTCTGAGGTATTGAGGGAGCACTATCTGAGGTATTGAGGGAGAACTATCTGAAATATTGTGGGACCACTTTCTGAGATATTGACGGAGATCTATTTTAGATATTGAGGGAACACTTTCTGAGGTATTGAGGGAGCACTTTCTGAGTTTGAGGGAGCACCTTCTGAGGGACTGAGGGAGCACTTTCTGAGGTCTTGAGGGATCACTCTCTGAGGTACAGAGGCAACACTTTCTGAGCTGCTGAGAGAGCACGTTCTGAGGTATTGACGGTGCACTGTCTGAGGTATTGTGGGAGCACTTTCTGAGGTACTGGGGGACCCCTTTCTGAGGTACTGAGGGAGCACTTTTTGAAGTATTGAGGTAGCACTTTGTGAGGTATTGAGGGAGCACTTTCTGAAGTACGGTAGGAGAACTATCTGAAATATTGTGGAAGAACTTTCTGAGATATTGAGGGAGAACTATCTTAGATATTGAGGGAGCAATTTCTGAGGTATTGTGGGAGCACGTTCTGAGGTACTGAGGGAGAACTTTCTGAGATATTGAGGGAGCACTTTCTGAGGTACTGAGGGAGAACTATCTGAGATATTGAGGGAGCACTTTCTGAGGTACTGAGGGAGCACTTTCTGAGGTACTGAGAGAGCACTTTCTGAGGTACTGAGGGGGCACTTTCTGAGGTACTGAGAGAGCACTTTCTGAGGTATTGAGGGAGCACTGTCTGAGGTTCTGAGGTTGCCCTTTCTGAGGTACTGGGGAGCACTTTCTGAGGTACTGAGTGAGCACTAACTGAGTAATTGAGTGAGCATTATCTGGGATACTGAGGGAGAACTATCTGAGATATTGCGGGAGCATGTTTTGAGGTATCGAGGGAGCACTATCTGAGGTATTGAGGGAGAACTATCTGAAATATTGTGGGAGCTCTTTCTGAGATATTGAGGGAGTGCTATCTGAGGTTGAGGGAGCACTTTCTGACGTACTGAGGGAGCACTTTCAGCGGTATTTAGGGGACACCTTCTGAGCTACTGCGGGAGGACTATCTGAGTTATAGATGGAGACCTTTCTGAGACATTGAGGGAGCACCTTCTGAGGTACTGAAGGAGCACTTTCTCAGGTCTTGTGGAATCACTTTCTGAGGTACTGAGCGAGCACTTTCTTAGCTGCTGAGAGAGCATTTTCTGAGGTATTGAGGGAGCACTGTCTGAGGTACTGGGGAGCACTTTCTGAGGTATTGAGTGAGCACTATCTGAAGTATTCAGGGAGCACTTTCTGAAGTATTGAGGGAGAACTATCTGAAATATTGTGAGAACACTTTCTGAGATATTGAGGGAGAACTATCTTAGATATTGAGGGGGCACTTTCTGAGGTATTGAGGGAGCACGATCTTAGGAACTGAGGGAGCACTTTCTGAGGTGGAGGTAGCACCTTCTGAGGTACTGAGGGAGCACTTTCTGAGATATTGAGTGGGCACTTTCTGAGACACTGAGGGAGCACTTTCTTAGCTGCTGAGAGAGCATTTTCTGATGTATTGAGGGAGCACTGTCTGAGGAATTGAGGGAGCACTTTCTGAGGTACTGGGGAGCACTTTCTGAGGTACTGAGTGAGCACTTCCTGAGGTGTTGAGGAAGCACTATCTAAATTATTGAGGGAGCAAATTCTGAGGTATTGAGTGATCACTTTCTGAGGTATTGAGGGAGCACTATCTGAGGTACTGAGCTGGCACTATCTGAGGTACTAAGGGAGCACATTCTGAGTTATTGAGGGGGCACATTCTGAGGTATTGAGGGAGAACTATCTGAGGTATTGAGGGAGCACTTTCTGAGACATTGAGGGAGCACTTCCTGAGGCACTGAGGGAGCACTTTCTGAGGTATTGAGGGAGCACTTTATGAGGTACTGGGGGAGCATTTTCTGAGGCACTGAGAGAGCACTTTCTGAGGTATTGAGGGGGCACATTCTGAGGTACTGAGGGAGAAGTATCTGAGGTATTGAGGGAGCACTTTCTGAGACATTGAGGGAGCACTTCCTGAGGTACTGAGGATGCACTGTCTGAGGTACTGAGGGTCCACTTTCAGAGGTATTGAGGGAGCACTTTCTGAGGTACTGGAGGAGCACTTTCTGAGATTTTGAGGGAGCACTTTCTGAGGTACTGAGGAATCACTTTCTGAGGTACTGAGAGAGCACTTTCTGAGGTACTGAGGGGGCACTTTCTGAGGTACTGAGAGAGCACTTTCTGAGGTATTGAGGGAGCACTGTCTGAGGTTCTGAGGTTGCCCTTTCTGAGGTATTGAGGGAGCAAATTCTGAGATTTTGAGCAAGCACTTTCTGAGGTATTGAGGGAGCACTATCTGAAGTATTGAGGGAGCACTTTCTGAGGTATTGATGGAGCACTATCTGAGGTATTGAGGGAGAACTATCTGAAATATTGTGGGACCACTTTCTGAGATATTGAGGGAGATCTATTTTAGATATTGAGGGAGCACTTTCTGAGGTATTGAGGGAGCACTTTCTGAGTTTGAGGGAGCACCTTCTGAGGTACTGAGGGAGCACTTTCTGAGGTCTTGAGGGATCACTCTCTGAGGTACAGAGGCAACACTTTCTGAGCTGCTGAGAGAGCACGTTCTGAGGTATTGTGGGTGCACTGTCTGAGGTATTGTGGGAGCACTTTCTGAGGTACTGAGGGAGCACTTTTTGAAGTATTGAGAGAGCACTTTGTGAGGCATTGAGGGAGCACTTTCTGAAGTACGGTAGGAGAACTATCTGAAATATTGTGGGAGAACTTTCTGAGATATTGAGGGAGAACTATCTTAGATATTGAGGGAGCAATTTCTGAGGTATTGGGGGAGCACGTTCTGAGGTACTGAGGGAGCACTTTCTGAGGTACTGAGAGAGCACTTTCTGAGGTACTGAGGGGGCACTTTCTGAGGTACTGAGAGAGCACTTTCTGAGGTACTGAGAGAGCACTTTCTGAGGTACTGAGGGGGCACTTTCTGAGGTACTGAGAGAGCACTTTCTGAGGTATTGAGGGAGCACTGTCTGAGGTTCTGAGGTTGCCCTTTCTGAGGTACTGGGGAGCACTTTCTGAGGTACTGAGTGAGCACTAACTGAGTAATTGAGTGAGCATTATCTGGGGTACTGAGGGAGAACTATCTGAGATATTGCGGGAGCATGTTTTGAGGTATTGAGGGAGCACTATATGAGGTATTGAGGGAGCACTATCTGAGGTGTTGAGGGAGAACTATCTGACATATTGTGGGAGCTCTTTCTGAGATATTGAGGGAGTGCTATCTGAGGTTGAGGGAGCACTTTCTGACGTACTGAGGGAGCACTTTCAGCGGTATTGAGGGGACACTTTCTGAGCTACTGCGGGAGGACTATCTGAGGTATAGATGGAGACCTTTCTGAGACATTGAGGGAGCACCTTCTGAGGTACTGAGGGAGCACTTTCTCAGGTCTTGAGGGATCACTTTCTGAGGTACTGAGCGAGCACTTTCTTAGCTGCTGAGAGAGCATTTTCTGAGGTATTGAGGGAGCACTGTCTGAGGTATTGAGGGAGCACTGTCTGAGGTACTGGGGAGCACTTTCTGAGGTACTGAGGGAGCACATTCTGAGGTATTGAGTGAGCACTATCTGAAGTATTCAGGGAGCACTTTCTGAAGTATTGAGGGAGAACTATCCGAAATATTGTGAGAACACTTTCTGAGATATTGAGGGAGAACTATCTTAGATATTGAGGGGGCACTTTCTGAGGTATTGAGGGAGCACGATCTTAGGAACTGATGGAGCACTTTCTGAGGTGGAGGTAGAACGTTTGGAGGTACTGAGGGAGCACTTTCTGAGATATTGAGGGGGCACTTTCTGAGACACTGAGGGAGCACCTTCTGAGGTACTGAGGGAGCACTTTCAGAGTTCTTGAGGGATCACTTTCTGAGGTACTGAGGGAGCACTTTCTTAGCTGCTGAGAGAGCATTTTCTGAGGTATTGAGGGAGCACTGTCTGAAGAATTGAGGGAGCACTTTCTGAGGTACTGGGGAGCACTTTCTGAGGTACTGAGGGAGCACTATCTGAGGAATTGAGGGAGCATTATCTGAGGTACTGAGGGAGAACTATCTGAGCTATTGACGCAGCACTTTCTGATGTAATGAGGGATCACTTTCTGAGATATTGAGGGAGCACTTTCAGAGATATTGAGGGAGCACTTTCTGAGATACTGAGGGAGCTCTTTCTGAGGTACTGAGGGAGCACTATGTGACGTATTGAGGGAGAACTATCTGGGGTATTCAAGGAGAACTATGTGAGGTACTGAGGGAGCACTGTCTGAGATATTGAGGTAGAACTATCTGGGGTTTTCAGGGAGCACTATCTGAGGTACTGAGGGAGCACTATCTCGTGTTACAGAGTGCAGAGGATAGAAAGGAACGGATGCAATTCCCTGATCATTTCCTCAGGGTCCCCGAGGCACTCTGGTGTCGAAATTTGAAATGGAAGCCACTCCCCATTTCAGAAGATTCAGATAATTTTAAACAATCAGTGAAAAATAACAGCAGCATGTGTCTGAATCATGGTTTGGAGGAAAACTTTCATTAATCTCTTGGTACTTGTTGCTTGGAGACGTTTTAGAAAAGCAGGCACCCAAACAGACTAACGCTGTCGATGCAAGAGGTGGTGCACAGGAAAATCCAACAAGTCATCTGGAGCTGTTGTCTGTCTCCCTGGAGCAGTCATCATGTGAGATCAGGGTTCAGTCCTCGGAGAAATCATTTCTCCAGCAATACCTCAACCATGCCTTTACAGCCGTGTGTGTGGGTGTATGTGTGTGAGAAGGAAACAGTCAGAGAGAGAGAGAGAGAGAGTTAGACTGTCCGTGTTTGTGCGTGCGAGAGTGTGGATGCATGTGTATCTCTGTGTGTCTGTATATGTGTGCGTGAGAGAGAAAGTGAATGTTCATGTGAGAATGTGTGGCTGTGTGTGTTTGAGGGTGTGTGTATCTCTGTTTGCATGTGTGTGAGTGAGGGTGTGTGTGAGAGAGTGTGTATGTGTGTATGTGTGTGTGAGAGAATGTGTCTGTGTTTCTATGTGTGTGTGTCTCTGTGTATCTATGTGTGTATGTGTCTGTGTGTCTGTGTGTGCGTATGACAATGTGTCTTATGCGAGAAATAGTGTGTATGTGTGTGTGAGAGAGTGTGTGTCTGTGTGCATGTGTGTGTGAGAATGAGTGCATCTGTGTGTGAGAGAAAGTGTGGGTGTCCATGTGTGTGTATGAGAGAGTGTGTCTATGCATATTTGAGGGAGCATGTGTCTGCGTGTGAATGTGTGTGTGAGAGAGAGTGTAACTGTGTGTTTACGTGTGTGTGAGAGAGAGAGTCTGTGTGTGAGAGAGTGTGTGTCAGTGTGTGTGTGAGAGAGAGTGTGTCTATGTGTATTTGGGGGAGCGTGTGTCTGCGTGTGTAAGTGTGTGTGAGAGAGAGAGTAACTGTGCGTTTATGTGTGTGTGAGAGAGAGAGTCTGTGTGTGAGAGAGTGTGTGTCAGTGTGTGCGTGAGAGAGAGTGTGTCTATGTGTATTTGGGGGAGCGTGTGTCTGCGTGTGTAAGTGTGTGTGAGAGAGAGAGTAACTGTGCGTTTATGTGTGTGTTTGAGGGAGCGTGTGTCTGTGTGTCTGTCTGTGTGTATGTGTTTGAGAGAGAATGTCTGTGTGAGAGAGACAGAGAGTGTGTGTGAGAGAGAGTGTGTCTGTGTGCATGAGAGCGAGTGGGTGTGTGAGAGAGTGTGTGTGTGAGAGAGAGTGTGTCTGTGTGAGAGAGAGTCTGTCTGCATGTATGTGTAAGAGTGTGTGTCCGTGTGTGTATTTGAGGGAGCATATGTCTATGCATGTATGTGTGTGTGAGAGATATAGTGTGTGTGTGTGTGAGAGAGAGTTGTGCCTGTGTGTGTGTGTGAGAGAGAGTGTGTTTCTGTTTGAGGGAGCGTGTGTCTGTGTGTGTGAGAGAGCCTGTGTGTGGCGGGGTCCTTTGTGTATGTGTGTGTGAGAGTGTGTCCTTTAGAGTGTGTGTGTGTGTGAGAGTGTGTGTGTGTGTGTGTGTGTGTGTGTGTGTGTGTGTGTGTGTGTGTGTGTGTGTGTGTGTGTGTGTGTGTGTGTGTGTGTGTGTGTGTGTGTGTGTGTGTGTGTGTAAATTAGCCAATCTTATGAATATAAAATCCAGCTGCTATTTCAGGTGAGGTGGTCCTCGTGTCTCCAAAGACACAAAGGCTGCAAGAGTGAATTAACTGGGGGAAAGAGAGTGCTGTTCATTCCAGTGGGGATTCATCCAGTAAACCTTCCCCACACACTAACATCCCTCTGGCAATGCAGTGACTAGTCCTGCACACAGTGCCCCAGGTACAAATCAATGTAATGTCACCATAGTCTTACCAGAGCATGGGACAGCTCCTCATTACAGAGCGGGGTCTGGTGGGGATTTAATCAGAGGGTCACTATGGCCCAGCTGGGGGGAGAGGTTGGGAAGGAGAGTCCTTCAGGGTAACCCCAGCTGGTGTCGGAATTAAACACACGCTATTGGTTTTACTCTGCATTATAAACCAACTGTCCAGCTAACTGAGCTGACTGACTTCACTCCAGGGGCATGTCCTGTATAACCCAATTATATCCAGCCTGTACCTCAATAAGTGCCAGAAGCAAGGCCATTCGGCCCCCACCCTAACCCAGAAGGGAGAGCACGGGAAGCTGATGAAGGAAACAAGCCCCTCCCATGTGGCCTTCTGAAATGGAGCTGGAGGACATGGCAGACCTGGCCTGCTGTTTGCTTCCCGGAGACTGGCCTGCTCCACCTTACAGTGAGAGACTGAGGGGAATCTCGAGGAGATTTCACTTCTCACTGAGAGGCTCCAACTCCAATCCAAATCAGGCTGGTTCCCTCCGAGACTCACGGAAGAGTGCAGCACTCTATCGATCAGGGCCTTGTGGAGGCATAACCTCCAGTGTGGGGACCAAGAGCTGGGAGGTAGTGTTAAGAACATAAGACCATCCGAAATATGAACAGGAGGAGACCATTCAGCCCATCGAGCCTGCTCTACTATTCAATAGGATCGTGGATGATTCAACATTTGGTTTGGGAGCTGAAACTGGGACAATACAGAGACAGAGAATCAAATTATTCTGCCATGAGGAACCATCAAGCGCACACAAACACGCACACACACACACACACACACACACACACACACACATACACACACACACACACACACACACACACACACATTGTGGGATTCAGGCCGTCTGTGGAAAGGAGCAAAATGCTAGAGAGGGATCTGATCCCACAGATTTCACTCCTTCCCTCTCTCTCTGCAGCTCTCATGTCTATTTCTGCGTTCCCAGTTCTCTCTCCCACATCTTTCGTTCAATCCCTATCGCTCACCATTCTTCACATCTCTGTCCTGTTTACATTTCCCAGTAGATTCCCTTCCCCCTTTGTCACCTCACCAGGTTTTTCAGGAATGCTTAATCATTCAGTCTTTCACAAAACTAACAACTTGCTCATCTCTCTCTGCATATGTCTGTCAGCTCTGTGGGATCTTGCTATTCCTGTCTGTATATCCTTCTAGCCACATTACAGCAGCCCCCACCACCACCCAATTCTCTCAGCTCTATCCCTCTGCTGTTGCAACTCCTCTCTCTCTCTCTGTCCTATATCTCTCCCTGGGATTTCTGTCTTGCTGTCTGCCTGAACATCTCTCCCTCTCTTTCTTTCCCCATTTTCACCTTGTATCTGTCTGACATTGTATTTCTCTTCCAGGAGTTTCACTCTCTGTCTGTCTGTCTCTTGTCTGCTCTCTCTCAGTTCTTCTCACTTCCTCTCCCTCCCTCTGCCTGCCTGTCTTTCTCTTGTTCTCTCCTTCCCTCTCACTGTCTGTCCATCCATCTCTCTTTCTCTCCTGTAGTTTCTCTCCCTCTTTCTCCCTGGACCCCTCTTCTCTGGCCCAGTGACTGGGGAAGGGGCAATGGGAAGAGCTTGCCTCAGTGCCTGCTCTCTCCCAGGTTTTACACCCACAGTAGGGGAGGAACATGAAGTACTTTTCTGAGTGCGTCTGGAATAGAGGAAAAGAGAAAGGGAAAGGGAGAGTGACAAAAAGAGAGAGAGACATGGAGAGATTGGAGATGGAGAAAGTGGAGAGAGAGATGGGCAGTGAGAGTCAAGGAGGTGGCGTGAGTAAAGGACAGAGTGGGAGAGACAGGGAGAGAGAGAGAGAGAGTGAGAAGGACATATATTTAGGGAGATGGACAGTGTGTGTACTTGGTGATGGTTTCAGAGTGGGATCTTGCTGTGCATTACAACAGTCAGTCAAAAGGTGAGTTAGTCTCTGCACTATGTCCTCCAACCCAGGGGCTGTGAGTCTGCATGGGAAGGGGGAGAGTGGGAGACAAGGAGAGAGTGGGACAGCCAGAGACGGGGGAGGGTTTGATGGGGCTTTGGGGTTGGTGGAGAAAGGAGGGGCTGTTGTCAGAGAGAGATGGAGAGAGAGATAGCATGTGATGCAAAGTCTGAGACAGGATGGAGAAGAGGTCTCCACAGGAAGGATAGTCAATGAGGCCATTCAGGGGCCAATCCTGAGGATCCTGAACCGGTCCAGGATCATTTAAAGGGTGAGGGGGGATGATGGGCAGAAAGGACTCCATCTATGATGCAAACCTTCTGTATGTCTTGGACTGGGATCTTGCTGTACATTAAAACAGTCACAGGTGAGTCAGTCAACCCAGACTCCCAGAAAGTGAGGACTGCAGATGCTGGAGAGTCAGAGTTACAAAGTGAGGAGCTGGGGAAGCCCAGCGGGTCAGCCAGGAGAGTCGATGGTTCAGGCCTGACTGCTGGGCTTTTCCAGCTCCACACTTTTCCACTCAACTCCCTCTGCCCCAGGGAGTGGGGCTCACAGCAATGTTGGGGGGGGCAGCAAAATATTTGAGGGGGCACAGTTGGTAAGGTAGGTATTTGGGAGGGAAGGTATTTGGGGAAGGGAATAAATTTAGGAGGAGAGTTAAAATGAGGGGCAAATATTTTAAGGGGGATCAAAATTGGGTGAGCACTTTCAGGTCTGAAATAAAGAAAAAGATAAAGGGAGGGTGAGAAAAAGCGAGAGAGGTAGAGAGAGTGGGATGAAGAAGGGGGATGAGAGAAAGATGGGGCAGAGACAGACAGTGAGGGGGACGGTGTGAGAGAAAGGCAGATTGAGAGAAAGAGACAGACAGGGAGAGAGAAGGACAAAGAGAGAAGGGGAAGTCAGACTGAGACAAACAGGCGTTAAAGCATGGACAGACTGAAGGGGTGACACTCAGTATTCCAGTTGGTTCCAGCTCTCTCTCTCTCTCAATGGTTTTTCACAGTCCCTCTCTCCCATGCTCCTGGGGTTCCCTTCAGCTTGTCTCTCTCTCCCTCTCTCTCTCCCTCTCTCTGGATGGTGAGCTGGTCTCTGTCCCTTGCCATGTTGGTCACCTCAGAAAGCCTCCAGAAAATTCAAGAGATCAGTCTGCAGGTGATCCCTGGTTTTGTTCATTTCTGGATGGTTTCCCAGAACTTTCTATACTTCTGGCCAATTTCAAGAATCAGTTCATAGTTTGAAACATTGCTCATCATTTGGATGGCTTGTTCCTGTTAGGTTCTTTGTGTAGCAGGACCCGGTACCTTCCTGTTTGGGCCCTCCTTTGTTTAGTGGAGACGTTATTAGGGACATGTCTGCCCAGGAGAACTGTTGCCTTTTACATTATGCTGATGGGATAACCATCTGGCTGCTGTCTGGCTTTTGTGATTTGAGAGTATAACTTGTCCAATATACCCAGCATCTATTGGCTGTCTATCTGTGTTTTTGCAACGAGACCGCAACATTTCACCCATTCCCCCTCCCCCACCCAGTATTTTGAATAGAAAGAAGCTTATACAATGAATTACAAACCTAATTTTAAAAGCTGGTTATGTTTGTTGTCAGAGTAGCCTGCTGTTTGAGCGAAAACCATTTTGTACATTGGTCAAACTGATTGTCATATGGCTGATAAGTGATACCATAGAATCCCTCCAGAGCAGAAACAGGCCCTTCAGCCCATCGAGTCCACAATGACCCTCTGAAGAGAATCCAACTCAGATCTATCCCCTGATGATATATGTGAAACCCTGCATTTCCCATGGCTGTTCCAGCTAACCTGAATATCCCTCGACACTACGGGCAATCTGTCAAAAATGCCCACCATTGAACAGTGGGAGAAAACCCATGCAGATGTCGGGAGAATGTACAAACTCCACACAGACAGTCGCTCAGGAGTGGAATCAAACCCAGGTCTCTGGCGCTGTGAGGTAACAGTGCTAACCACTGAGTGACTGTGGCTCTCCAAACTGTTTCGACAAAACACATTCCGTTCTGAGAATCCATACAGAATTGTGATACATAGCCAACATCCGATGAGCAGAATAAATGCAAGTGAATGAGACCTGCTGGCTCAAACTCCAGGAATTCCCTTCCCGAAGGACATTGTGAGTCCACCACCTGCAACAGTTCAAGGAGGCAGCTCACAACCAAAACCAGCTCCCGAGCAGCTAAGGACAGGCAATCAATACTGGACCCAGCCAGGAACACTCAAACACTGCAAATGAATGAAACTAAGTTGATCTCCCGGGGAGTTCCATCTACCTTCCAGTCCCTGGGGGTGTATCCAGGCATTATTCACCATGATCGGACCCATCTGTTACAGCCTGCAATCCTAACCACCGGTATCCCGAGATATATCAAGGTGAGTGTGGTTAGGACCACAGCTTGTTGTGAGAGGAGCCGAATTCGTTCATGACAGGCGATGGGAATGCCATGGTCTGGCCTGTTCCTCCACACAAGAGGTTAGTGAGTAAAATTAGGGCGCACGGTATTGGGGGCAAAGTACTAGATTGGATAAAGAATTAGTTGGCTAATATGAAAGAAAGGGTAGTGATTAACGGCTCCATTTCAGAATGGCAGGCAGTGACCAGTGGGGTACCGCAGGGATCGTGCTGGGACCGCAGCTTTTTACAATATATGTAAATGATATAGAAGATGGTATCAGCAATAACATTAGCAAATTTGCTGATGATACAAAGCTGGGAGGTAGGGTGAAATGTGATGAGGATGTTAGGAGATTACAGGGTGACCTGGACAAGTTAGGTGAGTGGGCAGATGCATGGCAGATGCAGTTTAATGTGGATAAATGTCTGGTTATCCACTTTGGTGGCAAGAACAGGAAGGCAGATTACTATCTCAATGGTATCAAATTAGGCAAAGGGGCTGTTCAGAGAGATCTGGGTGTTCTTGTCCACCAGTCAATGAAGGCAGGCATGCAGGTACAGCAGGTCGTGAAGAAGGCTAATAGCATGCTGGCCTTCATAACAAGAGGAATTGAGTATAGAAGCAAAGAGGTGCTTCTGCAGCTGTACAGGGCCCTGGTGAGACCACACCTGGAGTACTGGGTACAATTCTCGTCTCCAAATTTGAGGAAAGACATTCTGGCTATTGAGGGAGTGCAGCATAGGTTCACGAGGTCAATTCCTGGAATGGCAGGATTGCCTTACACTGAA
The DNA here is from genome assembly GCF_047496795.1 of Chiloscyllium punctatum. NCBI lineage: Eukaryota > Metazoa > Chordata > Chondrichthyes > Orectolobiformes > Hemiscylliidae > Chiloscyllium > Chiloscyllium punctatum. Next base: position 144,281,830 of record NC_092744.1, on the reverse strand, counting down.
AGACTGAAGCGACTGGGCTTGTATACCCTTGAGTTTAGAAGACTGAGAGGGGATCTTGTTGAAACGTATAGGATTATGAAAGGATTGGACACTCTGGCAGGAGGAAACATATTTCCGCTGATGGGGGAGTGCCGAACCAGAGGACACAACTTAAAAATACGGGGTAGACCATTTAGGACAGAGATGAGGAGAAACTACTTCACCCAGAGAGTGGTGGCTGTGGGGAATGCTCTGCCCCAGAGGGCAGTGGAGGCCCGGTCTCTGGCTTCATTTAAGAAAGAATTGGATAGAGCTCTTAAAGATAGTGGAGTCAAGGGTTATCGAGATAAGGCTGGAACAGGACACTGATTGGGAATGATCAGCCATGATCATATTGAATGGCGGTGCAGGCTCGAAGGGCAGAATGGCCTACTCCTGCATCTATTGTCTATTGTTTATTGTCTATTCTCTATTTACGTAAGTGTGGTCCCTGTCAATGTCCCCTCTATCTCCACAGCATGTGGGAGGGAATCATGATAACCCATCCAAGTACCTTTTTTAATGTAATTCCGATACTTTCGACTTCAAAGATCCCCATCCTAACATTGTCACTTGGGATAATTGGAATCCCTCATACCAGGCCCAGTGCCCCACCGAAAGTGTCCTTACAGCTGTCATTAACCCAGCCCTTGGTGAGCTGCTGTAACTGACAGTGAGACATGTTCGTGTGGGTGTTCTCCTGGAACAAATATTTACGCTGTTTGTCACTAACCCGGGATGGGACTTTTCTCGAGCAGTGAGGACCTCTGCCTTCATTTCATCATGGATGTCCCTCCCTCACTGTTGTCCCTCAGCGAGGGCTGAATGGCCTGGTGGACAAAGTCACATGGTGATTAATTTAGTTTGTTTGTCAGCATCCAGTCCGTGTATGACAGACTGTCGGTCTATCTCATCCAAAAATGTATCTGGGTTTGAGACAGGATCAAACAGAGTGGCCTTTGTAGTGCTGCCCACCAGCTGGGTGCCTGGAATGGCTGTTGTGTACGGAGTGAGACCATAAGCTGCTTTACTCTGGGTAACCACAGGATTCATGGAATCTGAGTTCGGCTGTGGGCCAGAACTTGGGGCAAAAGGTTCAGTTACCTGGGAGACAGGCAGTGGGAGTCCCCATCTGTGAGCGGGTGTGGATGTGTCAGTGTGGGGGCTGTCGTTATCTCCCTGGGGAGGTAGAACCCCAAAGGCACACATTATCCCATTCTGGGAGGATTCCTAGTTCCCTAGAGATTGTATTTCCTCCTGGCACCTCCTACTCGGGCCTGATGTGTGTTGCTCCGTGTTGCAGGTGTACAGGACCCATGCAGCTGCTTGAAGCTCATACACTGTCCTTCCAGATTGTCAATGTAACCTAAGGCTGCCTCCCCATCCCCAGTGACCCTCCTTTCACTGGATTGGGCTCTTCCCAATTGGAACTGGAGTAGTCCCATGTTCCTGCAATCTTGTGTCCTGCGCATTGTGTCGGAGACCTAGCTCGGTCCCAGCCTGTAGGTTTCCCTGGGGTGACGGGATCCCAGCTGCCTTATCCCAGCTGGGGGTCCACCAGGCTATCGGCAGTGGAGTGAGCTTTCCAGCTTCCCTCCCCAGTTCTCTTTGGGCATCTCACCACAGCTCCTGTACCAGGAATCCTTCACTGCAAGGCCAGGCTGGCTTCCTGTGAAATTCTGCAGGACTGTTTCACATTTGTCCCGGCTCGTGTTCCTATTGCTGTGGTCGCTTCTGTATTATGGGACACCTGGGTATATTCATAGAGTCATAGAGTTCTACAGCATGGAGACAGGCTCTTTGGCCCAAACCGGTCCATCTACACTAACCCCGTTTCCCTGCACTTGGTCCATATCCTTCCAATACGTTCCTCTCCATGTATTTGTCCAAGTGCATTTTAAATGTTATTAAATGTATCCTCCTCGACCACTTGCACTGGTAGTTCATTCCGTATGTGTACCACCCACTGGGTAAAAGCATTGTCCCTCAGGTTCCCTTTTAATCTTCGCCTTTCTCCTTAAACTGATGCCCTTTCATCCTTGATTCCCCAAGCCTTGGATAAAGACTGAGTGCATTCACCCTATTCATGCCTCCCATGATCTTATACACCTCTATAAGGACACCCCCCTCAGTCTCCTACACATGAAAGAAAATGTCCTTGCTTGTCCAACCTCTCTCTTTATCTGTCTAGTTGAGTTCTGGCAACATCCTTGTAAATTTCTTCTGTCCTCTTTCTAGTACAATAACATCCTCCCGATAGCAAGGTGGGTAAAACTGAACACAATATTCCAAGTGCGGCCTCACCAACATCCTGCACAACTACAACAGAACTTCCCAACTTCGATATTCCATGCCCTGACTGGTGAAGGGCCCAGTGTGCCAAAAGCCTTCTTCACTGCCCTGTCTCCCTGAGTTCAGAGAGCCGTGCTCCTGGAATCCAAGGTCCCTCTGTTCCACTACACTCCATCAGGCCCTACCATTCCCCATGAAACCCCAGTCTTGATGTGACTTTCCAAAATGCAAGATCTCGTCCTTGTCTATATTAAACTCCATTTGCCATTTCTCAGCCCAATTCCCCAGCTGATCAAGGCCATGTTGCAATTGCTGAGAACCTTCCTCACTTATTTTAGTGTAATCTGAAAACTTTCTAATCATGCCTTAAACATCCTCATCCAAATCATTGATATAGATGACAAACAGCAATGGGCCTAGCACTGACCAGCTGCGCAGCACAATGGCTCAGTGGTGAGCACTGCTGCCTCACAGCACCGTGGATCTGGGTTCAATTCCAAACTCTCAGGATGGTCTGTGTGGGTTAGATTATGTTAGGGTTAGATTTCCTACAGTATGGAAACAGGCCATTTGGCCCAACAAACCACACCGACCTGCTGAAGATTAACCCACCCAGAGCCATTCTCCCTACCCAACATTTACCCTTAACAAATGCACCTAGCAATATGGGCAATTTATCCTGGCCAATTCATCTGACCTGCGCATCTTTGGAATGGGGAGAAAACCGGAGCACCCAAAGGAAACCCACACAGACACTGGGAGAATGTGCAAACTCCACACAGTCACCCGAGGCTGGGGTCGAACCTGGGTACCTGGCGCTGTGAGGCAGCAGTGCCAACCACTGAGCCACCATGCCACACCAACTGAGTTTGTACATTCTCCCCATGTCTGCGTGGATTTCCTCTGGGTGCACCGGTTTCCTCCCACAATCCAAAGATCTGCAGGTCAAGTAAATTGGAAATGCTCAATTGCCGAGAATGTTCATGGATGTGTAAGTAAGTTGCATTAGTCAGGGGTAAATGCAGAGTAATAAAGTAGGTGAATGGGTTTGAGTGAAATAATCTTCAGAGGGCCAGTGGACTTGTTGGGCCGAAGGGCCTGTTTCCACAGAGGAGGGATTCTATGATTCTATGACCGCTGAGGCACACCACGAGTCACAGGCCTCCAGTCTGACTGTTACCCTCTGCTTCCGACCATCAAGCCAATTGTGTACCCAGCTTGCCAACGCCCCCTGGATTCCATGCGATCTAACCTTCCAGAGCAAGGTACCATGTGGAACCTTATCAAAGGCCTTCCCGAAATCTGTAGAGTCTAGATGTACTGGCCTGCCCTCGTCAAACTTCCTGATCACGTCAATAAAGAACGCTGACTAATTTGTGAGGCATGGTCTCCCATGCACAAGGCTTTGCTGACTACTCCCAATCAAATGTTGTATTTCCAAATGCATGTCTATCTAATCTCTCAGCATCTTCTCAAGTAACTTACTTACCACGGATGTTAGGTTTACTGATCTATAGTTCCCAGGTTTTTCTTTGCAGCCATTCTTGAATAAGGGTGCAGCATATGCTGTCCTCCAGTCTTCCGGGACCTCACCCGTGGCTAACGGTGAGGCAAAAAGATCAGCAGGGACTCCAAAAGAACTTCCCTCGCCTCTTGAGGTGCTGTTGGATATGTTTGGTCAGTTCCACGAGATTTATCCACCTTCATACATTCTAATGCATTCAACACATCCTCTCCTGTGATAGGGACTGTCCCCAAGAGATGATCACTAACTTGCCCAAGTTCCCAAGCCTTCATGTCCTTCTCCAAGGTCAACACAGAGGGGAAATAACTCCTGTGATTCTGCACACACGTCCACTTTGGTCCTTGAAGGGTCCTATTTTCTCTCTAGTTATTTTTTTTCCTTGGGAGGGGATGATTGCAGTGCTGGGTAAGGATCAGTCAGGGGGGATATTGCAGTGTTGGGTAGGGATCAGTCAGGGAGGGGGTGATTGTAGAGTTGGGTAGGGATCAGTCAGGGAGTCGGTGATTACAGTGTTGGGTAGGGATCAGTCAGGGAGGGGGTGAGTGCAGTGTTGGATAGGGATCAATCAGGGAGGGGGAGATTGCAGGGTTGGGTTGGGATCAGTCGTGGGGGAGATTGCAGTGTTGGTTAGGGATGAGTCAGGGAGGGGGAGATTGCAGTGTTGGGTAGGGATCAGTCAGGGAGGGGGTGAGTGCAGTGTTGGGTAGGGATCAGTCAGGGAGGGGGAGATTGCAGTGTTGGGTAGGGATCAGTCAGGGAAGGGGAGATTACAGTGTTGGGTAGGGATCAGTCAGGGAGGGGAAGATTACAGTTTTGGGTAGGGATCAGTCAGGGAGGGGGAGATTACAGTGTTGGGTAGGGGTCAGTCAGGGAGGGGGAGATTGCAGTGTTGGGTAGGGATCAGTCAGGGAGGGGGTGAGTGCAGTGTTGTGTAGGGATAGAGGGAAATCAGGAGGGCAAAAAGGGGACATGAGATTGCTTTGGCAAATAGATTTAAGGAGAATCCAAAATGTTTTTATAAATCCATAAAGGACAAAAGGGTTACTAGGGAGAGAATAGGGCCCCTCAATGATCAAGACAGCCTGCACGTGGAGCTGCAGGAGATGGGGGAGATACTGAACAAGTATTTCCTGTAGAGAAGGACATGGAAGATATCGAATAGAATGATGGTTTGAGACGTAGCATTGGGAAATAGATGATGTCATCTTGCAAAATGTCCACATTACAGAGGAGGAGGTGCTGGATGTCTTGAAATGGTTAAAGGTGGATAAATCCCCAGGACCTTATCAGGTGTAATCTCGATCTCTGTGGAAAGCTAGAGAAGTGATTGCTGGGCCTCTTACTGAGATATTTGTATCATCGATATTCACAGGTGAGGTGCCAGAAGACTGGAGGTTGTGCTAACATGGTGCCACTGTTTAGGAAGGCTGGTAGGGACAAACCAGGGAACTACAGACTGGTTCACCTGTCGTCAGTCGTGGGCACGTGGAAAGACGGTTACATGAGGGACAGGAATTACATGTGTTTACAAAGGCAATGTCTAATTGGCGATAGTCAGCATTGCATTGTACGTGGGAAATCATGGCTCAAGATATTGAGTTTTTTGAAGAAGTAACAAAAGGATTGATGAGGGCAGTGCGGTGGATGTGAGTGATATAGACTTCAGTAAGGTGTTCGAAATGTTTCCACATGGGAGATTGGAGAGCAAGGATAGATCTCATGGAATACAGGGAAAAACAGCCATTTGGATACAGAACTGGCACGAAGGTAGAAGACAGAGGGTGGTGATGGAGGGTATTTTTTCAGCCTGGAGACCTGTGACCAGTGGAGTGCCACAAGGATCGGTGCTGCGTCCACTACTTTCCATTAATTATATAAATGATTTGGATGTGAACACAGCAGTAAGTTTGGGAGGTCATGTTGTGGCTGTACAGGACATTGGATAAGCCAGTTTTGGCATATTGCGTGCAATTCTAATCTCCTCCCTATCGGAATGATGTTGTGTAAATTGAAAGGGTTCAGAAAAGATTTGCAAAGACGCTGACAGGATTGGAGGATTTAAGTGAAAGGGAGAGGTGAAATGGGCTGGGGATGTTTTCCCTGGAATGTCTGAGGCTGAGGGGTAACCCATATGGAGGTTTATAAAGCTATGAGAGGCATGGTTAGGTTTAAGACAAAAGACAAGGTCTTTTCCCTGGGGTGGGGAAGTCCAGAACTGGAGGGCCTAGGTTCAGGATGAGAGGGGAAAGATATAAAAGGAACCTAAGGGACAACGTTTTGATGTGGAGGGTGTTGCGTGTATGGAATGACCTGCCAGATGAAGTGGTGGAGACTGGTACAATTACTGCATTTAAAAGGCATCTGGATGGGTATACGAACAGGAAGGGTTGAGAGGGATTTGGGCCAAGTGCTGGCAAATGTGATGAGATTATGTTAGGATATGTGGGTGGTGTGGATGAGTTGGACCGAAGGCCCTGTTTCTGTGCTGTACATCTCGATGATTGTAAATGTTTTCCACTGTCCATTTCCAGCCATACACTTCACTGTTTCCCCTGTTTACCTTGGTCAGTTCCCCTCTCAAACACATGTCAATGGTTTTGGTTGTGATTGTCGGGTGTGCTTTATGGTCACTTTAACAATCCATCATCTCGCTGAATTCCACTACACTACAATTTCCCAGAGGATATCTCAGTGGGACATTACTCCTTCCCTCAGCGTCATCACCCAACGGTCGATCTGAGATAGTCACCTCCCTGGCCGTTTGCACAATGTGTTATTCAAAGAAACACTGACACAAACATCCAAAGAGGAGGTCGGAGAACATCCCTTTTGCCGATGTGACTGTCCCAGATTATACAAAGACTGAAGTCTCCCAGAATTATCACAGTGCCTTTGCATTACACAGGAATACATTGGAATGTGTAACAGGGTTGAGCAATGAAATGCTGTTGGGCAGCCTCTAAACTGTTCTCCTGCTTGTGTTTTTGACACATGTTACCCAGAATCTGCATTCAGACTGATTCAGCTGCATCATCTGAGGCCAAATGCTTTCTCTGTAATGCCTTTGTTACCCATTACTCTCAGGGTTACCCATCCTGCACTCCCTGACACCCCTCAAGGAGGTGTCCAATAAAATATTCATGTTCCACCTTTTGTTCACCCTGTCACCACTAAATCTCATTTATCTCTGTGCCACAATCCATCCACCTTATTGCAGCGACTTTATCCAGTCCAAAAAAGAACATTACGACTGACTATTTCCACAATTTCTTGTCACAGTCCAATTCACTGATGAACAGTTTCAGTTAAACTCTGTCTCTTCCTGTTCCTTTCTGCTTATCTTCAGCGACATCACCATTTTCTCTTTGGATTTGGAATGTTCCTTTCACCTGAACCCTGGCCCTGCATCCTCTCTGTCAGTTTAAAGTCCTGTCCATGAGCTTACCGATATGGTTGGCCAGGACACTGCTCCCAGCAGTGTTGTGTTTAATTCACTCATGGGATGTTGCTGTCTCTGGCTGACCAGCATCACATGCCCACCCCGAGCTGCCCTTGAGCTGAGTGCCTTGCTGGATGATTACAGAGAGCAGTTTAGAGTCAACCCCATTCTTCTGGGTCTGGATCATGTGTAGGCCAGACCCGCTGTCTATAATAGATTTCCTTCCTAAAAGGATATTAAGCAGTTAGATGGGTTATACTGGACACCGGCATTAACATCTGGATGAACAGTCGGGTGAGAATAGCACGAGGACATCACCTGTCCCACTCATAGCTCACCTGTCACTGAGTACTGATCCCCGTGCACCATGAATCCCAACCCTTTCATCATGACCATTGTGTGATCCTGATACCTTCCTGCACTCTGGTGATATCACTCAGTCTCTCTCCATGAGGTATCCCTCACTGTGTGGGTCTAATTGCTGCCTCTGTCAGCGTCTCTCACACTTGCAGCTACTCCAGATCCTGAGCCAACAGAATTGCCTATTCCAGAGAGACGCAGCAGTACAGGCCATGGATGGAGACTGGGATTTTCCAGATCTCTGTGGGACTCGTGGCCATTCTCCATGTGTCACCCTCACTGCATCAGCCTAATTTCCCATTCTGTCGATTTCTCTGTCTCCTGTCGGTCATCAGGATGTTCCTGTCTCAGCCGAATTCTTAACTCTTGTCTCGTCCATAACCACATCAAAGACGCTTGGTCAGTCAGAGAGACATGAAGAGGGAGGTCTGGAGCCTTCAGTAAATCCTGCAGCCGGTAAGATCACTCACAGTAAACAGCACAGGGAGGGGTTAGTGACCTTCTGTATTCAGACCTGGAAGACAGGACATAGACACAGAGCTGGGCAAGGAACAGCTACATTCTAGGCTTCATTCACACCATCTGGTTAGGGTCCTGCTTTCACCTCTTCTGTACTGGTCCTCCCTGAGACATCTCTCTCTCTCTCTCGCTCTCTCTCTCCCTTGCTCTCACCCCCTCACTCGTATTCTCTCTTTCTCACTCTCTCTCTCTCTCCCTCCCCCTCACTCACTCTTCACCCAAACCCTCTCTCTCACCAGTCTCTGTCTCTCCCTTGCGTCCCTCTCTCCCTCATCCTTCTGTCTCTGGCTTGCCCTCTATCTCTCCCTATCACGCTCTATCCCCTCTCTATCTCTCTCTCTCTCTCTCTCTCGTTCCCTTCTCGTGCGCTCTTTCACTCTCTCAGACTCTCTCTCTCATTTCCATCCCCTCCCTCCCGCTCAGTTGCACCTCTCTCTCTCTTGCCCCCTCTCTCTCTCACTCACTCGCCCCCTCTCTCGCCCCACTCTCTTGCTCGACCCTCTCTCTCGCCAACTCTCTCACCCCTCTCTCTCACCCCCTCACACTCTCAACCCCTCTTGCTCACATCCCCTCTCACTATCAACCCATCTCTCTCACCCTCTCTCCCCCCACCTCTCTCTCTCTCTTCCCCTTTCTCTCTGCCCCTCTTGTGCTCTCTACTCCTCTCTCACTCCACCTCTCTCACCCCCCACTCTCCCTCTCTCTCACCCCCCTCTCTCTCGCCCACCAATGTTCCCCCACCGCTCTCCCCCTCCCCCTCTCCCCCTCCCCCCTCCCCCTCCCCTCTCTCTCTCCCCCTCTCTCACCCCTTTCTCTCAACCTTCTCTCTCACCCTTTCTCTCACCCGTCTCTTTCACCCCTCGTTCACACTCCCTCTCACTCTCAACCCATCTCTCTCTCTCACCCTCTCTCCCTCCCGGCCTCTCTCTCTCTCTCTTCCCCCTCTCTCTGCTGCCCCCGTTGTGCTCTCTTCCCCCTCTCTCACTCCACCTCTCCCTCTCCCCCCTTTCTCCCCCTCTCTCCCCTCACACTTCTCCCCCTCTCTCCCCTCCCTCACCCTCTCTCCCCTCCCTCTCTCTCGCCCCTCTCTCTCACCCGCCACTCTCCCCCTCCCCTCTGTCTCACCCCTCTGTCTCACCCCTCTCTCTCTCACACCACTCTCTCACCCCTCACACTCCTCCATCTCTCTCGCCCACCTCACTCCCCTTCTCCCCTCTCTCTCACCCCTCTCTCAATCCTCTCTCTTACCCCTCTCTCCCCCCTCTCTCTCCCCTCTCTCTCCCCCTCTCTCTCCCGCTCTCTTCCTCTCTCTCCCCCACCACTGCCCTCTCTCCCTCCTCTCTTTCCCCTCTCTCCACCCATCTCACCCCATTTCTCTCACACTCTCTCTCCCCTCCCACTCTCTCTCACCCTTCTCTCACACCCTCTCTCCTCCCGTCTCTCCCCTCTATCTAAGCCCCCCGCTCTCCCTCCTTTGTCTCCCCCTCTCTCCCGCTCTCTCCCTCCCTCTTTCTCCTCCTCTCTCTACCCCACCTCTCCCCTCTCTCCCTCCTCTCTTTCCCCTCTCTTCCCTCTCTCTCCACCCATCTTACCCCATTTCTCTCACACCATCTCTCCCATCCCCCTCTCATTCACCCTTTTCTCACACTCCTCTCTCCTCCCGTTTCTCCCCCCTCTCACACCCCTCTCTCACTCCCCTCTCTCTCACCACTCTCTCACCGCTCTCTCACCCCTCTCTCTCACCCCTATCTCTGCCACCCTCTCCCTCTACTCCTCTCTCTACCCCTTCTCTCCACCCTCTCTACCCATCCCCTTCCCCATATGTCTCCCACTCTTTCATCCCTCTCAACCCCCTCTCTCTCTCTCCCCCCTCTCTCCCCTTCTCTCACCCCCTCCTCCCCCTCTCCCCCCTCTCTCACCCCTCTATCATTCCTCACTCCCACCCCTCCCTTCCCCTTTCTCTCCACCTCTCTCTCCCCACTCTCTCCCCACTCTCTCTTGCCACATCTCTCCCCCTCCCTCACCCCTCCCTCTCTCCCCCTCTCTCTGACCCCCGCTCTCCCCTTCTGTCTTCCCCCCTCTCCCGCTCTCTCTCTCCCTCTCTCTCCTCCTCTCTCTCCCTACCTCTCCCCTCTCTCACCCCTCTCTTTCCCCTCTCTCTCCCCCCTCTCTCTCCCCTCTCTCTCCACCCATCTCACACTCCTCTCTCCCTCTTGTCTCTCCCCCCTCTTACTCCCCTCTCTCTCACCGGTCTTTCACCCCACTCTCTCATCCCTCTCTCTCACCCCTCTCTCTCCCCTTCTCTCGCGCATCTCTCCCCCATCCCATCCACTCTCTCTCTTCCGCTCTCTCTCACACCTGTCAACCCCCTCTCTCTCCCCTCTCTCTTCCCCCCCCTCTTTCCCGTCTCTCTCTCACCCCCTTTCTCTCACCCAACTCTCAGAACCTCTCCCTGACACACCGCTCTCTCTCTCTCACCCCCTCTCTTCCTCACTTCCTCCGTCTCTTGCCCACACTCTCTCAATCACATTCTCTCTCGCTCACAATCTCTCTCTCACTCTCTCTCTCACCCACTCTCTCTCTCGCCCATACTCTCTTTCTCACCCCTCTCTCTCTGTCTCACGCCCCCCTCTCTCACCTCTCTCTCTCAACACTCTCTCTCACCCCACTCTCTCTCAGCCCTCTCTCTCTCTCATGCCCCTTCTCTCTCACCCATCTCCCTCTCACCCCTCTCTCTCACCCTCTCTCTCTCTCGCTTTCACCCCTCTCTCTTACATCTCTCTCTCACCCCTCTTCTCACCCATCTCTCTCTCTCAGCCCTCTCTCACCCCTCTCTCTTACCTCTCGCTCTTACCTCTCCCTCTCTCACCACTCTCTCTCACCCTCTCTCTCACCCCCCCTCTCTCACCCCGTGTCTGCCTCACCTCCTCTCTATCCCAACCCCTCTCTCTCATTCCCTCTCTCTCAACTCCTGTCTGTCTCACCTCCTCTCTCTCACCCCCTCTCTCTCTCACTGCCTCTCTCTCAACACACTCTCTCACTCAACCCCCCTCTCTCTCTCCCCCCTCTCTCTCCCCCTCTATCTCTGCCCATTCTCTCAAACCCTCTCTCTCTAACCCCCTCACTCACCCCGTCACTCTCTCTCCCCCTCTCTCTCACCGCCTCTCTCTCTCGCTCTCACCCCTCTCTCTCTCTCTCTCACGCCCTCTCTCTCGCCCCTCTCTCTCACCCCTCTCCCTCTCAACCTCTCTCTCTCTCACCCCCCTCACACACTACGTCTCTCTCACCGCCTTTCTCTCATCTCCCTCTCTCTCTAACCCCCCTCTCTCTCTCACCCCTCTCTCTCACCCTCTCTCTTATAACACCCCCTCTCATACTCCCTCACTCTCGCCCCCGCTCTATCTCTCTCTCTCTCGCCCCGTCTCTCTCACCCCTCTCTCTCTGACCCCTCTCTCTCACCCCATGCTCTCGCTCGCCCCTCCCTCTGTCTCACCCCTCTCTCACCCTCTATCTCTTTCACCCCGTCTCTGACACACTCCCTCTCTCTCGCCCCGTCTCTGTCGCCCCTTTCTCTCTCGCCTCCTCTCTCTCTCGCCTCTCTCTCTCCCCCCTCACACTCTCCACCCTCTCTCTCTCCCCTCTCTCTCCCCCCCTATCTCTCCCCTGTCTCTCACCCCCTGACTGTCTCACCACGTCACTCTCTCCCCTCTCTCCCTCACCACTCTCTCTCTCTCTCTCTCACCCCCACTCTCTCAACCTATCCTCTCGCTCACCCCTCTCTCTCACCCCTCTCCCTCACCCTCTCTCTCTTTCACCCCGTCTCTCACACACTCCCTCTCTCTCTCGCCCCCTGTCTCTATCGCCGTCTCTCTCGCTCACCCATCTCTCACCCCCTCTCTCTCACCCCATCCCCTCGCTCACCCCCTCTCTCACCCCCTCCCTCACCCTCTCTCCCTTTCATCCCGTCTCTCACACAGTCCCTCTCGCTCACCTCCGTCTCTCTCGCCGTCTCTCTCTCTCTCTCTCGCCCCCTCTCTCGCGCCTTTCTCTCTCCCCCTCACTCTCTCCCTCCTCTCTCTCTCCCTCTATCTCTCTCCCTGTCTCTCAGCCCCTCTATCTCACACCCCCTCACTATCTCAGCCCGTCACTGTCTCTCCCACTCTCTCTCTCACCGCCTCGCTCTCAACACCCTCTCTCACTCATCCCCCTCTCTCTCACCCCTCTCTCTGACTCACCACTCTCTCTCACCCTCTCTCTCATCCCCTCTCTCTCACCCCTCTCTCTCACCCCCTGACTGTCTCACCTCCTCTCTCTTTCATACACCTCTCCCTCACTGCCTCTCTCGCAACACCCTCTCTCACTCACCTCCTCTCTCTCACACCTCTCTCTCTCACCCGTTCTCTCTATCTCACTTCACTATCTCACTCACCCCTCTCTCTCTCAACCCTCTCTCTCATCCCTCTATCTCTCCCTCTCACCCTCTCTCTTTCACCCCGTCTCTCTCTCTCACCCCTCACTCTCTTTCACCCCTCTCTTTCTCACACCTCTCTCCCCTCTCTCTACCTCACCCGACTCTCTCTCTCTCACTCCCTCTCAGTCTCTCATCCCTCTCTCTCTCTCTCACTGCTCTCTCTCTCACCCCCCATCACCCCCTCACTCTCTCACACCTCTCTCACACCCTCTCTCTCATCCCTCTCTCTCTCTCACCCTCTCTCTTTCTCACTCTCACCCTCCTCTCCCTCACCCCCTCACTCTCTCACCCCTCTCTATCTCACCCCTCTCTATCTCTCATCCCCTCTCTCTCACCCCCGTCTCTCTCACCTCCTCTCTTCCATACCTCTCTCTCTCACTGCCTCTCTCGCAACACCCTCTCTCACTCACCTCCTCTCTCTCACACCTCTCTCTCTCTCACCCGTTCGCTCTATCTCACTTCACTATCTCACTCACCCCTCTCTCTCTCAACCCTCTCTCTCATCCCTCAATCTCTCCCTCTTACCCTCTCTCTCTCACCCCCGCTCTCTCTCACCCCCTCTCTCTTTCACCGCTCTCTTTCTCACCCCTCTCTCTCTCCCCCTCTCTGTCTCTCATCCCCCTCTCTCTCTCACCCCCTCACTCTCTCACCCCCTCTCACACCCTCCCTCTCGCATCCCTCTCTCTCTCTCTCATCCACTCTCTCTCTCGCTCGCACCCTTCTCTCCCTCACCCCTCTCTCTCACCCTCTCTCCCTTTCAACCCACCTCTCACACACTCCCTCTCTCTCACCCCCTCGCTCTCTCATCCCTCTCTCTCTCCAACCCTTTCTCTCTCTCAGCCCCCTCACTCTCTCACCCCTCTCGATCTCATCCCTCTCTCTCACCCTCTCTCACTCACCCTCTCTCTCTTTCACTCCCCTCTCTCACACACTCCCAATTCTCTCACCCCTCTCTCATCCCATGCTCTCGCTCTCCCCTCTCACTCACCGCTCTCCTCACCCTCTCTCTTTCTCCCCGTCTCTCCACACACTCCCTCCCTGTCGCCACCTGTTTCTCGCACCACCTCTTTCTGTCCACATCACACCTCTCGACCCTCTCTCTCGACCGTCTCTTTCTCTCCCTCTCTCTGTCTCCCCCCTCTCTCTACCACCTCTATCTCTCCCTTATCTCTCAGCCCCTCTCTCTCTTTCACCGCCCTCGCTCACACACTGTCTCTCTCTCTCGCCCTCTCTCTCGCACCCCGTCTCTCTCTACCCCGTCTCTCTCAGGCCCTCTCTCTCAGCTCTCTCTCCCCCTCTGCTCTCTACCCCTCTCTCTCATCCCTCTCTTACCCCCTCTCTTACACATCCTCCCTCTCTCCTCTCACCCCTCTCTCCAGCCCTCTCCTATTCTCACCCCTCTCTCTCTTACACCGCTCTCTCTCCCCCCTCTCTCCCCCCATCTCTCCCTGTTTCTCACCCCCGTCACTCTCTCACCCCATTACTCTCTCCCCCTCTCTCTCGCGGCCCCTCTTTCAAGACCGTCTCCTCACTCATCTCCCCTCTCTCTCACACCCCTCTCTCTCCCCGCCTCTCTCACCCTCTCTCACCCCCTCTCTCTCACCCCCTCTCTCTTACCTCCAGTCTGTCTCACCTCCTCTCTCTCTCACCTCCTTTCTCTCACCCCCCGTCCTCACCTCGTCTCGCTCTCTCACCCCCTCTCTCTCAACACCATCTCGCATACACATTCCTCTCTCTCTCACCCCCCTCTCTCCCTCACACCTCTCTCTCTCACCCGTTCTCTCTATCTCAACTCACTATCTCACTCATCCCTCTCTCTCACTCTCTCTCAAACCCCACTATCTCTCACCCCTCTCTCTCACACCCCTCTCTCTTTCTCTCAACCTCTCTCTCTCACCACCTCACCCTCTATCCCACGCTTACCCACGCTCTCTCTCACCCACTCTCTCTCACCCACACTCTATCTCACACTCTCACCCCCTCTCTCTCAACCGCTCACACCCCCATCTCTCTCTCATCCCATTATCTCTCTCACCCTCTCTCTCTCACCCCTCTCTCTCACTCACGCCCCTCTCTCTCATCCTTCTCTCTCATCCCTCTCTCTCACCCCTCTACCTCACCCTCTCTTTCTTTCACCCATCTCTCACACACTCCCTCAATCTCACCCCCTGTCTCTCTCGCCACCTCTCTCTCAACACCCTCTCTCGGTCATCCCATCTCTCTCTCACCCCTCTCTCTGTCTCACTCCCCTGTCTCACATTCTCTCTCACCCTCCACTCACACCACCTGTCTGTCTCACCTCCTCTCTCTCCCACCCTTTCTCTCTCTCGCTCTCACCCTTCTATCTTTGACTCCTCTCTCTCGCCTCCTCTCTCACCCCTCTCTCAACCCATGCTCTCGCTCACCCCTAAAATTCACCCCTTTCCTTTACCCTCTCTGTCTTTCACCCGTCTCTCACACACGCCCTCAATCTCGCCCCCTATCTCTCTTGCCGTCTCTCTCTCAACACCCTCTCTCACTCACCCCTCTCTCTCTCAACCCTCTCTCTTACCCCTCTCTCTCTCACCCTCTCTCTCTCTCGCTCTCACCGTTTTCTCTCTGACTCCTCTCTCTCATCCCTCTCTTACCCCTCTCTCTCTTACACTGCTCCCTCTCTCTCACCCCTCTCTCAGCCCTCTCATACTCTCACCCCTCTCTCTTACACCACTCAGTCTCTCTTCCCCTCTCTCTTGACCCTGCTCACTCATCCCACTCTCTCTCCCCTGTCTCTTAAACCTCTCTCTATCTGTCTCACCCATTTCTCATCCTCCACTCTCTCTCAAACCCCTCTCTCACCCCTTTCTCAAAACCTATTTCTCTCACTCTCTCTCTCAAACCTCTCTCTCAACACTCACCGACTCTCACCCTCTCTCTCTCTCACCCCCCTCTCTCATCCCTCTCTATCTCACCCCTCTCTCTCTCACCCCTCTCTCTCGCACTCCTCTCTCTCGCACCCCATGCTCTCACTCACCCCTCTCTGTCTTTCAACTCCTCTCTCACACACTCCCTCAATCTCGTCCCCTGTCTCCCTCGCCGCCTCTCTCTCAACACCCTCTCTCACTCATCCCCTCTCTCTCTCACCCCTCTCTCTGTCTCACCACTCTCACTCACCCTCTCACTCACGCCCCACTCACACCACCTGTCTGTCTCACCTCCTCTCTCTCCCACCCTTTCTCTCTGTCAACCCCTCTCTCTCCCACCCGCATCCATCTCTCTCACCCCTCTCTATCTCTCTCACCCCTCTCTCATCCCCACTCTCTCTCACGCCCCCTCTCCCTCACCTCTCTCTCAAAATCCTCTCTCTCACTCTCTCTCACTCCCCTCTCTCTCTCACACCCATCTCTCTCTCACACCTCTCTCTCACCTCTCTTTCACGCCCCTCTCTCACACACTCCCTCACTCTCGACCCCTCTCTCTCACCCTTTTCTCTCACCCCTCTCTCTCGCCCCTTTCTCTCTCACTCCATGCTCTCGCTGACCCCTCTCTCTCACCCCTCTCTCTCACCCCGTCTCTCACACACTCCCTCAATCTCGCCTCCTGTGTCTCTCGCCACCTTTCTCTCTCCCCCTCTATCTCTCCCCCGTCTCTCACCCCCTGACTGTCTCACCCCGTCCCTCTCTCTCCCTCTCTCTCTCTCTCACCGCCTCTCTCTCAACACGCTCTCTCACTCTTCCCCCTCTCTCTCATCCCTCTCACTCTCACCCCTCTCTCACCCTCTCTCACCCCATGTCTGTCTCACCTCCTCTCTCTCACCCCTCTCTCTCTCTCGTTCACCCCTCTCTCAGCCCTCTCTCTCCCTCACCCGACTCTCTCTCTCACTCGCTCTCTGTCTCTCACTCCTTCTCTCTCTCTCTCTCACCCTCTCACAGTCTCACTCCTCTCTCTCACCCTCTCTCTCTCAGCCCTTCTCTCTCTCACACACACACATGCCCCTCTGTCTCACCCCTATCTCCCTCTCACCCCTCTCTCTCAGCCTCTCTCTCTTACACCTCTCTCTCTCTCTCTCAACCCTCTCTCTCACCTCTCTCTCTCACACACACACATTCTCTCTCTCGCTCTCACCCTTCTCTCTCTCACACCTCTCCCTCTCTCACACCTCTCTCTCTCTCTCACTCCTCTCTCTCTCACCCTCTCTCTTTCACTGCCCTCTCTAACACACTGCCTCTCCCTCGACCCCGCTGTCTCACCCCGTCTCTCTCTCTCACACCTCTCTCTCTCACTTATCTCTCTCACTCTGCTCTCTCTCATCCCTCTTTTACCCCCTCTCTCTTACACCCCTCCCTCTCTCTCATCCCTCTCTCAGCCCTCTCATACTCTCACCCCTCTCTCTCTTACATTACTCTCTCTCTCCTTCTTTCTTCCTCTCTCTCCCTTCCCCTCTCTCTCATCCCACACTCTCACCCCTCTCTCTTACACCCCTCTCTCTTACACCCCTCTCTGTCTCTCTCACCACTCTATCTCACCCACACTCTATATCTCA
The DNA here is from genome assembly GCF_047496795.1 of Chiloscyllium punctatum. Taxonomy (NCBI): domain Eukaryota; kingdom Metazoa; phylum Chordata; class Chondrichthyes; order Orectolobiformes; family Hemiscylliidae; genus Chiloscyllium; species Chiloscyllium punctatum. The sequence goes on along the minus strand of NC_092744.1, from coordinate 144,264,687 downwards.
CCCTCTCTCTCTCTCACCCTCTCTCTCTCACACCTCTCTCACCCCCCACTCTCTCAGCCTTCTCTGTCTCACCCCTGTCTCTCTCACACGCCCCTCTCTCTCACCCCTCTTCCTTACACCCCTCTCTCTCTCCCTCTCTCTCTACCCCTCTCTCTCATGACACTCCCTCACCCCTCTCTCTCTCACCCTCTCTCTCTGTCTCTCATCCCCTCTCTCTCAGCCCCTCTCTCTCACCCCCTTCTCTTCCTCACACCTTCTCGCTCTCAACATTCTCTCTCTCACCCCTCTCGCCCTCTCTCACCCTCATTCTCTCTCTCACGTCCCTCTCTCACACGTTCTCTCTCCCTCGCCCCCGACACTCTCCCACTCCATCTCGCCCACTCTCTACTTCTGCCCCCTCTCACTCTGTCTCTCGCCCACTCTCTCTCAACCACTCTCTCTCTCACCCACCCTCTCTCTCACACCCTCTCACTCTCACACCCTCTCACTCTCACTCCCTCTCTCTCACGCCCTGTCTCTCTCTCACACCCCTTCCCTCTCACACCCTCACTATCTCACCCTGTCTCTCTCCCCTCTCTCTCACCCCTCTCGCGCTTTCTCACCTCTCTCTCTTGCCCACTCTCTCTCTCGCCCACTCTCTCTCGCCCTCTCTCTCTCCCACACTCTCTCTCTCTCGCCCACTCTCTCTCACCCACTCTCTCTCTTGCCCACTCTCTGTCCCGCCTACTCTCCCTTGCCCACTCTCTCTCTCGCCCACTCTCTCTCTCTCACCCACTCTCTCACACCCACTCTCTCTCTCTCGCCCACTCTCTCTCTCTCACCCACTCTCTCTCATCCACTCTCCCTCTCGCGCACTCTCTCTCTCGCCCACTCTCTCTCTCACCCACTATCTCTCTCGCCCACTCTCTCTCTCGCCCACTCTCTCTCGCCCACTCTCTCACACCCACTCTCTCTCTCGCTCACTCTCTCTCTCACACACTCTCTCTCACCCACTCTCCCTCTCGCCCAGTCTCTCTCGCCCACTATCTCTCTCTCACACGCACTCTCTCTCTCTCTCGCCCACACTCTCTCTCGCCCACTCTCTCTCTCTCGCCCGCTCTCTCACGCCCACTCTCTCTCTCTCACCCACTATCTCTCTCGCCCACTTTCTCTCCCGCCCACTCTCCCTCGCCCACTATCGCTCTCGCCCACTCTTTCTCTCGCTCACCCTCTCTCTAACCCACTCTCCCTCTCGACAACTCTCTCTCTCGCCCACTCTCTCTCTCACCCACTCTCTCCCTCACCCATTCCCTCTCTCGCCCGCTCTCTCTCTCTCGCCCACTCTCTCTCGCCCACTCTCTCACACTCACTCTCTCTCTCGCTCACTCTCTCTCTCACACACTCTCTCTCTCGCCCGCTCTCTCACGCCCACTCTCTCTCTCTCACCCACGATCTCTCTCTCACTCACTCTCTCTCTCTCTCTCGCCCACACTCTCTCTCGCCCACTCTCTCTCTCGCCCGCTCTCTCACGCCCACTCTCTCTCTCTCACCCACTATCTCTCTCACCCACTCTCTCTCTCGCCCACTCTCTCTCACCCACTCTCTCTCTTGCCCACACTCTCTCCCGCCCACTCTCTCTCGCCCACTATCTCTCTCGCCCACTCTTTCTCTCGCTCACCCTCTCTCTAACCCACTATCCCTCTCGACAACTCTCTCTCTTGCCCACTCTCTCACACCTACTCTCTCTCTCGCCCACTCTCTCTCTCTCGCCCACGCTCTCTCTCTCACCCACTATCTCTCTCGCCCACTCTCTCTCAGCCACTCTCTCTCTTGCCCACTCTCTCACGCCCACTATCTCTCTCGCCCACTCTTTCTCTCGCTCACCCTCTCTCTAACCCACTCTCCCTCTCGACCACTCTCTCTCTCGCCCACTCTCTCTCTCACCCACTCTCTCTCTCACCCATTCCCTCTCTCGCCCACTCTCTCTCTCGCCCACTCCCTCTCACGCCCACTCTCTCTCTCACACCCACTCTCTCTCTTGCCCACTCTCTCTCTCGCCCACTCTCCCTCGCCAACTATCTCTGTCACCCACTCTCTCTCTCGCCCGCTTTCTCTCTCTCGCTCACTCTCTCTCTCACTCACTCTCTCTCGCCCATTCTCTCTCTCGTCCACTCTCTCTCGCCCACTCACACTCTCGCCCACTCTCTCTCACCCACTCTTTCTTTGGCCCAGTTTCACTCTCACCCACTCTCTCTCTCGCCCACTCTCTCTCTCTCTATCACCCACTCTCTCTCACACACTCTCTCTCGCCCAGTCTCTCTCTCGCCCTCTCTCTCACGCCCACTCTCTCTCTCTCGCCCACTCTCTCTCTCTCGCACACACTCTCTCTCGCCCTCTCTCTCTCTCGCCCACTCTCTCTCGCCCACCCTCTCTCTCTCGCCCACACGCTCTCTCGCCCACTCTCTCTCACCCACTCTCTCTCTTGCCCACTTTCTCTCATTCCCACTCTCCCTCGCCCACTATCTCTCTCGTCCACTCTTTCTCTCACTCACCCCCTCTCTAACGCACTCTCCCTCGCCCACTATCTCTCTCTACCACTCTCTCTCTCACCCGCTTTCTCTCACCCACTCTCTCTCTCGCCCACTCTCTCTCTCGCCCACTCTCTCTCTCACCCATTCCCTCTCTCGCCCACTCTCTCTCTCTCGCCCACTCCCTCTCTTGCCCACTCTCTCTCGCCCACTCTCTCTCTCTTGCCCACTCTCTCTTGCCCACTCTCTCACACCCACTCTCTCTCTCTCCCACTCTCTCTCTCTCACACACTCTCTCTTGCCCACCATCTCTCTCTCGCCCACTCCCTCTATCGCCCACTCTCTCTCTCGCCCGCTCTCTCACGCCCACTCTCTCTCTCACACACATTCTCTCTCTTGACCACTCTCTCTCTCGCCTACTCTCCCTCGCCAACTATCTCTCTCACCCACACTCTCTCTCTCGCCCGCTTTCTGTCTCTCGCTCACTCTCTCTCTCACCCACTCTCTCTCGCCCATTCTCTCTCTCGTCCACTCTCTCTCGCCCACTCACAATCTCGCCCACTCTCTCTCACCCACTCTTTCTTTGGCCCAGTTTCACTCTCACCCACTCTCTCTCTCGCCCACTCTCTCTCTCTCTAACCCACTCTCTCTCTCACACACACTCTCTCTCGCCCAGTCTCTCTCTCGCCCTCTCTCTCACGCCCACTCTCTCTCTCGCCCGCTCTCTCTCGCCCTCTCTCTCTCTCGCCCACTCTCTTTCTCTCACCCACTCTCTCTCTCGCCCGCTTTCTCTCTCACCCACTCTCTTTTTTGCTCACTCTCTCTCTCACCCACTCTCTTTCTTGCTCACTCTCTCTCCCGCCTACTCTACCTCGCCCACTATCTCTCTCGCCCACTCTCTCTCTCGCCCGCTTTCTCTCGCTCGCTCACTCTCTCTCTAACCCACTCTCTCGCTCGCTCACTCTCTCTCTAACCCACTCTCTCTCTTGCCCACTCTCTCTCTCTCGCCCACTCTCTCTCTCACTCACTCTCTTTCTTGCTTACTCTCTCTCCCGCCTACTCTTCCTCGCCCACTATATCTCTCACCCACTCTCTCTCTCGCCCGCTTTCTCTGTCTCGCTCACTCTCTCTCCCGCCAACTCTCCCTCGCCCACTATCTCTCTCACCCATTCTCTCTCTCTCGCCCACTCTCTGTCTCACCCACACTCTCTCTTGCCCACTCTCTCTCTCGCCCACTCTCTCACTCTCGCCCACTATCTCTCGCCAACGCTCTCTCTCGCCCACTCTTTCTCTTGCCCATTCTCTCTCTCGCCCACTCTCTCTCCCTCGCCCACTATCTCTCTCACCCACTCTCTCTCTCTCGCCCACTCTCTCTCTCTCGCCCACTCTCTCTCTTGCCCATTCTCTCTCTCGCCCACTCTGTCTCTCGCTCACTCTCTCTCTCGCCCACTATGTCCCTCTTCCCCCCTCTCACTCTCACCCACACTATCTCTCTCGCCCACTCTTTCTCTCTCTCGCCCATTCTCTCTCACCCAAACTTTCGCCCAGTCTCTCTCTCGCCCATACTCTCTCTCACCCACTCCCTCTTGCCCACTCTCTCTCTCTTGGCCACACTATCTTTCACCCACTCTCTCACTCTCTCTCTCTCACTCTTTCGCTCATTCACTCTCTGTCTAGTCCAATCTCTCTCTTTCTCCCAGTCTCAGTCTCGCCCACACTTTCTCTCGCCCATTCTCTCTCGTCCACTCTCTCTCGCCCACTCTCTTACTCTCTCCCACTCTCTCTCGCCCACTCTCTCACTCTCGCCCAGACACACTCTCGCCCACTCTCTCTCACCAACTCTCTCTTTGGTCCAGTCTCACTCTCACCCACTCTCTGTCTCGCCCATAATCTCTCTTGCCCACTCTCTCTCTCGCCCGCTCTCTCTCTCGCGCACTCTCTCTCTCTCGCCCACTCTCTCTCCCGTCCACTATCTCTCTCGCCCACTCTCTCTTTCCCGCCCACTCTCTCTCTCACCCACTCTCTCTCTTGCACACTCTGTCTCCCGCCCTCTCTCTCTCGCACATACTCTCCCTCGCCCACTATCTCTCTCGCCCTCTCTTTCTCTCACCCACTCTCTCTCTCTCACCCACTCTCTCTCTTGCCCACTCTCTCTCCCGCCTGCTCTCCCTCGCCCACGATCACTCTCGGCCACTCTCTCCCTCGCCCACGATCTCTCTCGCCCAGTCTCTCACCCACTCTCTGTCTCTCCAACACTCTCTCATGACCACTCTCTCTCCCACTCTCTCTCTCGCCCGCTTTCTCTGTCTCGCTCACTCTCTCTCCCGCCAACTCACCCTCGCCCACTATCTCTCTCACCCACTCTCTCTCTCGCCCACTCTCTGTATCGCCCACACTCTCTCTTGCCCACTCTCTCTCTCGCCTACTCTCTCACTCTCGCCCACTATCTCTCGCCAACGCTCTCTCTCGCCCACTCTTTCTCTTGCCCATTCTCTCTCTCGCCCACTCTCTCTCTCTTGCCCACTCTGTCTCTCGCTCACTCTCTCTCTCGCCCACTATGTCCCTCTTCCCCCCTCTCACTCTCACCCACACTATCTCTCTCGCCCACTCTTTCTCTCTCTCGCCCACTCTTTCTCACCCAAACTTTCGCCCAGTCTCTCTCTCGCCCATACTCTCTCTCACCCACTCCCTCTTGCCCACTCTCTCTCTCTCTTGGCCACACTATCTTTCACCCACACTCTCATTCTCTCTCTCTCACTCTTTCGCTCATCCTCTCTCTGTCTAGTCCAATCTCTCTCTTTCTCCCAGTCTCACTCTCGCCCACACTTTCTCTCGCCCATTCTCTCTCGTCCACTCTCTCTCGCCCACTCTCTTACTCTCTCCCACTCTCTCTCTCGCTCACTCTCTCACTCTCGCCCAGACACACTCTCGCCCACTCTCTCTCACCCACTCTCTCTTTAGTCCAGTCTCACTCTCACCCACTCTCTGTCTCGCCCATACTCTATCTTGCCCACTCTCTCTCTCGCCCGCTCTCTCTCACGCGCACTCTCTCTCTCTCGCCCACTCTCTCTCTCACCCACTCTCTCTCTCGCCCATTCTCTCTCCCGTCCACTATCTCTCTCGCCCTCTCTCTCTTTCCCGCCCACTCTCTCTCTCACCCACTCTCTCTCTTGCACACTCTGTCTCCCGCCCTCTCTCTCTCGCACATACTCTCCCTCGCCCACTATCTCTCTCGCCCTCTCTCTCTCTCACCCACTCTCTCTCTCTCACCCACTCTCTCTCTTGCCCACTCTCTCTCCCGCCTGCTCTCCCTCGCCCACGATCTCTCTCGCCCACTCTCTCCCTCGCCCACGATCTCTCTCGCCCAGTCTCTCTCTCACCCACTCTCTGTCTCTCCAACACTCTCTCATGACCACACTCTCTCCCACTCTCTCACTCTCGCCCTCTCTCTCTCTTGCCCACTCTCTCTCTCTCACCCACTCTCTCTCTTGCCCACTCTCTCTCCCGCCTGCTCTCCCTCGCCCACGATCTCTCTCGCCCACTCTCTCCCTCGCCCACGATCTCTCTCGCCCACTTTCTCTCTCACCCACTCTCTGTCTCTCCAACACTCTCTCATGACCACTCTCTCACTCTCGCCCACTCTCTCTCGCCAACGATCTCTCTCGCCCACTCTCTTTCTTGCCCATTGTCTCTCTCGCCCACTCTCTCTCTCGCCCACTATGTCCCTCTTGCCCCTCTCACTCTCACCCACACTCTCTCTCTCGCCCACTCACTTTCTCTCTCGCCCACTCTCTCTCTCGCCCACTCTCTCACTCTCTCCCACTCTCTCTCTCGCCCACACTCTCTCTCACCCACTCTCTTTCTTGCTCACTCTCTCTCTCACCCACTTTCACTCTTGCCCACTATCTCTCTCGCCCTCTCTCTCTCTTGCCCACTCTCTCTCTCTCACCCACTCTCTCTCTTGCCCACTCTCTCTCACCCACTCTCTCTCTTGCCCACTTTCTCTCCCGCCCACTCTCCCTCGCCCACTATCTCTCTCGCCCACTCTTACTCTCGCTCACCCTCTCTCTAACCCACTCTCCCTCGCCCACTATCTCTCTCGCCCACTCTCTCTCTCGCCAACTCTCCCTCGCCCACTATCTTTCTTACCCACTCTCTCTCTCGCCCACTCTCTGTCTCGCCCACACTCTCTCTTTCACACTCTCTCTCTCACCCACTCTCTCACTCGCGCCAACGCTCTCTCTTGCCCACTCTCTCTCGCCCACTCTCTCTCTTGCCCATTCTCTCTCTCGCCCACTCTGTCTCTCGCTCACTCTCTCTCTCGCCCAGTATGTCCCTCTTCCCCCCTCTCACTCTCACCCACACTATCTCTCTCGCCCACTCTTTCTCTCTCTCGCCCATTCTCTCTCACCCAAACTTTCGCCCAGTCTCTCTCTCGCCCATACTCTCTCTCACCCACTCCCTCTTGCCCACTCTCTCTCTCTTGGCCACACTATCTTTCACCCACTCTCTCACTCTCTCTCTCTCACTCTTTCGCTCACCCACTCTCTGTCTAGTCCACTCTCTCTCTTTCGCCCAGTCTCACTCTCGCCCACACTTTCTCTCGCCCATTCTCTCTCGTCCACTCTCTCTCGCCCACTCTCTCACTCTCGCCCACTCTGTCTCGCCAACGCTCTCTCTCGCCCACTCTCTCTCTTGCCCATTCACTCTCTCGCCCACTCTCTCTCTCGCCCACTCTCTCTCTCGCCCACTCTCTCTCTCGCCCACTATGTCCCTCTTGCCCCTCTCACTCTCACCCACACTCTCTCTCTCGCCCACTCACTTTCTCTCTCGCCCACTCTCTCTCTCGCCCACTCTCTCACTCTCTCCCACTCTCTCTCTCGCCCACACTCTCTCTCACCCACTCTCTTTCTTGCTCACTCTCTCTCTCACCCACTTTCACTCTTGCCCACTATCTCTCTCGCCCTCTCTCTCTCTTGCCCACTCTCTCTCTCTCACCCACTCTCTCTCTTGCCCACTCTCTCTCACCCACTCTCTCTCTTGCCCACTTTCTCTCCCGCCCACTCTCCCTCGCCCACTATCTCTCTCGCCCACTCTTACTCTCGCTCACCCTCTCTCTAACCCACTCTCCCTCGCCCACTATCTCTCTCGCCCACTCTCTCTCTCGCCAACTCTCCCTCGCCCACTATCTTTCTTACCCACTCTCTCTCTCGCCCACTCTCTGTCTCGCCCACACTCTCTCTTTCACACTCTCTCTCTCACCCACTCTCTCACTCGCGCCAACGCTCTCTCTTGCCCACTCTCTCTCGCCCACTCTCTCTCTTGCCCATTCTCTCTCTCGCCCACTCTGTCTCTCGCTCACTCTCTCTCTCGCCCACTATGTCCCTCTTCCCCCCTCTCACTCTCACCCACACTATCTCTCTCGCCCACTCTTTCTCTCTCTCGCCCATTCTCTCTCACCCAAACTTTCGCCCAGTCTCTCTCTCGCCCATACTCTCTCTCACCCACTCCCTCTTGCCCACTCTCTCTCTCTTGGCCACACTATCTTTCACCCACTCTCTCACTCTCTCTCTCTCACTCTTTCGCTCACCCACTCTCTGTCTAGTCCACTCTCTCTCTTTCGCCCAGTCTCACTCTCGCCCACACTTTCTCTCGCCCATTCTCTCTCGTCCACTCTCTCTCGCCCACTCTCTCACTCTCGCCCACTCTGTCTCGCCAACGCTCTCTCTCGCCCACTCTCTCTCTTGCCCATTCACTCTCTCGCCCACTCTCTCTCTCGCCCACTCTCTCTCTCGCCCACTCTCTCTCTCGCCCACTATGTCCCTCTTGCCCCTCTCACTCTCACCCACACTCTCTCTCTCGCCGACTCACACTCTCTCGCCCACTCTCTCTCTCTCCCACTCTCTGACTCTCTCCCACTCTCTCTCTAGCCCTCTCTCTCTCACACACTCTCTCAATCGCTCCCACTCTCTCTCTCGCCCACACTCTCGCACCCACTCTCTCTCTCACACACACTCTCTCTTGCCCACCATCTCTCTCTCGCCCACCCTCTCTCTCTCGCCCACTCCCTCTCTCACCCACTCTCTCTCTTGACCACTCTCTCTCTCGCCTACTCTCCCTCGCCAACTATCTCTCTCACCCACACTCTCTCTCTCGCCCGCTTTCTCTCTCTCACTCACTCTCTCTCTTACCCACTGTGTCTCGCCCATTCTCTCTCTCGTCCACTCTCTCTCGCCCACTCACACTCTCGCCCACTCACTCTCACCCACTCTTTCTTTGGCCCAGTTTGACTCTCACCCACTCTCTCTCTCGCCCACTCTCTCTCTCTCTCACCCACTCTCTCTCTCACACACACTCTCTCTCGCCCACTCTCTCTCTCGCCCTCTCTCTCACGCCCACTCTTTCTCTCGCCCGCTCTCTCTCGCCCACTCTCTCTCTCTCGCCCACACGCTCTCCCTCGCACACACTCTCTCTCGCCCTCTCTCTCTCTCGCCCACTCTCTCTCTCTCACCCACTCTCTCTCTGGCCCGATTTCTCTCTCACCCACTCTCTTTTTTGCTCACTCTCTCTCTCACCCACTCTCTTTTTTGCTCACTCTCTCTACCGCCTACTCTCCCTCGCCCACTATCTCTCTCACCCAGTCTCACTCTCGCCCGCTTTCTCTCGCTCGCTCACTCTCTCTCTAACCCACTCTCTCGCTCGCCCACTCTCTCTCTCACCCACTCTCACTCTTGCCCACTCTCTCTCCCGCCAACTCTCCCTCGACCACTCTCTCTCTCACCCACACTCTCTCTCGCCCACTCTCTGTCTCGCCCACACTCTTTCTTGCCCACTCTCTCTCTCTCTCCCACACTCTCTCTTGCCCACTCTCTCTCTCGCCCACTCTCTCACGCTCGCCCACTATCTCTCGCCAACGCTCTCTCTCGCCCACTCTCTCTCTTTCCCATTCTCTCTCTCGCCCACTCTCTCTCTCTCGCCCACTCTCTCTCTTGCCGATTCTCTCTCTCGCCCGTCTCTCACTCTTGCCCATTCTGTCTCTCGCCCACTCACTCACTCTTGCCCACTCTGTCTCTCGCTCACTCTCTCTCTCGCCCACTATGTCCCTCTTTCCCCCTCTCACTCTCACCCACACTATCTCTCTCGCCCACTCACTCTCCCTCTCGCCCACTCTCTCTCGCCCAATCTCTCTCGCCCACTCTTTCTCTCTCTCGCCCACTCTCTCTCACCCAAACTTTCGCCCAGTCTCTCTCTCGCCCATACTCTCCCTCACCCACTCCCTCTTGCCCACTCTCTCTCTCTTGGCCACACTATCTTTCACCCACTCTCTCTCTCTCTCTCTCTCTCACACTCTTTCGCTCACCCACTCTCTGTCTAGTCCACTCTCTCTCTTTCACCCAGACACACTCTCGCCCACTCTCTCACCCACTCTCTCTTTGGTCCAGTCTCACTCTCACCCACTCTCTGTCTCGCCCATACTCTATCTTGCCCACTCTCTCTCTCGCCCACTCTCTCTCTCGCCCACTCTCTCTCTCTCGCCCACTCTCTCTCTCTCGCACACATCTCTCTCGCCCTCTCTCTCTCTCGCCCACTCTCTCTCTCTCACCCACTCTCTCTCTCGCCCGCTTTCTCTCTCACCCACTCTCTTTTTTGCTCACTCTCTCTCTCACCCACTCTCTTTCTTGCTCACTCTCTCTCCCGCCTACTCTCCCTCGCCCACTATCTCTCTCGCCCACTCTCTCTCTCGCCCGCTTTCTCTCGCTCGCTCACTCTCTCTCTAACCCACTCTGTCACTCGCTCACTCTCTCTCTAACCCACTCTCTCTCTTGCCCGCTTTCTCTGTCTCGCTCACTCTCTCTCACCCACACTCTCTCTCGCCCACTCTCTCTCTCATCCACTCTCTCTCTTGCCCATTCTCTCTCTCGCCCACTCTCTCTCTCTCGCCCACTCTCTCTCTTGCCCATTCTCTCTCTCGCCCACTCTCTCACTCTTGCCCACTCTCTCTCTCGCTCACTCTCTCTCTCGCCCACTATGTCCCTCTCCCCCCCTCTCACTCTCACCCACACTATTTCTCTCGCCCACTCACTCTCTCTCTCGCCCACTCTCTCTCGCCCAATCTCTCTCGCACACTGTTTCTCTCTCTCGCCCATTCTCTCTCACCCAAACTTTCGCCCAGTCTCTCTCTCGCCCATACTCTCTCACCCACTCCCTCTTGCCCACTCTCTCTCTCTTGGCCACATTATCTTTCACCCACTCTCTCACTCTCTCTCTCTCACTCTTTCGCTCACCCACTCTCTGTCTAGTCCACTCTCTCTCTTTCTCCCAGTCTCACTCTCGCCCACACTTTCTCTCGCCCATTCTCTCTCGTCCACTCTCTCTCGCCCACTCTCTCACTCTCTCCCACGCTCTCTCTCACCCACTCTCTCACTCTCGCCCAGACACACTCTCGCCCACTCTCTCTCACCCACTCTCTCTTTGGTGCAGTCTCACTCTCACCCACTCTCTGTCTCGCCCATACTCTATCTTGCCCACTCTCTCTCTCGCCCACTCTCTCTCTCGCCCACTCTCTCTCTCGCCCGCTCTCTCTCTCTCCCACTCTCTCTCTCTCGCCCACTCTCTCTCACCCACTCTCTCTCTCGCCCACTCTCTCTCCCGTCCACTATCTCTCTCGCCCACTCTCACTCTCTCGCCCATCTCTCTCTCACCCACTCACTTTCTTGCTCACTCTCTCTCTCACCCACTCTCTCTCCCGCCCTCTCTCCCTCTTGCCCACTCTCTGTCTCTCACCCACTCTCTCTCTTGCCCACTCTCTCTCCCGCCTGCTCTCCCTCGCCCACGATCTCTCTCGCCCACTCTCTCCCTCGCCCACGATCTCTCTCGCCCACTCTCTCTCTCACCCACTGTCCGTCTCTCCAACACTCTCTCATGACCAATCTCTCCCACTCTCTCACTCTCGCCCACTCTCTCTCGCCAACGCTCTCTCTCGCCCACTCTCTCTCTTGCCCATTCTCTCTCTCGCCCACTCTCTCTCTCTCTCTCCCACTCTCTCTCTCGCCCACTCTCTCTCTCGCCCACTATGTCCCTCTTGACCCTCTCACTCTCACCCACACTCTCTCTCTCGCCCACTCACTCTCTCTCTCGCCCACTCTCTCTCTCTCACCCACTCTCTCACTCTCTCCCACTCTCTCTCGCCCACTCTCTCTCTCACCCACTCTCTATCTTGCTCACTCTCTCTCTCACCCACTCTCTCTCTTGCCCACTCTCTCTCCCGCCCTCTCTCTCTCGCACACACTCTCCCTCGCCCACGATCTCTCTCGCCCTCTCTCTCTCTTGCCCACTCTCTCTCTCTCACCCACTCTCTCTCTTGCCCACTCTCTATCCCGCCTACTCTCCCTCGCCCATGATCTCTCTCGCCCACTCTCTCCCTCGCCCACGATCTCTCTCGCCCACTCTCTCTCTCACCCACTCTCTGTCTCTCCAACACTCTCTCATGACCACTCTCTATCCCACTCTCTCACTCTCGCCCACTCTCTCTCTTGCCCATTCTCTCTCTCGCCCACTCTCTCTCTCTCGCCCACTCTCTCGCCCACTCTCTCTCTCGCCCACTATGTCCCTCTTGCCCCTCTTACTGTCACCCACACTCTCTCTCTCGCCCACTCACTCTCTCTCTCGCCCACTCTCTCTCTCGCCCACTCTCTCACGCTCTCCCACTCTCTCTCTAGCCCACTCTCTCTCACCCACTCTCTCAATCTCTCCCACTCTCTCTCGCCCACACTCTCACACCCACTCTCTCTCTCTCGCCCATTCTCTCTCTCTCACACACTCTCTCTTGCCCACCATCTCTCTCTCGCCCACCCTCTCTCTCTCGCCCACATCCTCTCTCGCCCACACTCTATCTCGCCCACTCCCTCTCACGCCCACTCTCTTTCTCTCACCCACTCTCTCTCTTGACCACTCTCTCTCTCGCCCACTCTCCCTCGCCAACTATCTCTGTCGCCCACTCTCTCTCTCGCCCGCTTTCTCTCTCTCACTCACTCTCTCTCTCACCCACTCTCTCTCGCCCATTCTCTCTCTCGTCTACTCTCTCTCGCCCACTCACACTCTCGCCCACTCTCTCTCACCCACTCTTTCTTTGGCCCAGTTTGACTCTCACCCACTCTCTCTCTCGCCCACTCTCTCTCTCTCTCACCCACTCTCTCTCTCTCACACACTCTCTCTCGCCCACTCTCTCTCTCGCCCTCTCTCTCACGCCCACTCTCTCTCTCGCCCGCTCTCTCTCGCCCACTCTCTCTCTCTCACCCACTCTCTCTCTCTCGCACACACTCTCTCTCGCCCTCTCTCTCTCTCGCCCACTCTCTCTCTCTCACCCATTCTCTCTCTCGCCCGCTTTCTCTCTCACCCACTCTCTTTTTTGCTCACTCTCTATCTCACCCACTCTCTTTCTTGCTCACTCTCTCTCCCACCTACTCTCCCTCACCCACTATCTCTCTCGCCCATTCTCTCTCGCCCGCTTTCTCTCGCTCGCTCACTCTCTCTCTAACCCACTCTCTCGCTCGCTCACTCTCTCTCTCACCCACTCTCTCTCTTGCCCACTCTCTCTCTCTCGCCCACTCTCTCTCTCACCCACACTTTTTCTTGCTTACTGTCTCTCCCGCCTACTCTCCCTCACCCACTATCTCTCTCGGCCACTCTCTCTCTCGCCCACTCTCTCTCTCTCACCCACTCTCTCTCTTGCCCACTCTCTCTCCCGCCAACTCTCCCTCGCCCATTATCTCTCTCACCCACTCTCTCTCTCGCCCACTCTCTGTCTCGCCAACACTCTCTCTTGCCCACACTCTCTCTCGCCCACTCTCTCACTCTCGCCCACTATCTCTCGCCAATGCTCTCTCTCGCCCACTCTCTCTCTTGCCCATTCTCTCTCTCGCCCACTCTCTCTCTCGCCCTCTCTCTCTCTTGCCCATTCTCTCTCTCGCCCACTCTCTCACTCTTGCCCACTCTCTCTCTCGCCCACTCTCTCTCTCGCCCACTATGTCCCTCTTTCCCCCTCTCACTCTCACCCGCACTATCTCTCTCGCCCACGCACTCTCTCTCTCGCCCACTCTCTCTCGCCCATCTCTCTCGCCCACTCTTTCTCTCTCTCGCCCATTCTGTCTCACCCACACTTTCGCCCAGTCTCTCTCGCGCCCATACTCTCTCTCACCCACTCCCTCTTGCCCACTCTCTCTCTCTTGGCCACACTATCTTTCACCCACTCTCTCACTCTCTCTCTCTCACTCTTTCGCTCACCCACTCTCTGTCGCGTCCACTCTCTCTCTTTCTCCCAGTCTCACTCTCGCCCACATTTTCTCTCGCCCATTCTCTCTCGTCCACTCTCTCTCTCCCACTCTCTCACTCTCTCCCAATCTCTCTCTCGCCCACTCTCTCACTCTCGCCCAGACACACTCTCGCCCACTCTCTCTCACCCACTCTCTCTTTGGTCCAGTCTCACTCTCACCCACTCTCTGTCTCGCCCATACTCTATCTTGCCCACTCTCTCTCTCGCCCACTCTCTCTCTCGCCCACTCTCTCTCTCGCCCTCTCTCTCTCGCCCACTCTCTCTATCTCGCCCACACTCTCTCTCACCCACTCTCTCTCTCGCACACTCTCTCTCCCGTCCACTATCTCTCTCGCCCACTCTCTCTCTCGCCCACTCTCTCTCTCTACCCACTCTCTTTCTTGCTCACTCTCTCTCTCACCCACTCTCTCTCTTGCCCACTCTCTCTCGCGCCCACTCTCTCTCTCGCCCACTCTCTCTCTCGCCCACTATGTCCCTCTTGCCCCTCTCACTCTCACCCACACTCTCTCCCTCGCCCACTCTCTGTCTCTACCCATTCTCTTTCTTGCTCACTCTCTCTCTCACCCTCTCTCTCTCTTGACCACTCTCTCTCCCGCCCTCTCTCATTCGCACACACTCTCCCTCGCCCACTATCTCTCTCGCCCTCTCTCTCTCTCGCCCACTCTCTCTCTCACCCACTCTCTGTCTCTCCAACACTCTCTCATGACCACTCTCTCTTCCACTCTCTCACTCTCGCCCACTCTCTCTCGCCAACGCTCTCTCTCGACCACTCTCTCTCTTGCGCATTCTCTCTCTCGCCCACTCTCTCTCTCTCTCGCCCACTCTCTCTCTCACCCACTATGTCCCTCTTGCCCCTCTCACTCTCACCCACACTCTCTCTCTCGCCCACTCACTCTCTCTCTCGCCCACTCTCTCTCTCGCCCACTCTCTCAATCTCTCCCACTCTCTCTCGCCCACTCTCTCTCACCCACTCTCTTTCTTGCCCACTCTCTCTCCCGCCCTCTCTCTCTCGCACACACTCTCCCTCGCCCAATATCTCTCTTGCCCTCTCTCTCTCTCTTGCCCACTCTCTCTCTCTCACCCACTCTCTCTTGCCCACTCTCTCTCCCGCCTACTCTCCCTCGCCCACGATCTCTCTCGCCCACTCTCTCCCTCGCCCACGATCTCTCTCGCCCACTCTCTCTCTCACCCACTCTCTGTCTCTCCAACACTCTCTCATGACTACTCTCTATCTTGACCATTCTCTCTCTCGCCCACTCTCTCTCTCTCGCCCACTCTCTCTCTCGCCCACTCTCTTTCTCGCCCACTATGTCCCTCTTGCCCCTCTCACTCTCACCCACACTCTCTCTCTCGCCCACTCACTCTCTCTATCGCCCACGATCTCTCTCGCCGACTCTCTCTCTCACCCACTCTCTGTCTCTCCAACACTCTCTAATGACCACTCTCTCTCCCACTCTCTCACTCTCGCCCACTCTCTCTCGCCAACGCTCTCTCTCACCCACTCTCTCTCTTGCCCACTCTCTCTCTCGCCCTCTCTCTCTCTCGCCCGCTCTCTCTCTCGCCCACTCTCTCTCTCTCGCCCACTCTCTCTCTCACCCACTTTCTTTCTTGCTTTCTCTCTCTCTCGTCCACTCTCCCTCGCCCACTATCTCTCTCGCCCACTCTCTCTGTCTCGCCCGCTCTATCTCTCACCCACTCCCTTTCTTGCTCACTCTTTCACCCTCTCTCTCTCTTGCCCACTTTCTCTCCCGACCACTCTCTCTCGGACACACTCTCCCTCGCCCACGATCTCTCTCGCCCACTCTCTCTCTCACCCACTCTCTGTCTCTCCAACACTCTCTCATGACCACTCTCTCTCCCACTCTCTCACTCTCGCCCACTCTCTCTCGCCAACGCTCTCTCTCGCCCACTCTCTCTCTTGCCCATTCTCTCTCTCGCCCACTCTCTCTCTCGCCCACTCTCTCTCTCTCGCCCACTCTCTCTCTCGCCCACTCTCTCTCTCGCCCACTCTCTCTCTCGCCCACTATGTCCCTCTTGCCCCTCTCACTCTCACCCACACTCTCTGTCTCGCCCACTCACTCTCTCTCTCGCCCACTCTCTCTCTCGCCCACTCTCTCACTCTCTCCCACTCTCTCCCTAGCCCACTCTCTCTCGCCCACTCTCTCTCTCTCGCCCACACCCTCTCTCGCCCACTCTCTCTCTCGCCCGCTCTCTCACGCCCACTCTCTCTCTCACCCACTCTCTCTGTAGCCCACTATCTCTCACCCACTCTCTCAATCTCTCCCACTCTCTCTCTCGCCCACACATTCTCACCCACTCTCTCACTCTCGCCCACTCTCTCACCCACTCTCTCTCACCCAATCTTTCGCACAGTCTCTCTCTCTCTCGCCCACACTCGCTCTCAGCCACTCCCTCTTGCCCACTCTCTCTCTCTCGCCCACACTCTCTCACACCTACTCTCTCACTCTCTCTCGCCCACTCTTTCGCTCTCCCACTCTCACTCTCGCCCACTCTCTACATTTCGCCCAGTCTCACTTTCGCCCACACTCTCTCTGGCCCATTCTCTCTCTCGTCCACTCTCTCTCGCCCACTCACACTTTCGCCCACTCTCTCTCACCCACACACACTCTCGTCCACTCGCTCTCACACACTCTTTCTTTGGCCCAGTTTCACTCTCACCCACTCTCTCTCTCGCCCACTCTCTCTCTCTCACCCACTCTCTCTCACTCACCCACTCTCTCTCGCTCACTCTCTCTCTCTCGCCCACTCTGTCTCTCTCGCACACACTCTCTCTCGCCCACTCTCTCTCTCGCCCGCTCTCTCTCTCGCCCACTCTCTCTCGCCCGCTCTCTCTCTCGCCCACTCTTTCTCTCTCTCGACCACTCTCTCTCACCCAATCTTTCGCCCAGTCTCTCTCTCGCCCATACTCTCTCTCACCCACTCCCTCTTGCCCACTCTCTCTCTCTTGGCCACACTATCTTTCACCTACTCTCTCACTCTCTCACTCTCTCACTCTTTCGCTCACACACTCTCTGTCTCGTCCACTCTCTCTTTCGCCCAGTCTCACTCTCGCCCACAGTCTCTCTCGCCCATTCTCTCTCGTCCACTTTCACTCGCCCACTCTCTCACTCTCTCCCAATCTCTCTCTCGCCCACTCTCTCACTCTCGCCCAGTCACACTCTCGCCCACTCTCTCTCAACAACTTTCTCTTTGGTCCAGTCTCACTCTCACCAACTCTCTGTCTCGCCCATACTCTATCTCGCCCACTCTCTCTCTCGCCAGCTCTCTCTCTTGCCCACTCTCTCTCTCGCCCTCTCTCTCTCTCGCCCGCTCTCTCTCTCGCCCACTCTCTCTCTAGCCCACTCTCTCACCCACTCTCTCAATCTCTCCCACTCTCTCTCTCTCGCCCACTCTCTCTCACCCACTCTCTCACTCTCGCCCACTCTCTCTCGCCCACTCTCTCTCTCGCCCACTATGTCCCTCTTCCCCCCTCTCACTCTCACCCACACTCTCTCTGTCGCCCACTCACTCTCTCTCTCGCCCACTCTCTCTCTCGCCCAATCTCTCTTGCCCACTCTTTCTCTCTCTCGCCCACCCTCTCTCACCTAATCTTTCGTCCAGTCTCTCTCTCGCCCATATTCTCTCTCACCCACTCCCTCTTGCCCACTCTCTCTCAGCCACACTATCTTTCACCCACTCTCTCACTCTCTCTCTCCCCAAACCTTTCGCTCACCCACTCTATATCTCGCCCACTCTCTCTCTTTCGCCCAGTCTCACTTCGCACACACTCTCTCTCGCCCATTCTCTCTCGTCCACTCTCTCTCGCCCACTCTCTCACTCTCACCCACTGTCTCTCTCGCCCACTCTATCACTCTCGCCCAGTCACACTCTCGCACACTCTCTCTCACTCACTCTCTCTTTGGTCCAGTCTCACTCTCACCCACACTGTGTCTCACCCACACTCTAGCTCGCCCACTCTCTCTCTCGCCCTCTCTCTCTCGCCCACTCTCTCACTCTCGCCCACTCACTCTCTGGCCAATACTCTCTCTCACCCACACTCTCTCTCGCCCACTCTCTTACTCTCTCCTGCTCTCTCTCTCGTCCACTCGCTCCCACGCCCACTCTTTCATTCTCTAACACTCTCTCTCTCGCCCACTCTCTGTCTCACCCACTCACTTACTCTCGCCCAGTCTCACTCTCGCCCACTCTCTCTCACCCAGTCTTTCTTTTGCCCAGTTTTACGCTCACCCACTCTCTCTCTCACCAACTCTCTCTCTCACCCATTCTCTCACTCTCTCACTCTGGCCCAGTCTCAGTCTCACCCACTCTCTCTCACCCACACTCTCTCTCACCCACACTCTCTCTCGCCCACTCTCTCTCACCCATTCTCTCACTCTAGACCACACTCTCTCACCCAAATTCTCTCTCGTATACACACTCTCTCGACCATTCTCTCTCTCTCGCCCACAATCTCACTCTCTCCCACTCTCTCACGCCCACACTCTCACTCTCGCCCAGTCACACTCTCGCACACTCTCTCTCACCCACTCTCTCTTTGGTCTAGTCTCACTCTCACCCACTCTCTGTATCGCCCATACTCTATCTCGCCCACTCTCTCTCTCGCCCACTCTCTCTCTCGCCCACTCTCTCTCGCCCACTCTCTCTCTCGCCGGCTCTCTCTCTCGCCCACACTCTCTCTCACCCACTCTCTTTCTTGCTCACTCTCTCTCCCGTCCACTCTCCCTCGCCCACTATCTCTCTCGCCCACTCTCTCTGTCTCGCCCACTCTCTCTCTCAACCACTCTCTTTCTTGCTCACTCTCTCTCTCACCCACTCTCTCTCTTCCCCACTCTCTCCCGTCCTCTCTCTCTCGCACACACTCTCCCTCGCCCACTATCTCTCTCGCCCTCTCTCTCTCTTGCCCACTCTCTCTCTCTCACCCACTCTCTCTCTTGCCCACTCTCTCTCCCGCCTACTCTCCCTCGCCCACGATCTCTCTCGCCCACTCTCTCTCGCCAACGCTCTCTCTCGCCCACTCTCTCTCTTGCCCATTCTCTCTCTCGCCCACTCTCTCACTCTCGCCCACTCTCTCTCGCCAACGCTCTCTCTCGCCCAAACTCTCTCTTGCCCATTCTCTCTCTCGCCCACTCTCTCTCTCTCGCCCACTCTCTCTCTCGCCCACTCTCTCTCTCGCCCACTATGTCCCTCTTGCCCCTCTCACTCTCACCCACACTCTCTCTCCCGCTCACTCACTCTCTCTCTCGCCCACTCTCTCTCTCGCCCACTCTCCCACTCTCTCCCACTCTCTCTCTAGCCCACTCTCTCTCACCCACTCTCTCAATCTCTCCCACTCTCTCTCTCGCCCACACTCTCACACCCACTCTCTCTCTCTCGCCCACTCTCTCTCTCACACACTCTCTCTTGCCCACCATCTCTCTCTCGCCCACCCTCTCTCTCTCGCCCACACCCTCTCTCGCCCACTCTCTCTCTCGCCAGCTCTCTCACGCCCACTCTCTCTCTCTCACCCACTCTCTCTCTAGCCCACTCTCTCTCCCCCACTCTCTCACTCTCTCCCACTCTCTCTCGCCCACTCTTTCTCACCCACTCTCTCACTCTCGCCCACTCTCTCTCGCCCACTCTCTCTCTCGCCCACTATGTCTCTCTTCCCCCCTCTCACTCTCACCCACACTCTCTCTGTCGCCCACTCACTCTCTCTCTCTCGCCCACTCTCTCTCTCGCCCAATCTCTCTTGCCCACTCGTTCTCTCTCTCGCCCACTCTCTCTCACCTAATCATTCGTCCAGTCTCTCTCTCGCCCATATTCTCTCTCACCCACTCCCTCTTGCCCACTCTCTCTCAGCCACACTATCTTTCACCCACTCTCTCACTCTCTCTCTCCCCAAACCTTTCGCTCACCCACTCTATATCTCCCCCACTCTCTCTCTTTCGCCCAGTCTCACTTCGCACACACTCTCTCTCGCCCATTCTCTCTCGTCCACTCTCTCTCGCCCACTCTCTCACTCTCACCCACTGTCTCTCTCGCCCACTCTATCACTCTCGCCCAGTCACACTCTCGCACACTCTCTCTCACTCACTCTCTCTTTGGTCCAGTCTCACTCTCACCCACACTGTGTCTCACCCACACTCTATCTCGCCCACTCTCTCTCTCGCCTTCTCTCTCTCGCCCACTCTCTCACTCTCGCCCACTCACTCTCTGGCCAATACTCTCTCTCACCCACACTCTCTCTCGCCCACTCTCTTACTCTCTCCTACTCTCTCTCTCTCTCGTCCACTCTCTCCCACGCCCACTCTCTCATTCTCTTCCACTTTCTGTCTCGCCCACTCTCTGTCTCACCCACTCACTGACTCTCGCCCAGTCTCACTCTCGCCCACTCTCTCTCACCCAGTCTTTCTTTGGCCCAGTTTTACGCTCACCCACTCTCTCTCTCGCCCACTCTCTCTCTCACCCATTCTCTCACTCTCACTCTGGACCAGTCTCAGTCTCACCCACTCTCTCTCACCCACACACTCTCTCACCCACACTCTCTCTCGCCCACTCTCTCTCACACATTCTCTCACTCTAGCCCACTCTCTCTCACCCAAACTCTCTCTCGTATACACACTCTCTCGGCCATTCTCTCTCTCTCGCCCACAATCTCACTCTCTCCCACTCTCTCACACCCACACTCTCACTCTCGCCCAGTCACACTCTCGCACACTCTCTCTCACCCACTCTCTCTTTGGTCCAATCTCACTCTCGCCCACTCTCTCTCTCGCCCACTCTCTCTCTCGCCGGCTCTCTCTCTCACCAACTCTCTCTCTCGCCCACACTCTCTCTCACCCACACTCTTTCTTGCTCACTCTCTCTCCCGTCCACTCTCCCTCGCCCACTATCTCTCTCGAACACTCTCTCTGTCTCGCCCACTCTCTCTCTCAACCACTCTCTTTCTTGCTCACTCTCTCTCTCACCCACTCTCTCTCTTGCCCACTCTCTCCCGCCCTCTCTCTCTCGCACACACTCTCCCTCGCCCACTATCTCTCTCGCCCTCTCTCTCTCTTGCCCACTCTCTCTCTCACCCACTCTCTCTCTTGCCCACTCTCTCTCCCGCCTACTCTCCCTCGCCCACGTTCTCTCTCGCCCACTCTCTCCCTCGCCCACGATCTCTCTCGCCCACTCTCTCTCTCAACCACTCTCTGTCTCTCCAACACTCTCTCATGACCACTCTCTCTCCCACTCTCTCACTCTCGCCCACTCTCTCTCGCCAACGCTCTCTCTCGCCCACTCTCTCTCTTGCCCATTCTCTCTCTCGCCCACTCTCTCACTCTCGCCCACTCTCTCTCGCCAACGCTCTCTCTCGCCCACTCTCTCTCTTGCCCATTCTCTCTCTCGCCCACTCTCTCTCTCTCGCCCACTCTCTCTCTCGCCCACTATCTCTCTCGCCCACTATGTCCCTCTTGCCCCTCTCACTCTCACCCACACTCTCTCTCCCGCTCACTCACTCTCTCTCTCGCCCACTCTCTCTCTCGCCCACTCTCTCTCTCGCCCACTCTCTCTCTAGCCCACTCTCTCTCACCCACTCTCTCAATCTCTCCCACTCTCTCTCTCGCCCACACTCTCACACCCACTCTCTCTCTCTCGCCCACTCTCTCTCTCACACACTCTCTCTTGCCCACCATCTCTCTCTCGCCCACCCTCTCTCTCTCGCCCACACCCTCTCTCGCCCACTCTCTCTCTCGCCCGCTCTCTCACGCCCACTCTCTCTCTCTCGCCCACTCTCTCTCACCCTCTCTCTCTCTCGCCCACTCTCTCTCACCCAATCTTTCGCCCAGTCTCTCTCTCTCTCGCCCACGCTCTCTCACACCCACTCTCTCACTCTCTCACTCTCTCTCGCCCACTCTTTCGCTCTCCCACTCTCACTCTCGCCCACTCTCTACATTTCGCCCAGTCTCACTTTCGCCCACACTCTCTCTGGCCCATTCTCTCTCTCGTCCACTCTCTCTCGCCAACTCACACTTTCGCCCACTCTCTCACCCACTCACACTCTCGTCCACTCTCTCTCACACACACTTTCTTTGGCCCAGTTTCACTCTCACCCACTCTCTCTCTCGCCCACTCTCTCTCTCTCACCCACTCTCTCTCACTCACCCACTCTCTCTCGCCCACTCTCTCTCTCTCGCCCACTCTGTCTCTCTCGCACACACTCTCTCTCGCCCACTCTCTCTCGCCCGTGCTCTCTCGCCCGCTCTCTCTCTCACGCCCACTCTCTCACTCTCGCCCACTCTCTCTCGCCAACGCTCTCTCTCGCCCACTCTCTCTCTTGCCCATTCTCTCTCTCGCCCACTCTCTCTCTCTCGCCCACTCTCTCTCGCCCACTCTCTCTCTCGCCCACTATGTCCCTCTTGCCCCTCTCACTCTCACCCACACTCTCTCTCCCGCTCACTCACTCTCTCTCTCGCCCACTCTCTCTCTCGCCCACTCTCCCACTCTCTCCCACTCTCTCTCTAGCCCACTCTCTCTCACCCAGTCTCTCAGTCTGTCCCACTCTCTCTCTCGCCCACACTCTCACACCCACTCTCTCTCTCTCGCCCACTCTCTCTCTCACACACTCGCTCTTGCCCACCATCTCTCTCTCGCCCACCCTCTCTCTCTCGCCCACACCCTCTCTCGCCCACTCTCTCTCTCGCCAGCTCTCTCACGCCCACTCTCTCTCTCTCACCCTCTCTCTCTCGCCCACTCTCTCTCACCCACTCTCTCACTCTCGCCCACTCTCTCTCGCCCACTCTCTCTCTCGCCCACTATGTCTCTCTTCCCCCCTCTCACTCTCACCCACACTCTCTCTGTCGCCCACTCACTCTCTCTCTCGCCCACTCTCTCTCTCGCCCAATCTCTCTTGCCCACTCGTTCTCTCTCTCGCTCACTCTCTCTCACCTAATCATTCGTCCAGTCTCTCTCTCGCCCATATTCTCTCTCACCCACTCCCTCTTGCCCCCTCTCTCTCAGCCACACTATCTTTCACCCACTCTCTCACTCTCTCTCTCCCCAAACCTTTCGCTCACCCACTCTATATCTCGCCCACTCTCTCTCTTTCGCCCAGTCTCACTTCGCACACACTCTCTCTCGCCCATTCTCTCTCGTCCACTCTCTCTCGCCCACTCTCTCACTCTCACCCACTCTCTCTCTCGCCCACTCTATCACTCTCGCCCAGTCACACTCTCGCACACTCTCTCTCACTCACTCTCTCTTGGGTCCAGTCTCACTCTCACCCACACTGTGTCTCACCCACACTCTATCTCGCCCACTCTCTCTCTCGCCCTCTCTCTCTCGCCCACTCTCTCACTCTCGCCCACTCACTCTCTGGTCAATACTCTCTCTCACCCACACTCTCTCTCGCCCACTCTCTTACTCTCTCCTACTCTCTCTCTCTCTCGTCCACTCTCTCCCACGCCCACTCTCTCATTCTCTTCCACTCTCTCACACCCACACTCTCACTCTCGCCCAGTCACACTCTCGCACACTCTCTCTCACCCACTCTCTCTTTGGTCCAATCTCACTCTCGCCCACTCTCTCTCTCGCCCACTCTCTCTCTCGCCGGCTCTCTCTCTCACCCACTCTCTCTCTCGCCCACACTCTCTCTCACCCACTCTCTTTCTTGCTCACTCTCTCTCCCGTCCACTCTCCCTCGCCAACTATCTCTCTCGCCCACTCTCTCTGTCTCGCCCACTCTCTCTCTCAACCACTCTCTTTCTTGCTCACTCTCTCTCTCACCCACTCTCTCTCTTGCCCACTCTCTCCCGCCCTCTCTCTCTCGCACACACTCTCCCTCGCCCACTATCTCTCTCGCCCTCTCTCTCTCTTGCCCACTCTCTCTCTCACCCACTCTCTCTCTTGCCCACTCTCTCTCTCAACCACTCTCTGTCTCTCCTACACTCTCTCATGACCACTCTCTCTCCCACTCTCTCACTCTCGCCCACTCTCTCTCGCCAACGCTCTCTCTCGCCCACTCTCTCTCTTGCCCATTCTCTCTCTCGCCCACTCTCTCACTCTCGCCCACTCTCTCTCGCCAACGCTCTCTCTCGCCCACTCTCTCTCTTGCCGATTCTCTCTCTCGCCCACTCTCTCTCTCTCGCCCACTCTCTCTCTCGCCCACTATCTCTCTCGCCCACTATGTCCCTCTTGCCCCTCTCACACTCACCCACACTCTCTCTCCCGCTCTCTCACTCTCTCTCTCGCCCACTCTCTCTCTCGCCCACTCTCTCTCTCGCCCATTCTCTCTCTAGCCCACTCTCTCTCACCCACTCTCTCAATCTCTCCCACTCTCTCTCTCGCCCACACTCTCACACCCACTCTCTCTCTCTCGCCCACTCTCTCTCTCACACACTCTCTCTTACCCACCCATCTCTCTCTCGCCCACCCTCTCTCTCTCGCCCACACCCTCTCTCGCCCACTCTCTCTCTCGCCCGCTCTCTCACGCCCACTCTCTCTCTCTCGCCCACTCTCTCTCACCCTCTCTCTCTGTCGCCCACTCTTTCTCTCTCTCGCCCACTCTCTCTCACCCAATCTTTCGCCCAGTCTCTCTCTCTCTCGCCCACACTCTCTCACACCTACTCTCTCACTCTCTCACTCTCTCTCGCCCACTCTTTCGCTCTCCCACTCTCACTCTCGCCCACTCTCTACATTTCGCCCAGTCTCACTTTCGCCCACACTCTCTCTGGCCCATTCTCTCTCTCGTCCACTCTCTCTCGCCAACTCACACTTTCGCCCACTCTCTCACCCACTCACACTCTCGTCAACTCTCTCTCACACACACTTTCTTTGGCCCAGTTTCACTCTCACCCACTCTCTCTCTCGCCCACTCTCCCTCTCTCTCACCCACTCTCTCTCACTCACCCACTCTCTCTCGCCCACTCTCTCTCTCTCGCCCACTCTGTCTCTCTCGCACACACTCTCTCTCGCCCACTCTCTCTCGCCCGTGCTCTCTCGCCCGCTCTCTCTCTCTCGCCCACTCTCTCTCTCTCGCACACACTCTCTCGCCCTCTCTCTCTCTCGCCCACTCTCTCTCGCCCTCTCTCTCTCTCGCCCACTCTTTCTCTCTTTCGCCCACTCTCTCTCACCCAATCTTTCGCCCAGTCTCTCTCTCGCCCATACTCTCTCTCACCCACTCCCTCTTGCCCACTCTCTCTCTCTTGGCCACACTATCTTTCACCCACTCTCTCACTCTCTCACTCTCTCACTCTTTCGCTCACACACTCTCTGTCTCGTCCACTCTTCTCTTTCGCCCAGTCTCACTCTCGCCCACACTCTCTCTCGCCCATTCTCTCTCGTCCACTTTCTCTTGCCCACTCTCTCCAATCTCTCTCTCGCCCACTCTCTCACTCTCGCCCAGTCACACTCTCGCCCACTCTCTCTCACCCACTCTCTCTTTGGTCCAATCTCACTCTCGCCCACTCTCTCTCTCGCCCACTCTCTCTCTCGCCCACTCTCTCTCCCGTCCACTCTCCCTCGCCCACTATCTCTCTCGCCCACTCTCTCTCTCTCGCCCACTCTCTCCCTCACCCACTCTCTTTCTTGCTCACTCTCTCTCTCACCCACTCTCTCTCTCGCCCACTCTCTCTCTCTCACCCACTCTCTCTCACTCACCCACTCTCTCTCACCCACTCTCTCTCTCTCGCCCACTCTGTCCTCTCTCGCACACACTCTCTCTCGCCCACTCTCTCTCGCCCGTGCTCTCTCGCCCGCTCTCTCTCTCTCGCCCACTCTCTCTCTCTCGCACACACTCTCTCGCCCTCTCTCTCTCTCGCCCACTCTCTCTCGCCCTCTCTCTCTCTCGCCCACTCTTTCTCTCTTTCGCCCACTCTCTCTCACCCAATCTTTCGCCCAGTCTCTCTCTCGCCCATACTCTCTCTCACCCACTCCCTCTTGCCCACTCTCTCTCTCTTGGCCACACTATCTTTCACCCACTCTCTCACTCTCTCACTCTCTCACTCTTTCGCTCACACAC